>NC_086329.1:28152579-28752579 GCF_036172605.1 Pelobates fuscus | reverse complement strand
CATGAGATTCTAAAATGACATGTAAATGAAGCAGACATGGAATGGGAACTGATCCTCGGGAGACTTTCCACCGCTTCCTGTCTCCTGAGCATGTCTGCCATGTTTCTCGATCCCCTGCAGACTTGACCTGTGACCTCACCTTTGTCCCCAATCTTTTTTATACCAATGTATGAAAAATCAAGACCTGTTAAATTACACAGGTCTATGCAGAACCAATGGCCTCTGTATAGGTCTGGGTTCAGGCGAAAGGGTAAGGGGAAAGGAAGAGGTCATGTAAGGTCATAAGCAAAGCCAGCAACTCAGACTGGTCACCTAAATCTTATTCTAGCCATCATGAACATGTTAGCTCACAAAATGAAATATATATTAACTCTTCCGGATCAGAACAGTGTTACCAGCAGTAAATGGATGTATTTCATGGCACACGCTTAGCATGTTTTCTTATTACTATCGACCCATCTTGAGAAGCCATATTGACCCGTACATTGTACCTAATTTATTACCCAGGAATAGGGGATTGCACGATTTGCGTCCCAAAGGGTTTCTGGATACTTACGTCAAAATTTATTTAAGTAATGACTGTATTTTGGAGCTACATTTACATCTCATGTATAGGCATAAGATCTCGAGGTTCTCCATGCAGACATTTATACATTAGCCGTTATTATAGCCCATAATGAACTATAATTTAAACGTACCTAAAAGAAATGTACAAATAATATGATTTTACATTCCATGTCTAGGTCAGGCATCTACAATTCTGACAACTTGCCATCACTTCACTATAGTAGACTTTGGATAAAAAACGAGAAATAAGTAAATGCCTGGACCCCACAACATAAATGTTTAGTTGGAATCTGTACTATAGTGGGCTACACACTATAGTTTTAGCAACTTTAACTGTTTTTTGTTGTTGTTTTTAACTGTTTTTCAGGGCATGTTTTAAAAGACGCACAAAAATAATTCTCAGAGCTTACAGAGTCCAGATCTGGTAAAAATAAATATAAAAAATAATAAATAAACTAAAATGTTGTGACTTTGGAGATCTAAATGCTCCACTCATTTGGAGTACTGTTTTAGATGTGATCCACTGGTTGTCACAAGTGTTCCAAGTGTAAAACCTGCGTTCGTTATGAATTCCTTTTACAAAGCATTATTTGCAGAATAAACTATTCAAGAGACTTCAAAATGTTCCACACATATAAAGGTTGCTGGTTATGTAAAAAGATTTTTTTTTTTTTTTTTTAAATGAACACTTTAACTCCTACTTGCAATCAGCTTCCTCCTCTCTGTGAGATCAGGAACACAATGTTTAATGAAAGCGTCAAGGACCCTTTCTCTATTCCAATCTGACAGTTACATCTCAATTACTATCACAAGTCAACATCTAAAATAAACACACAGGTTATAAATCCTCAGGCACTGCCACTTTCACTGCAATGAATTGTTTTACAAACCAAATGAAGATTAGGGGAAGTATTAAATATTGGTGGTAAACAGAGAAAATACATTAAAAAATATATATATATATAAATACAATTTAAAAAATACGTTGATTGGCACGTTATATACACAAACCCTGAACCTCATGCTGGGCTTTTTTGCACTAAACAATGGATTCTAGTTAAATTAAACCTTTTGGGGCATATGTTATATAAACTAATATTGTTCCACATTTTTAAACAAAAAGATAACTGTTTTTAGCACTCGAAACATGAAAGAATGCCTCTCCAAAGAGATATTACAATAACGGACTTGCCTTTAATTGCAGATTTAAAATTCTCTCTCTTTTTAAATATATGTAAACTGAAAAATATAGCTAAAACAAGGCCACTAGATACTAGCATATCACGATTGGATCATGTGTTCTTTTTCCCCCCAGGAGGCCAAGGTAAGTAATATTGTAATGCACTATAAACTATAGGTTTATTGAAAATAAAAATATTAATATGCCCTATATACACACACATTTGTACATTTTCTATCTAATCTTTTGTATAATAAAATTATAATTTTTTACTTTTTTATTTTATTTTATTTTAATTTTATACACAGAGGGTGTTTTAACTATATTGCTTGTTGCTTTTGCTAGGACGATGGCTGAAACATGCACGTGGTTTATAAAAGGCCGTAGAATTTGGTTTATTACATTCCAAAAATGTGGAAACTGTATTGAAGTCTGAAATAATAAGTTCTTAAGGCTAACAGGCCGTAGAGCCATCGCCCGCTTTGGCGATAGCCTACGACTTCTTAGAGCGCTCATATCCTAGGCATTGGGATGCTCCTGTGCAGCTAAACTTGGAGGCTTCCCAACGGCGGTCAGACGGCTGTCGTTGAGAAGAGCGTACACTTAAGACCTAGGTAATTGATTGTAACACAATCTACATGCATTAGAGAGAGCTCAGTTGGGCCAGTGATTTAGTGGTTAGGGGAGATGCTTTGAACATTAGCAGTGGCTCTAGGACCATGTCATCTGTAAAGTGACTGCAAAGCTTGTCTCTATAGTGCTGTAAATTTCATTGGATGTTTCAAAAGCCACCAGATACATTGTATCATTAGGCAGGTGGTAAAAAGACCTTATTAATTAATATTTTATTAAGGATGCGCATGTATGGGCAGGGTCAATGTAATGACTGAGCGCCAGTTGATTCTGTTATGACTAGAACAGGTGATTTGAGTAAATAGTATTTAAACTCCCCACCTTCCCTGTCTTTATTACAAAATAGAGTAAGAGTTAACCAAAATGTTTTGGACCTTGAGGAAAGCTGTTTGGTATGGGAGAGAATGTTTAAAGAAAAAACATACACACGCTGTGTGCTCTAGAACCTTTGTGTGTTTTGTACAAGACAGATAAACAGACAGACAATACTGATGAAGATATCCAATAAGCCAGAAACTGTAAAACTGACTAGGAAAATTCAAATTATGGGCCAAACTTTTTGATCTGGAACAAAATTCACCAACACAGATATTTTTAGCAGATCTGCTATTTTGGCTTAGAATACCTTTCTCATCTCTACAAATTCCAGGTTAGTGAACATGCTTCTCAAATTTCAAGAACTCATGGCGTCTCTAGATTTAGAATAAGAAACGTTAGGGAGATTTTTGCTAGTTAATGCGGACAGTGCACACAGGCAGAGGCACGGATTTTAAAAATGTTAGTGAGAAAGCTGTTAAGCAACTATATTGCATTCTAGTGTATGGTCAATGGGGATTTTCCCTAAACACCAAATTGTAGAGAATTGGGAACTGAATTCCAAAATTTAGATAAAATAGTCGAAAAATTCATCAACTACAGTCGCAGCCTGGATATTTTTGCTTAAATTCAGCAATCACCACAATTATCTGATTAGCAAGTAAACCCTAATTTGTCTTGCTATAACAACAGAAGATGTGATGTAGAGAGAGGGTCAATGTTAACAGGGATTTAGTAAATGTAACAGCAGGATCAACTGCTCATTCCGTCAGACCCACATTGTAATCACAATGAGCTGCCTTGGCTAGAGTTCCCCTGTTTGCTGATTGCCTTGCCATAGAACCAAGCACCATAACCTCGAGAGACTGGTGGAAATGAGAGAACCAGTCTGCCAGCAGACAGACTGCCCAGAAAGAATCTTGCGCAATCAGTTCTGGTGGAATGGAAGGTGCCTTTGGTTTCTGGGCAGAGGTGAGGTTAAAGGTTAAGTCAGCAGGGAATTCGAAAAACAAGACAGACACGTTGGTGTTGGGCCTGAGAGGAGACAGGAAGCCGAAGAAATCTCCTGAGAGCCAGCAGTTGAAAGAATAGAGATTGCAGGGGCAACAGAAGCTCTGAATGTCTCACAAAACGAAGGAGTTAAAATTCCTCAGAAAGAAATGTCTCTCCTTAAAAACACATGAGCAAAACATGTCACACACAATAACATAGTACGGCAGAACATTGATATTACCAAATAGTTATATTATGATGGCGATTGAGTTTCGCTGGCCACTTGCCTGCAGAGCTAACAATCTAATTTGTTGTGCCTTAGGATAAACAATCACTTTAGGTTTATTAATAAAGGACATAGGAATCAAGCTATCTCTGCAACATATTTGCTTTTGCAAGAATGTACCTTCCATAAACTCTTGGCAACAAGGGGAAAGTCTGTAATATGTGAAATGGCAAATTTATTGCGTGTTCATTTCCAAAACAGATAATATATAGGATCACAAAATACTGAATGTTCTTTTCCCTCTAATAAGAAAATGTAATGCTCCAGTCCCTCCTGGTAAATACTGACTATCGTACTTACTGCATGTACGAAGAATGACCAAAAGTGTCAGTGCCAAGCTCAAAAGGTAGCCAAGAATCCTCAGTTACTTCCTCAAAACTTTGGAAGAAAAGGGAATTCTGTTATCCCATAAACGAAAGGAATGTGTGCTAGTCTGTACCACTCAGTACTAGCTCACTGTAAAACCGTTCATTTCAGATTTTGTACTCTACACAAAATAAAAAAAATCTAAATTGCTTTATCGCACACACTTATCTGTTAATTTCCCTTCTTTGGATATATAGGGGCATATTCATAGCATATTTGTATCTGCACCACATCAAAGTAAATGTTAGCAACCACCATGCATAAATAGGTCTACAATAAAATACACATCGTATTAAGAAAGGAATAAATATAAATCTTATACGGATCCATTCTGATAACTGTCATTGAAAACAGGGCATCAAAGATGTGTTTTAATATATGGTTAACAATTTACTACTGCACTGCAAGGTACTATATTATATGTATATTTCAGAGCATTAGTATATGTATACAATATTGCACAAAGCATTATTACATGGCTATGTAATAATAATAGATAAGTTGTTCAAGCTACTACATGGCTATGTTTCTACTACTGCTGTGCGAGTTGTTATATATCGCAAATTGGATTTATTGTGGTTTTATTTTATCAACATCAATTCACTTTCCTTGCTATTAAATAGCTCTGTTAATACATCACTTTCCCTGCTACCATGTTTACTAGCATTAAAAGAGATTTTTTTTTTTTTTTCGTTTGCGGTATGCCGATTTAATTATATGTATTATTAATTTTTGTTTCATGTTACCCTGCCAGTTATTGCTTGGCACATCATAATATCAGAGTGTTGCAGATATAAACTGTGCAATTGCAGGATAAAAGTGAGAGAGGAGAGAGACGAGGGACCACGGCTCATGCATTAGCCACGTCAAGCCGAGGATCAGGTAACAGGAAGGGAACTAGTTGCCACATGAGTTGTGCCTTTAAGGAGAAGGGTGATGACAGCAAAGTACAATAGCACAGATCCTAAAGTCACCAAAGAAGATATCCCCCTTTCAGGCTTCATGGGCAATTAACGTGTGGAGTAGGTCAGTGTAAGCAGAGTTACAAACTTAAACTACACTTCTAATAAAACAGGTATATACCCCTGTCTATCTACAGTCCATTCACAGAGACGTTAATCTTCGTGGCATCTTTAACCTTTCATCTGCTGGGGATCAGATGCCGGAAGAATTACTTCTCTGTTGTCACTCAGAGTGTTCACATAGTTCCGAACTAAACCCTGAAAAAACATTCCTTTAATAAATGGATAAATTGTTGCTTGACATAAAAATCAACTGCAAGTATTTTTATTTTTTTTCCATCTAATCTACAATAACCAGGTTTTGGCCAGAGGAAAAGTAGTTAACAGCAAAAAGGTTTTCCAAATGTCGGAAAATTAGCAGAACATCTGAGCACTTGCTAGAAAGCGATAGGGCTCTGCACGGGGTCTGCCTGGAACTCTTTGGCCTATAATACGAGAAGAAGCACATGTATTATAGTGTGCAGAAAGCATGCCCCAGGGACCTTCCAATAAGTGCTGAGGATACCATACAAATCAATGGAAAAACCAGCACTACCAGACAGCCTATACAAAGCTTCTAATAAACTGCACTCCCAGGGGCAATAAGGTATTTCCCTAGGTCCCAGTGACCTAGAGTTCATCCAGATATAGGGTAGGGCACAGCTGTGTAATGGGACAGAGGGGTTGTATAGGGTCATGTGTAGCACACCAAACAGAGGAAAGCTAATGGCCTCTCAAATACAGCATTAGGTTGTTAATATACTGTAAAACATACAGCTGTTAACGCTTCCAAAACACAAAGCGTACCAAATCTGTGTGCAAAACAAACGGGAGAGTCAGTAAGCACAGAATAATCTAATAAAGTGAAATAAAAGCCAATGTGATTCAATTATAGGTGTAAATTCGATTGCTAATGAAAACACCCAGTCAAATAAGACATAACGAGTGACACCTTAAAAATGCATGAACATGTACAACTAGCACAAAATGCACATCCAAAAGTAACCCAACAGTTTTTAAAAAGCAACTTGGCAAAATTATTAACAAATATACCTAAAAAAAAAAGAAGAAGAAGATCCTTTTCTGAAAAAAACGCCATTTATAATTCAATTGATATAGCAAAGTAAGCAGTATGCACCTCCTCATTGGGGTATAGGTGAGATGCACTTTATAACTCCAGATAACTGATGATGACATGGAACAGAGAGCTCAGCTGATTACCAGGAGTACCACGCTTCCTTTGCTCCCGTCCTGTAAACGTGGTCCTATGCTCCAAACGTTCCCTCACTGCCCCATTATCCACTAGTTGCTGGAAGAGATAAGCAAGTTGTCTGGGCCAGTCCCTCTTCCTATTTACTTCTCACTTCCCTCTTTTCCATTGAAAAGTGCCATCTGATTTTAAGAATGTGAAATGACTAATGTCTACCACCCACATCCTTCCTATCTCACCACCCACATCAGATAAAAACAGCCTCCATGCTGCACTGATAACTGGATGTCAAAGTCTGCGCAAAAAAAAAAACTAATTAAATCCCTGAAATCCAAAACAGAACCCAAGACATGGACTGTAAATCCCAGAACGCACGCGGTTTGAGACCGAGCCAACCACTGATGGATTACGGCTAATGGACTATGGTGACAGATGTGGAAACGCTACTTATTTAGGGACTGATTCACTTGTATCTGTGCTAGAGTGAAGAAATTTATCCTATCAAACGTAAGAGACTGTGATATATATACAAAGTGACTGATACACTTAAAGAGAGACACTGCAGTCACCACAACAACTGCTGCTTAATGTAGTGGTTCTGGTGTCTATAGCATGTCCTACAGTGTGCAGCTTTGGAGTTCAGCGTCTCCAGGCTCTGCATGGAGGCGCTGAACGTTCCATATAGACATTCATTGAATCTGCACAGATTCTGAGTGGTGCAACGTGGCGTTTTGCCGCGCATGCACAATAGACTGCCAATGCTTTCCTTTGGGAAAGCATCGGATTGGCTGAGATCATCAAATTTGATAAGGCGAGGCAGCTGCGGTGAGATCGGTGTGGCATTGTTTAAACACCTTTTCACTGCTCTGACAGGTGGGATGGGGACCTAAACAGTAGGTTTAAATCTATAGTGTCAGGAATACATGATTGTGTTCTTGACACTATTTTATTCCTTTAATGTTTAGTAAAATACGGGTGTTTGTGAGTTCACTGGTATCATACGGTAGCCACTCTTCCCACATGAGTCATTGCTATTTCACCTGTGAAAAATACAACCTCTTACATGGTTCTTCACTAAGGTGTGAAATATCACAAAGTGAATATCAAAATAAAGGCAAAAAGAGCTGAGTTGAAGCGTCATCTATGGTTTGAGCTTGGTGCTTCTGGCCCTAAAAATCAACCTACGTTATATTGGAGAAACCACAACACTAAGTGCCAAGTTATCATTAAAAGGGACATTTTATGCAATGCTTTCACCGCAGGGTTTAAATACTCTGCTATTTCGATCAGATGGTCTCAAAGAGAATATCTGGACAGGCACAGCACAGTGTTTTGTTGCGCATGCACACTAGCCTCCCAATGGTTTCCTGAGGTAAAGCATTGGTTTGGCTGAGGTAATCAATTTCACTGATCTCAGCCAAGGATGATCACCTAAACAGAAGGACCGAGACCGGCACTGCACGGGAGAAATTGGTAAATAAAAGTACTTTTTTTTATTTATTTATTTACTCCATGCTGGCAAGGGCCAATCACTTTAACAGCCACCAGGGTACTTTTGCTTTAGGAATACACATTTCTATTCCTAACATTACAGTGTTCCTTTAAATATATACATACATATATACATATATATATATCTCCACACACATACACCCCCCCCTGCACAAGGACTTTAGTTTAGAAATTATGGCTATGTGGATTGCACAAACATTCCAGCATTGGGGGTTTATTCGCTAAGTATGTAACCTGTGCTGACTTTACAACAGAATTGTGAAAATTAGACAAAAGTTACAAAACTATTTAAGTTAGACAGCATTTCAATCCAACCCAGATATAAACAAACACAATCTAAACTAAAGTCCAAAATAAGTCAGATTATTTCTAAACACATAATATAAGCACTGCAGAACAATGCATAATATACCATTGCCTTATTATTATTATTATTAACTGAGGTAAACTGCAGTATGCATTTTTATAGTTTTTTTGGCCTATGTTTGCAGGAATGCTACAGGGGCTGACAAAATACAAAGACAAAAAATAAAGCTTGGAGCTTGTTTTACTATTCTGTAACACAGCTGGGGGAGTTAGCAGGTCGGCCTTCACCAACTACCACAAGCCACCATACTAATGTGAGAGGAGTCCATTGAAATACATGTGAAGCCTACTGCATTGAAATCGACCACCTAAATAATATCAAAAAGGAGGACAGAGAAAGATTTAGAAAAAAATATATATTTACATTGCAAAATGGCTCTACTCACATGTTTACATGGAGTGCTGTGGGTGGGGTTCTGTGCCTGGATATTGTCCTCTCATGTTGGAAACTTGTTACCGCCCGGACATGTGACTGGAACATGCAGCAGGTAAGGACCCCACATTACTAAGGTTAGAGGGGTGTACTGAGGCCTAGCATGTGTTTAATGTCAACAAAAATAAATAAATTGTTAAATATATGTTTTTGTGTAAATATTTTCATAATATGATCTGCTTAAGAAAAAGTGTATTACTAGCTGTGCAGAGCTGCTTTGCAGAGGGACAGGAAGATATAGATGTATGCTATGAAAAAAATGATCATAGAGTTTTTAGAACTGCTAATTATATAATAAAAAAAAAAATCCCAAACATGTATATTTGTCTACTTCTTGCTAACAAAGTGTGTACTGAGGTACTAATATGTTCACAAACATTAAAAAAAAAAAAAAATAACCTTAACCATCAAATGTGCCCATGAGACAGGGAGGGCAATTTGAACCAGCTTTATTGTGCCTGGGTACACTGCATACCTCTTGTGCCACAAGGCACTTTATGCAAAGTATTCCCTGAGTGGTAATTCAGACTGTGCCCTGCTCCTAACCTACAAATTATATTTCAAGGTTAATTCTTGGATCCAGCTACAGAATTTATGGCAGATAAATGTGAAACAGCGCTGCAGCCTTCCAAGGAATGTGGTGAACGCATTGCCTGATCCACTAAGCACCTGGATACTCAGCAGCTATCAATGCTTCATGTATAAGGTCAGCACTTTTCTTGTGCTGCCCATCAATATCTATAAATGTTCTATAGCCAGGAAAACACCCAGGCCCTGACAGACCGTACACAGCCCTGAGTTTAGCTTAGCTACCAATTGGGTTATGGATTGTTGACTTGTACCCACAACCAGGAGAAACTCCCAAGTCACAAAATGAATTCTCTAAAGCAAGGGTTGCCTACCTTCGACACTTCAGATGTTGTGGACTTCATCTCCCATAATGCTGGCAAAGCATCAGGGGAGATGTAGTCCAAAACATCCTGAGTGCAGAAGGTTGCCTACCCCTGCACTTATTTTTGCCTGTGATCCTAGCCCAGAGGCCCCTAGATATTTTTGACCTACAATTCCCATAATAATGTCCGAAATCATCTACGTCCTCTGTGTGACACCCCTGTGAGTTCTGTTTGTCCCAATTCTATACATGACACTATTCGTGTTCCTATAGTGACAGCCAGTTAACTGGATACTTATTTTAGAAAATTGAAATGCCATGTATTGAGTGGTTGCATAGTGGGTAGAATTAAATGGGATTTTAGAATTTACAACAAACACACACTATGTTGACTCTGTTTTCTAGGCTTTAGAAGCCAGGGCTGTGCATTAAGCACTGATCACTTTATTTTATCATTTCTTGGATCTGAGCCAGGCATGTCTGTTTCTAGATGTGGAATAGAAGACTCAGGGCAGCTTCAAACAGCCACAGGAGCAATCCCGTAAATCTAGGAGTGTGGAGACCAAGCATACATCTGAAAAACATTGTGCATTAACAATACCCCCCCACCCCCTGAACTCTCACTCTGCATGAATAATTTACCCTCTTTTATGCTAATGGGATCATGAAAGTCTCCCTCTGCCTTTAATGCATCTATTCTCAGCTTTTAGTAACAGACCCCACCCGGGAAAAGTACATGAGCGTCCGCTGTACTAGAAGGAGTACCGCCAAGGGAGTATTGATGACTGTGTGCAGGATAACCTGTGAGAACACACATCTTCACTGTGTTAGCATGTTCCTGACACAGTCTTTCAGTGAAAAAGATCACTAGGGGGGAGGGAGGGGGATAACAAGAAAAAAAAATCAGGTATTGAAATAGATAATAAGAATCCTGTTGTTCTTATCAGAATCATGAATTGGCCATAAATATGATGGTGCAGAATGCAGATACATGTCCAAAAGGATGGGAACCATAGTGGGAAGAAGGGTCACTCAGGGCCGATATAGCATTTAGAATACTCTGAAATGCACAAAAATGATTAAAAGTGAGTTATTCAGTAAGCTCAGAATTTGTGGAGCTGGTTTGGAAGAAAATTCTCTTTACTTCCAAATGTCTTTATTTTTCTGTGATATTTAGGGTCTCTGAATTGACACCAAACGCCCCCAACGATGCCTTAAAATTTGTTCAACATGCTGAAAAAATGTTCAGGAATAATCCATGCTATAGGTGATATAGGGGAGTAGCACACACATTATTGTTCAAACTAGTATAGAAATGTATTATTAAACAATAATGTACAGATAGAGAAATTATCAAACCCCCCTGACCTCACATCAGTGATGGTATTTAAACATTTAACAGGTTTATTGCCAGCATTTTATTTTACAAGTGTGATGTAATCTCCATTCCATATATTACAAAGAACAGTGTAATTTACATAGTACAAAGCTAAATGTTTTTCAAAAGTTTGGGCTAGGATACATGATTTTCCTGTGCAGGTGATATTCTTTCTTATTTAATACCACTGTATTCAAAGATCATTAAAGAGGCAATCCATGAACATTAGGTGCAATGCTATAGGGGTACTGCACTGCCCAAATACAACATCACTGTTTAGTAGATATACCCCCAATGATAACATGCATGCATTTTTTCATTGGGGGTATACTGTATCTAAAAACTGCTTTCAAAAGCTGCCAATCTCTTTAGGGGAACCCCTTCATTGCTGGGGAATCTCTTGTATGCTGCCTTTGCAAGCCCTCCCCTTCTAACCCCGCCCAGACTTTCTATGGCTGTCCAATCACAGACTTCCCAATGCAGCTCAATGAGAAGTCTTTGCAAGGCTGGTGCTCAGGGCCAATGCTGCCTCTTGAGTTTAGCTCCACTGAGCTAAACAACCAGGACGTAACAGGAAAGGTTGTCTGATTGACAACTGGAGGGGTGTAACCAGGTTAATTTATAATAGGGCCAATTTTTGTTTTATAGAAATCTGCACTTTTTGTAAAATGAGAAAAAGAAGACACACTCTTTGCACATAAAGCCCATAAGCAAGCTTAAGTGTTTCGAGGGTCTGTAGTGTCTGTTTAAGTTGCAGTTAGTTGTAATTAACCCCCATTTTTGCAAGATAGGCATGGGACTGCCCTTCAAAAGCATAAATACCATGCATACAGTTGCATAAACAGAAGAGTGTGGATGTGTGTTGCTTTTTTTTTCCCGAACTCCTGTAATTTACATTTTTCTAGAAGCAAATGTTCTAAAAACTCAATATCTTGTGGTTTTGAAAAGTTTGTTTCTCTTTTACAGGAAATCCTATAATGACGCAAACCAAATCAAACCAGTCTCTTTTAATCCAGATTCTATACAATTAATAGAATATCTAACACGATTCTTTAGCCCTAAACATGGATTTCAGTGTATACCCTGACCTGACGTAAAGTGGAACTTGCATTAGCCATTGTAATGTGATGTTATCAGCTGGTAATTTTTCGGGTCAACAAGCGCATTCTTATAAAACTCGGTTGATATTTTTTTTTCTTTTCTTTTTTTTTTCTACACAAAACTGCTACCCAAAAAAAAAAAAAAAAACATTAAAGTTACCCCTTTCACAAGAAATATAGTGTTTAAATCTCATGTTAGGCTGATTGCAGTCCCCTGCCAGGCCTGCATCCTTTGCATTCAGAGGAATTTAATAATCTCAAGTGATGAAAACGGATTGTGTAAGTGTTGCGCGCAGGAGCAAAGCTTTCTTGACCTGTGTCCAAGGATTTCAGAGCAAAAATCACTAGGCCAAAAACAGCTGTCTGACAAAGCAATGAAGCAGCGGGGAATGTGGCTGTTTTATTGTTTATCTTTTGTTTATGAGGCTACATTCAAGTTTAATTATACCTTTAAATTAAGGTCTAACAGGCGTCAAGAGAATTCCTCTTCCACAAAGAAAGAGAGAGGAGAGAGAATGGAGTCTGTGTTTCCACAACACATGGGTTCCCAAGTAACTTAACATATAGAATTGTAAAATGTTTCCCTTACGGCCCTTGGTTACTGTATACATTTTATAGTCTAATTCCTCATATAAGTGACGGTAACAAAACTTTGAAAGCTCAAGCTATAGGTTAACCCTTGTGTAGAGAAAAAAAATAGTGTATAAATGTAAAAGGATCAAAACTGTCGGTCTGGTGCTTTTTTTTAAGTTTATTTATTTTTTAAATAGTCTGAGGAAGCCCATGCACAGTGCACTAAAACCCTGAGCCTGTCCTGATAATTTAGATTTAGGAGAATCTCCGCATTGCGGGGGAAAATCCAGTGCTGCCTGAGTTTGTCCTGATAATCCAGATTTAAAAGAATTCCTACATTGTGGGAGAATCCAACAGTGTATGAGCCTGTCCTGATAATCGAGATGTAGGAGATCCCCCTACATTGCCAGGGAATCCAGGGCTGTCTGAGCCTGTCCTGATGATCGAGATGTAGGAGATCCTCTACAGTGCGAGCGGGTCTAATGATGCCCTCATGCTGTGCTAATGACAGTAGAAAATTATCTAAGAGCAATACTATTCCTTCACAATAGCATAGTAGCTGATCTCACGTGTTCAGTTATGTTGCTCTGAAATCTGTAACAAGTTTACACTTTATTGAATAGCCCTGTCGGTCTACCAGATTAGGGGTTCATTCACTAAACAGGCTAAAATAAATGAGTCACAATATTTCTCTAATTGTGGAGAATTACCAAAGTCATTGCAAATCTTAGGCCACACCAGCCGAGTTTAAACCATTTATCGTACCCTGCAGATTTCTCTTAATTTTGTAAGTCTCCTTTCAGTTCCCGGCTTAGCGAATATATACCCATGCCTTGGTGACAGTGGCTGTGAATCTGCTTTTTGCTCACATAATATGATGGAACACATACAGAAAGACAGCTGTTTGCATTTAGGTAATAGCGGTGGGTCCAGTGATGGAGGGGTGGCTTGTATGTGATTCTTGCTAGCAGGAGAAGGCTCTGCAGTTTGTGTCCCAGCCTGTCTAGGAATTCAGTCTATGCCCAAATGGGGGCTTTTCCCACTGCTATGCATTAACTCCTTTCTTCCCTGAACTGGGACACATTTACTGTTCATGTTCCAGTAGACACAAACATGTATGCTCCACATCAACACTCTTCGGCTACAGTGGGTTAAATGTATCCACAGCCCAGAAGCCACAGTGAACCTAAAGAGGTCACATCAGAGCATCATTTATGGGTCTGCATAATGCAAACTTATACATGAGATTCCATTAACATAACTCACAACGTGTTTCTAAATCACATTTTACAATAGGCATCTAGCATTTTGATGTCTACATTGCAAATAGCTTCAGAAAGACACATTATTGTTCTAAGGACTAAGGCAGGCTTTAGGTGATAGAGAGGGAGAGCGAGATTGATTCTATGTTTATTCATGGTTAGGCTATTCACTGAACTGCGAATTAAGAAGAAATTTGCACATTTTAGACCAAAGTAGCCAATCCAGAAAATAAGTTGAAATTTTCTTTCATTCTGTGTCTTTTGCCTGAATTTTGCAACATCCCACTTTATCCAACTTTACCATTGTCCAGAATTCCCAGTTCCGAAAATGAGCCCTTGGGTTTCAAAGAATGGATGTCCCTCCTAATTATGGGTTCGTATCAAGCGTTTAACCCTTAAGCACCCAATGCATGTGGGATGTTTTCTCTCAAACTTTCTTTTTTCTCAGTTGGCCTGTTATACAAGGCCTGATTTAAATCGTAAGGCAAAGACCCTTTAATCTGCCACAGGGACATTCAGCGTGTTGCATAGACCTTTAATGGGTTTTAAATGGAACAGTTATTACAAGGAAATTACCTAGGTGAAGACTCCTTGCCCATATGTCAAAATGTTTAATTAGAATTAAAATAACCAAAGCTGTTCCCTATCCTTCTTTGCAGTTACAGTTTTATACAAACACCCAGATGCAGGACTGTTCAGAGTACAAAAGGAAGCCAAGGATCAAGTACTGCGGTTTTACAACAGGTAAGTAAAGGGCAGCCGGGGTGGGTCTTATCTATTGTTACATTCTATACATATGATCTGGGTTTATCAGAAACTGAGAATTCATACAGGGCCGGCAAATATTTACCCAATCTTTGGAGCTGCTTTAACACTTCAGTTAAGTGAAGGGTTGGGAGGCAACTGCTAACATATACTGCAGAATCTTTTCCAGAGGGGCAAAGCCTTAATTTGCATAGCACTGTTGTTTTTAGGAACAAATTTAAATCAAAGGAAGGACATCTTTGCACGGAGAGAGGGGCTAAGAGCCCCTTTTTTACCCAGGGCCCTGGACACCCCATGTGCTCATCTTGAATGTGTCTATAATTTTATTATAATCTACATATCCCTACTGTATGCCTCCATAAACTTTTAGTGTCCGATTCAGTACCTCTAGCAAACATGCACCGTTACAACAAACTAATCTAGTAACAGGGCGAATGAAGCACTCGCAGCACTGGTGTGTGAATAACTTGCTGGAATTTAAGTGAGAACCTTTTAGGCAGTTATGCAGAAAATATGTCTGAAGATGAAGAATGTTATTAGCCTCCCTACGAAATAACAACAGCCACAGAGTATTATTACATAGTATTGTCAGTATACACAGTGCTGATTAAACTGTACCAGCAAACGAATGGACACCGATTGGCACAGATAAGGAGATTGCATTACATTATTTGAGGTGGTTAGGTTTACTAGCCTTCCGAGCTAAAACATAAGCAAGTGTTTCAGCTTAAAAATTCGATAAAAAATTAAAGATTTATATAGAAAATTTAAAAAGTAAATAAATTAACCCCTTCATGGCGAGACTACGGAAAGCAATGTTTTATTCCACGTCATTCGTCATGTAGAAGTTAGCAAAGATGTATTTTGTTGTTCAGCAAATGTTTTTTAAATATAACACAAGGTAAGCATTTCAGAAGCCATTTTTGCTGCTATGGCAACAAAAGCACACAGCCAATGAATACCACTTATTTGTATCACATGATAACAAGCTACAATTAATGAGGCCTGACAAAAAAAGACCAGGAAAAAATGTGACATGATTAATTTCAATAATTATTTCAAGCCAAGGTTTAGCTATTGAAAAGTTATACGAATTAGAATTCCAAAACCATATTTCAGTTGCCCAGCTGTCAGAAGACTTCAGCTCCCATAAATACCTAGCAAGAAGCTGACAAAGGGTTTATCTAGCATGGGCTGATGGGCATTGTAGTCCAACACCTGGCTGCACATGTTTAATGGTGGTAGAGGTTAACACAGTAAAGGAGTTTAAGCATGCGTGGGATAGGCATAAGGCTATCCTAGCTATAAGATAAGGCCAGAGACTAAAAGTATTTTGAAATATTGGGAAGAGTCTTATCTGCTGTCACATTCTATGTTTCTATGTAATTACCACTATTTCATTATTTGTGTCATATTCTGAAGAATTGATGGGACATTGGCTGGGACTGCACATATTGAAAATATATTATTACTTCAACACAGAAAGATCAGTAGAGGAAAAATAAATCAGATTAAGTTAGGACACGTCCGATGGGATCCCTACCATTTTAAAAGGTAAAACCTTCTGAAGAGATTCTAAGACGTTTGCTAAACGGCCGAAAGATTCCAAACAAGCTCCTGCAACACACAGACACTTAACAGAGATTCCTGGGACTGCTCACCATTCATGCTGCACAGGCTGAGCTTGCCATAGTGGAGTTAGAGGCATTCCACAAAGGTCCATCGCACATGCACAAACAGAGGCTTTGTGCAGTTTTTATCTCTTTAACCCCTTAAGGACACATGACATGTGTGACATGTCATGATTCCCTTTTATTCCAGAAGTTTGGTCCTTAAGGGGTTAAAGTAAACTGCAGACCAAGTGCAAGGCTCAGCAACACCTCGTGCTGTTAGACTATGATGCTCACTATCCTCATCCCACCAAATCTAATTACATTTGCCATGGTAATAATGGATTTATCTTTCTTGTAGCCCAAATTGGGGTGAGAAGGTTTTTTTTCCTACAATTATTGGTGCTTATTGACCTATCATGCAGGGCAACAGTAATTTCAATGCAACTGTAGAATATGTATTTTTTTTCATCGGCATGCACAATTTCCATCTTCCTTATATAGAAAATTACATATGAACAAGATTGTGTGTGTGTGTGTAATGTGCTGAATGCATAGCAGAGATGATAACCTGAAGTCAACCAAAAAATAAGCCAGAATTTATTCACATAGAAAATATAATAATAAAATAGTAAATAAACTCCATTTATGTTTTATCTTCACATGGGGGGGGGGGGGGGGGGGGGATAGCTCACGCTGGCAGGCATTATGTAGGATGCGATCACATAATATGGTTCTTTACCCTCGATAAATGAGTACATCATTAAACAGAAACTGATGTCAAATATTCAGTGACAAAAAGAATACAATGTATGCATCACGCAATTAAGATCAAATGATGTCAAACACAAATGGCGTCTGCCTCGGGTTTAAATATGGTGATTCTGTTTACGAAAACAATACAAATAAAAAAAGAAAGCAAACACAACGATCATACAACCAGGGTTATGTTTTATGTTGTGAATTGCTGGGATGCAGGATGAATTTAAAGTTTTTGTCAAAATAGCACAAACTGAAAACATTGCTAACTTGGGGAATATTTCTTGTTTTTGTCTAAAATGCCTAAAATGTTAAATTCTCTTTTGAGTTCCTCATAATTCACACTTTTGTTGAATAACCCTGACAAACGCTTGTCTCCGGCGCTTCAGGTGTAATTGATATTTGTCCGAATTCTTTTTTTTATTTTTTTTAAAACATTCACGATTCCAATAATTACAATATACAGTCCAGTTTTAGAATTTGCCATACTGCATGTGTCTCTTTATGATAAATTCCTAAAGGCGATGTAAATATTTCACAGCTGACTTCCAGATAGCTTGGAAATACCTCCGATGTATTGAAAGTGATGTGCTGGTAGGCATTTTGGATATTGAATTCCATTTTTTAGAAACTTGGGGTCTATCATTTAAACAGTGAAGTGGCAAAAAAAAAATAGACTAAAAGAGCAGTGTTAAGAAAAATAGCAGTGTTGGCGATTTTGCCAGTTTGGCTTTTCTGGCCTCATTGTGAGCCATCACTGTTCATTTCCGGAAGAATTTGGGCTAATCTCTCAAGTCGCTGTTCAGGCCAATAGTTTTCCAAATAATTAAAGCGATCAGCTGCATTCTGACAATTTTAGCAAAGGCAAGTCTGCAACACTGATTGAAAGGAATCTTAGAAACATTCTGTTACTTACCTTCTGGCCACACATTCTTTCTTTCCCCACAAATGGCTATTTCTTTTCTGCCTACTCGTGGCTGGTTTTTATAACTAGTCTTTCAAATATGCCATGTCCATATCCCCCCAGATTGTGACCTGTTATGTATAAACACAATCTCTGAATTGTGACCATGTCTCTAAATGTGCCTTCACGTAATGCCTTGTACTGGCAACTTGAGATATTGGTATCTATTCTGCACCCAGTTATCCTCAAAGTCCCAAAATGTTTTCTCTCCACTGAGGATTCTATCTGTAGACATCACCTCTGTTTGTAATGTACCACCGTGACAAATGCCTAAAATAGCCCAAATTACCATTTTTCTGTAATTACAAGTGCAATTAGCTTGGTGAAACTAGCCTCCCATGAAGTTTAGTTAATTTATTTTGTGTTACTCTAACCCTTTCAACTGTATGCATCACTTTTTTTTTTTTCTTTTTAGAATCTTTTCATGGAAGTAAATATAAAACCAACTTTAAGAATAGGAAGGAAGGAATTTTACAAAGCAAGTGTATCATTGAAAAGGTCATCCTTGATCTTACCTTGTTCGCTGCTGTTGTCTCCACTCTGGGAAGCGTGACCCCCACTTGAAGGCCCCGGCGTGCCAGCAGAATGTGTAGATACTGCGTCATCATGGTCTCTCCATGAAGCTGGGTTCTGGTGAGCAGACGGCAAGTAGGGGAACCATTAAAGATTGGTGAGGCGAAGGTTATTCCATGTAGGGTAGAAAAAAAACAAACAAACAAGAAAGGACTTGTTAGGGACGGACGTTTTTCTGCAGAGACTTAAAGACGAAACGTCTTTCAGAGAGATTTCGATCATACAAACATTGTAGCCATTTAGTATACGTATTAATGTGTTCATCTTCTGCAGATATTCACGATTAATATATATTACAGAGCATGTCCACAGATGTCTCCAGGTTAAGGTAAGATAAGAAATATTCTATGGCTGGCTTTACATTGAAGGCACAAATACAATAACAGCCTCAACACTTGGCCCTAAGTGACATGAAATTGCATAATTCAATTATCAACCACACAATAAGACTTTGTGTTAATTTGCGCAGGGCACTTGTCACCTCTGATTCCAGTTTGCCTAAATTTACAGTCATATACTTTGTTCTGGCTCATAGTGTGCTTCAAGATACTTCTACTTAAAATGCGGGGTGCAAAGGGGGCAAGTGCCCTTTTAAACCCTATCCTGCAGATGCCCACGATCACAGCCTGGTCGTTATCGGTCTATAAAGCAAAGTAGCCTACAACGAAACATTTAAATACATAATAATAAAAATATATTCCATGTATTTAGAAAGTATTTTTTTTTACCAGGTAAAATACATTGAGATCTCTCTTGTTTTCAAGTATGTCCTGGACAGCATGTGAAAAAAAAAAAATTGTGTAACGTTAACTGAATGGAAGGAAACAATATTGTGACATTAATGGATAATATAGTCTTGGACTCTGAATGTATCCTGCTGGTGCAGACTGATGGCTAATCTTGGCATGCCAGATGTTTGAGAACTGTATTTTTAATACAGAGAGAATGCCACTACATTAAACTTACCATGCTGATTACAATGGATTCTATGCAGTTATAGAATGTGCAATTCAAAAAGGACATTATTTATTATACATTATTTATGTGGGGTGCTGTGCATGGCTACTTAATTTTAATTTGGAGTGGTGTCGTTCCCTCCCCCCCCCCCCCCCCCCCCCCCCCCCCACCCTTTCTTTTCAGTAGCCTTTTCAGTACCCTGAGGGCTGTATAATGGATATTGTTAAAATAATTCTCTAATAAAGGTGTTTCCACCTAACTTATCTTTGATTTAGGATCGAGCATCACCTGTGTACTAGCCAGTCTTTTATTATTTGTTTTTTAAGAGGTCAGGGTAAAAGTAAACCCATCGGATTCTATGTAAAATAAAGTGTTGTGAACCAGCAGTGCCAATTTGCATTAGAGATTATTGCTCTCAATGGTTGTATGAGCCTTTTTATGTATTTCAAGTTTTGTAATGCATATGAATGGGAAGTCCATATGTTGGACCACTAGTCTTAATCTGAATGTTTGAGGTCTATATTTAAATCAGGCGAGGGCGAGCAAGGAGAATTCCCCCCCCAGACCACTGCTATTGAGTATTATTTTATATTTTAATGGTATACTAGTTCTTGGAAATGTTTTATAAAACTTTATGATACAAGGAAGTAGAGTTTGTTAGTTTGCCAAACGTGTCTATTCTCTCCAATCGTCCCCCATTCTAATATTATATGAATATTGAGCACTAAACATACAGAGACATACAGCAGGTATCTGATAGGATAGATAGCTTGTTTACTAGAGGTACGTTTGAGAAATGCACAAGTGCACCCTACAAATACCTACACAGTATTCTCTAGATACTGTCAGCCATTCAGAGAGCTGGAGGGTGAATTTAATGACATGGCATTTAAAGGCAAATTATTCTGTATGTGTGATGAGTGTTAGAGTGCAAGTGGCATATGACTAGGAAATATAAGGATCCCATTCGATCTTTATATTTCCATTACGGATAGGTGATTAATTACTGAGGTCGGGACAGAGGCGTGTAACTGCTGCCATGGACTGAAACTCAGATCAAGCTCAGCGAGTCTTTGCTGGGAGCTGCGTTCATTGGTAGATTAGTTGCCCATACCACGCTCTGCCTGCCTCAGCATGAAGACTGTGGAGCAGTTGAGAAGTCTACAATAGCCTGAGATCAGAAAAAGGTGTAAGGACTCCAGCAATACATGAATCAGCTGCTTTACTTACCACCTGCATGTGCTAATAACCCAGACTAATTAATACACAGTAACACCTTGAGTTCCACCTCCCACCCAGTGTGAACACAATGCCACACACTTTCAAGTTTACCAGTCAACAGGACACAGTCTACTGACAAACCTCTGGCGTCTTTTTAAGCTACATGATGTGAGAGTTGATTAGACTAGCAATGCTACAAACAAACAGCAAGATTGCATCAGTCCCACGTCCACTTTCTACCTTTTTCTTTTCTGGAGGGAGGAATGTTACTAACCGAATTGGAAAAACAAATCCAACCATTGTTTTCTAGAGCAGTGATGGCCTTTATTTAGCACTCTTACACGTATTGCTGAATATAGATCCTATGATCCTCAGTCAGCCAAACGGCAGCCTGAGGATTAAGGAACCATAATGGACCTGCTTCAAGTTATCCACCCCTGCTGTCTAGTAATTTACTAGACCGCTGAACTCAGCAGACTCCCTCCACTCAGTCAAATCTGAATCCTGCTGGGTCTGCGTTTAGGCCTACGCAGACTGGCAGTATTTAAACTCAAAAGATTCTACGCTACAGTGTTCATGGCCAGGACAACTCGAGTCACAGCTTATTATGGAAAGGCAAATCTAGAAGGTGTGAAGCTTCTGAGTTTTATATAGTTCTTGTTTTTTATGTTTATAATTTA
The DNA here is from genome assembly GCF_036172605.1 of Pelobates fuscus. NCBI lineage: Eukaryota > Metazoa > Chordata > Amphibia > Anura > Pelobatidae > Pelobates > Pelobates fuscus. The sequence continues at coordinate 28,730,983 of NC_086329.1, read as the reverse complement.
TTCATTTCTTTATAGAGGTCCCATGACTCCTACAGCGCTAAATACAAGTAATCAAGGATGTTGCAAGACATTAACAGACACAGAACCCAACGAAACGTCATCGTCGCTACCAAATCTAGAAACCTAAATGCTGGCTTTTCAGGTAAATAAACAGTTTATAACTGAAAATAAAGCGGTTAAGTACCTTGATTTATAGGCTATATCGATAAGCACAGGAGTACATCTAAAAAAATATGTCCAAATATAGTGAAGCACCATGTAAATTATGTATAACATTTAAGTAATTCTTGCCAAATGCCACAAGTGGATCTGTCACTGTATGGGGACTTTGCAGAATTTGCAAAGACCCTGATGTTGACATTGCCGCTGGTGGACCGGTGGCACATGTGCAAGAGTACAACTTTAAGGTCGTTGGAGATGATACCACGGGACCGCACAGTCCTCCATAGACTGAGCCAAGTCCCTGTAGCCAATACTGGTGACAGCTTTTGGATTGACACTTCTTTATGGCAGTAGCTCCGCCCAGTGTCTAGAAGCAAAATACTGAGACAAATAGTAGTCTCTATTTTGTCTCAGTATATCGTTTGACTGTCACAGTCAGAATATGCAAGGGGGGGGAAAGAGGGGGAAATAAGGTGCCATTTGACACACAGACAGTCAGGGGGGATTTCCACCTCCTTTCATTAGCTCCCCATAGCTAACGGAAGAGACAGGAACACTTTTCTAGAGCGTGCCAGTCTTCTCCTTCATTGCTACTCATAGACTTCAAGCGTGCGGCCTTCAGCTCCGCCACAGACCAGGCCAGAGCACATACAAATCCGTACGGGGGGACAGATTCAGAGGCTTCTCAATGAGAGCAATTTGCTTGTGTGATGATTATTTATTTATTTATTAAATTGGTTCCGAAAATACTGCTCTCATTATTTACCTTTCTTTAAAGAAATGTTGTTTAAGGGTATAATGATAATGTTAACACATGATGATCCTTACATTTTACAGTGTTTATGGTAGTTATATTTCTGCGCTTCACAATATAGATACATTTTTATGTTCTTTAACATGCACCCCAATGCCATGCTAAATAGAATGCGTAGAGGTAATTAATCCGGTATGATTATTCACTGTAACTATGTGATAAACGAACTGTAACACATGTAACTATATTTCGTGTGAACATTTGTTTGTGATGGATTTTGTACAATATCTTCCGGGGGATCAGATTGTTTCAGTTGTGAAACCCAAGTTAATATTTTGTGTGTTTACAAAGTGTTTGAAGAAATCGTTTTCTGCGGTTCCCATGGAAATGCAAGATATTCACACGCAGTACTGTAAAACAAGTATTTTTATTTGTTTTCCACCAAAGGCGCATGCAAGATACTAAAAAAATAAAATAAAATAAAAAAACCTAATGTATTCGATTTTCTCATAAACAAAAACTTAAGTGGAAAAAGACTTCTTAAATGTACCCTTTATAAATAAGGATGATTTGTTCATTTAGAAGTTCCCTATTCAAATGAGAAATTGTGTTCATAATACCTGATATTATTAATACCAAAATGTGTGATATGCACTGTTATACTTATAATAATAATCAACTTTTTGGGGAACTGAGATTTTATCCTCTTCAAGAGTTCCCTGGAGTATGGCTGCTATTTTTATTGCTAATATTTGTATTGGTCATTTAACCACCTAATAAATATGAAAAGCTAAGATAAACCTTCCAGGCAGAGAACCAGTAACCCTGAGGTTGGATCTAATGCTACAGTATTAACTCTTTCCATGACTAAATTCCAATATAAAAATCAAAGCAAGTTTTCTATTGTATATGTAGATATAGTCCTGGTATTTTAGATAAAGTTCATCAGATTCATACTATACCTTACTATTATTTGCCCAGTAGCCATACACGTGTGATTGTCTTACAAAAACGCATGCCCCCTAAATTTTTTACATTTTATTTTATTATATTTATTTTTATTTTTTTGGACGCATGATGCAACACGTTATAGCTATATTCAGGTGTACATCAGAAAGTGGAGTTAATCAATCTTGTATTTTATCAGCAGTGGATGTACGTACGGTGTATACATATTACTGTCGTTAATTATGCCTCTAGCCCCAAATTAACGGCAGGAGGGATTGAGCAAACGCTAAAATTGTCTTTCCCCATCATATCTCTAAAGGGGGGAAATGCTAAAATTAAGCCAATCAGCTGCAGCCCCAGTATTAAATGAACCCTAACTCGTTTCCTTCTTTTAAAAATCATGTATACAATGTAATATTGAGAAGTGTACATTTAGGGAAAAAGCCATCTATCAACATTAATAAGTCAGCCAACCTCCATTCTCATGACGTGTGTCTGCCAATTTATAGACTCACAGCTATGTAGAGACAGAACAGATATATATTACTAGACAGCTTACTTAAACACAGAGGAAGATATGCTAGAGAAACCTTAATAATTTAGGATACAAATGTCTTTCCCTCTTCCACCTAATTGTATTAAAGAGGAGAATTTCCAGGTGAAAAGCTGAGAATATTGAGCAGCCCAACACAAAGCGGATGAAAAAGACATCCAAGAAGTAGGTCCCCTGGGAAGGCATTTTCTATTTGCCGGGCTGCAGCCCCGCAGCTGATAATGCAAGTTGTAATTAATATAAAAGCAGGAGACAATATGGGAAGAGCTTGTACTTGCTCTGCCACAAGAGATCTCTGAGCCTAGAATGTGTTTCTCATTTACACACCAGCCTGCCCCACAAAATGCTACTTTATCAGCAGACTCTCTCCCTAGGAATTAAAAAAAAAAAAACAATTGATTTTACAACACAATTGGATTTTGCTAAACCTACAAAACTGCATTGTGTCTTCAAGTAAAACCATATAAATTTTATGTGATGCAAAAATAAAATCCTAAATACCTCAAAATACACATATAAACCCTCATTTATTTATACATAAAAATGCATTGTTTTGATGAGGATATTAAAAAGATGGCATTTTTAAAAAAAAAATTATTAAGCTTTTTATTGTAATTGGATCATTTTAGTCCCATGTGATACCCTCGTCCAGACCTAGAAAATGGTCCCTGGTGAGAATGAAAGCCCACTACTGCAATAAATATCCTACAATATCCATATCGGAGTACCAGCTAATTTGTGCTATATATATATATATATATATATATATATATCACTTTTTGAGTCTCATCTTCTCATTTGTTGAGTGTTTTAATTTCCCAAGGTTCCATTCAAACAAAACACCTTTAAACAAAAGATTCCCATCGGAATCGACTGTTCTTGATTTTATTGAATTCCATATACAAAATGTAACTAGACTTACCACTGATCTTTAAATTGCACAAGCACACAACTAGAATCTATGTCACACTACATAAAATGTTTACACTGTGGTTGGAAATCATCAACTAGAGATTGTTTACACAACCGGTTCATTCTTACAAAATCATCACCACAAACTAAAGATCACTTATCTAGCCATTTATGTCTCAAACCTAAACTAAATGTGCTAATGAATTCTATGTTAAATCCCTGAATCCTATGTTCGGTGAAGCTTTATTCTAAAGGTGTTTTATAAACCGTAGTCAACTGACTCGTAACTCTTTCTGCTATTAGCTACACAAGTGGAACCTAATCTAGATACTGAATGCCATTGTTTTCTAATAGGTAATGTCCGTATGACAGCTGTCATTGGTTTGAGAGGGGGTGTGGAGCTGCCAAGCAATGTTCTTCTGAAAGAGAAGGTCCACCTAGAAGACCAGTTGTGCCATCTAGGTAGGTAATTTGTGTAATATCTAACACTTTCTAGCGCACTCACTTAAGATGTAGCACAAAACCTCAATTTCCGATGACTGTGCCATGCGCTACAAAACACTTATTTGTTAATATTCCAGTATTTAATACATATTACAACATTTACAACATGTGGCTGAACGAATGGTTACCAATGGTCAAGACAAAACCTGGCCTACTACTCCAGCCTCATTTGTCACAATTGCTTGAGCATTGGTGTAGCTGATCGTGAAAGCGAAATGTGGTTGGAATACAAACGGTATCTTGATGTTCCTTATGACTCTGATTAATTTAGCAAATCAAAGGAATAACAAATTTAAATGTAATGGTCTTATTTCAGTTGTCTCTCTTGTATCCAACTAAGCTTCGGACCAAAATTGTGATCCCGATAACACACAAAGCATTTCTATTCGTACTAGGTATGTACAGAGTTAAAGCAACCCAAATTGAGCACTGTTGGTATCAAGGAAATGATGTAAGAGGCAGACAAATGTTATCAGTCTAATTTGGTAAGAAGAATCCCAAATTGAGTACTACCTTGATTGGATTAACATTACATTCAGCAATGTGAGGAACTCGCTGTGACTACTGAACTGGATTTAGATTTCAACGTGGTTATTTATATAATGGCAAACTTGAGCAACTGCCTGAGAATTCAACTGCAGTTCCACCAGCCGAATAACAAATGGGAATTTCATTATCTGTCTGAATCCAGAAAAGTATAAACCTTCGACCCAAATTCTAATGTGACAATCTGTCCGAATGCAGGAAAAATAAATAAACCTTACAAAGGAATCATAAACCGTTGAACAACTATGGGGTGGCTGTCAAATCACAATCTAAAAGCCAATTCCACAATGTATCTCCAATATCTCCCAGGTAGCTCTTCTATCATAGATTCACAGTGTAACGTCAATCCATTCACCAATGATCAGTGTGATCTCGTCTTTTAGAACACAGATTAAACTAATTCTAGTAGGAAAAAAACATTGTAGCGCCACCAAATTAACACAAAAATGTCACCACAACCATTAATTTCCGCTGACTATTATTAATACATGATGCAAATTTTGTCATTTGGTGTAATTTTGGCAGTTATATTTTTTAGTATAACTTGTTCCATAAGCCACACTGTTTAATAATATACGCGTATATGTACCACATTAGTCGTTAACCTACACACAGCACATGCATCCTTCAGCCATACAGGATACCTTTCGAAGATGTGTCATAACCACCTATAGCTGTGCCATTGATAACTCGTGTTCTTCTGATAAAAATTCCATTGATAGGGTTTCTCTTTTGGGGCTTTCGTTTTGAACAAGGTTTCTAAGTGTTTGTCCAGAGTTTTGATAAACTCAAACACAGATTTGTGAATACACTACAATGCTAATTTATTAAATGCATATTTTTTTTTTAGATTCTCCTAAGGCAAACTTTTGCCATGGTGAATACCAGAGCTACAGCTAATGTGGTAATTTTATTTCTAATCAATGTTAGGTCTCAGTGCTCATTGCTTTTATTCCCTTACCTTTATGCTATAAATGTCCACCACCTACCTGCATACATACATATATACATACATACATACATACATGAAGTGTATTCTATCGTATTCCCCCGCATACACACGATATTTAATTCCTACCAGATGCATAAAGTGTATAAAACCTGCTGTACTGCAGCATATGCACACATACTGTTAAATATGCATTGTAACTTATTTCAAACCCAGTGTAATCACATCACCAATACGACCAATACACTCTATATATGGCTAAACCTCACTGTTATTTTACGTACTTATAGTGTAATTGTACAGTCCTTATAGTACATTTGTAAGAAAAGTGTAATTTAATCCGAACCAGACTGTTTACAATTTACGTAAAAACACAGAATGCATTCCTATCAGGGTGACACCTCACCACATACACAGTACACAATACCCATCAAATGGTACAGTATATTTTAATCCAACAGATTCACAGGGCATTATTCTATCAGATTAAACACTTATAAATCTCATCTGTTTCCTGGCAGATAAGCAGTTTATTCAGACACACACTGTATAACCACATCAAATACACGCAGTGCTCTTTATTCAGACACACACAATGTCATATCCTCAGAAACACACAATGCCATTAATTCAGACACACGCTGTATAACTAAATCATATACACACAGTGCATATTATTCAGACACATACTGTATAAATGCCATCAGCTACAACACGTTTTATTCAGACAAACTGTATAACAGCATCAGATACAAACAGTTCATTTCATTCACACACACACACTGTATAATGCCATCAGATACACACAGTTCATTTCATTCACACACACCCTCTATAATGCCATCAGATACACACAGTTCATTTCATTCACACACACCCTCTATAATGCCATCAGATACACACAGTTCATTTCATTCACACACACACACTGTATAATGCCATCAGATACACACAGTTCATTTCATTCACACACACTGTATAATGCCATCAGATACACACAGTTCTTTATTTCACAAACACTGTATAATTCTATTAGATACACACAGTGCATTCTATTAAAACACACACTGTATAATTATTCCTTCAGATACACAGCGCATTCTATTAAAACAGGCACTGTATAATTCCATCAGATATACAGTGTTTTTCATTCAGACACACTGTATAAATCATGTTCCACAGCAGCTGTAATGCCCAAGTTTGTCCATTCCTGATCTAATCCCATCAGATGTGCATAGCGTCATTTATAGTGGGTTTCCTCTCGCACATATTTGTCTGTCTTTTATTTTTTTTCTGTCGGTTGTAAACTCTCTAAAATTCATCGCAGGTAATAGTTACACAACAATAACTATATCAAACGATAAGCAGTCTGCTACAAAAAAAAAATAACCCTTTGATCGACCAAACTGGTCAGTGCTGTGTATGCTCCACATCGAATCAGCCTGGAGCAAATACCCAGAATTTCCTGGCAAGTTCCACTTTGTATATACACAGATACCGAGCAGCAACTAAACTATAAACCTTGCAGAGGGTCTGGCTACAGAAAAGATCTCAGGACTACAACCTCATGAACGCCTGAAATTATTAGCATTCTTCCACTTAACACATCCCCACCAAGGATTACAGTAAATTATTGTCATAATAGCAGTCTCCCCTGCTGTAATCCAAGCGAGCAGCAAAGATTAATAATGTTCCTAGAATACAATGTTTAAAGGTGGCTTTGAGCAACATGTGAATGTCCTAACTACAGCTGTCTCTCCTTGTTTTGTATGCACTGGAACTTTATTAAACATAGGGACATTAATTGATGTATGAGCAAAGAAATTTGTTTGCATCATGGCATTAGAGTTGTAGCCGTTCTAAGCTGATAGACGTTTGCTTCCTGTGCTGGTAACGCAACCAAAACCGTATTTTATTACAAAAACGTGGATCTCAAATCGCCCAAAACTCTTTAGGGAAGAGACCTTTGTGTTCTTCTAAAACTACAGACCATATTACAACTAAACATGTTTCTTACACTCAGAGCTGCGAATCACTGTTAGTACTAACAATACCGGTTAAAGTTAGACCCAATCGAGCCAAATTTGCCATGTACTTCTTGCCTTTTAAATGCTGAGAAAAAAAGGTGAATTAACTAGTTTCCTTTTAGAGCAAGTTACATTACATGACGTCGATATGAAAAAAAAAATATTTTATAATCCCACTGATGTTTAGTAGCCTGGTGTTTCTCTTGATATTCCCGTGAAGATTACGAGAAGGGTTGCCCGCTTTCTTGGGGAAAAAAAATACCCGGCCATGCTAATTTGCATAATTCATATATGGGTGACATCACAGGATATGACATTACAGTATGTAAATCACAAAGAGTGATATATGAGTAAAAAGATTACATATGGAAAGGGTAAAATGCTGCAAATAAAAATTGGGGGGGGAAAAACAACCTACTTACAGTTCGATTCTACTGTACAGAGGGATTGCTCTGCCGTTTGGGGAGATTGGACTACTCTACTGAATGCTTACTCAATGGACCCAGCAGTAGGCTGTCTGTATCATAGACAATATATAGAAATACACAGGGTTTATTCACCAAATACCAAATTGTATTTAATTACAATCCGAATTGCAAAATGTAGGTTTAATAGTCAAGTTGTGCCTAGGCTGAATTGGAGAATTTTATAAAATCAATTATTTTTGTCTACATTTCACAGTTAATGAATAAACTTCTTTAGTTTACTCCCTAAACTAAAGAATTTAGTGTAAAGAATTTAAAACCAAACTACAAAGTTAAGGCCAAAGTAGTGTATTTGGAATAATTCTCCAGCTCTGCTATAGTCCCAGTCTGACTATTTGCGGCTTGAATTTTTCAGTTTTATGTTGCTTTGTGTGAATGTATTTGTGCATTTAAGCTTGCAGGGGTACATTTTTATGGCACATTCTAGGCACACTACAAACACAGAAAGCAATTCAGCTTGCTGAAGTGCTTTATATCTAAAAAGTCTGTCATTTAAAAAAAAAAGTTTATAAAAGTACAGATTTCAATAGACAAGTGCATGCCAAACGCCTCCCGACTGTCACTCATATTGCCGTGAACTATTCTTACTCAACTCTCATCTGTATCTCTCCTGCTTTGTCAACACCCATCTCTCATACTGTGCAAACCCCATCTGTGTGTCTCCAACTTTCCAAAACCCCATCTCTGTGTCTCTCCACCTGTTAACCCTCACCTTTGTCTCTATCCTCATGTTAATCCCTGTGATCTGTGTTTCTCCTTCAGTTAACCCCATATGTGTCTCTTCACCTGTCCAAACCCCCAATCTGTCTCTCCACCTGTCCAAACCTCCATCTGTGTTTCTCTCCACCTGTTAACCCCCATCTGTGTTTCTCCTGTTATTAACCCTCACCAATGTCTCTCTCCCTCCCAAAACCTCCAATCTGTGTGTCTCCCCAAACCTCCATCTGTGTGTCTCCACCTGTTAACCCCCATCTGTGTCTCTCTCTACCTGTTAACCCCCAATCTGTGTCTCTCCAACTGTCCAAACCTCAGTCTGTGCTTTTCCTACTGTTAATGCCCATCTGTGTTTCTCGGTATTGCCAGTATTTTTGCAATACCGGCAGTGGCCAGACAGCCTCAAATACCGGCCAGGGGACACCTTTAAGAGGCCTTGATGCTACGATTCTCTGGCTCCCTAAACTACACCTTCTTATAAAGAAAACAAAATGTGAGGAAGACTTTACCCAGCAGAGCTACTGATCAACATGCTGGCTTTTTTCCAGTCCAAAACAGCTACTGCTTGGGGTTAGTTATTATGTAGTTACGCCCTGAAATATAGAGTTGGGTTGTTGTGTTTTGTTTTGTTTTTATGTTCTTTGTTGTTTTTTTCCCCCTTTTCTTCATTTACAGTAATTTGCACACTCTGTATATAAAGCTTTCATGTGTTTAATCACTTTGTACATATATCTGACAAATGGAATTACACAGGACATGGAAGTATTTGTTTTTTCCTGGATTCAAACGGTAGAATGAATTCAGGAATGGAAAGTTAGGGAGCCTGCGTTTAGGGCACAGACATCCTGAAGATTTTATTTGTTATGTGCTTTTCTTTTTAGCATTTTAAAATTATAAATCAAAACCTGCCTCTCTATATTGTTTTTGATTACCGTATTTCAATTTTCTCAATGTGTTCTATTTTTAAAGTTGTTCCATACAGAGGGATCATTTTGTTTATTTATTTGATACTACCACTTTTAGGTGATCATAAAAGAATATTAATTAGCTGTCTCTACTGTATAACTTGATGGATAGATGCAGTCAGCCAAATATTATTTCATAGGTAGCGTGAAAAAGTAATAGTTCAAATAGTTCACACATTGCATCCGTATTTCTCAAAAAGAAGGGTCGCATGAAAAAATTGTTTCTTTATTACTGTAAAAAGTTTAAAATCAGACACACTTTAGAAAAAAAAAATACATAGCTAGCCATCGATGAAGAATTAAATTGACAAGGCTGTATTAACTCCTTGGCCACTTAGATAATACCTGCCTTCCACTGAACTATTTAATAAAATAACTTAATATCTTAATTTGTTTATATTTACATGCCAATTACAACCTGTATTGAATTGTATTAAATAATATCCCAAAACATTTTTTTTGTTCTCACATGCTTATCTGGGAAAGTTAAAAAATAGCAGAATAAGTCTTAAAAAATGTATAAAAATATTACTGTGATAATCTGTCCGTGTTTGTTTACATATTGCAGGATATGTTAGAAGAATATAGAACTCTGAGTGCGGCGGTGTTTACAAAGAATATTTATAATGTATTGTTTAATTTACCCATGTTTTTTAAGAGTTCCAAGTGACCTTAAGTAAACTTGTGAGCGTAAGGAGGAATTGTCATCAAAGAAATGTGTATGAACCTCTCGGTACTCCCTTCCTTAGCACAGAACCGCAGCCCTCAAGTGCCACTGCAGCCTACCAACTTGTTATAAAGGATTTAACCACAAAAAAAAGCATGTGTCTGACGCAAACACAATATTGTGTGGGTTTATGCGTGGGATTGTAATTCCTTCCCATGTAAGACCGAACGCTGTGTGGAGTGAGTGTCTTAAAATGTTAAAAACAAGTGTGAAGTAAGAGTGTATGCACATTGAGAATTAATGTGTGTGTGTATATGTAGATATATAAGTATATATTACATATGTTATATGTAAAAATGTATTGCATATGCAATATGTGGAAACAATTCTGTAAATGTAAATATATTTGCGTATATGTTGGCTGATGAAAGTTTAAAAAGTTTGAGAATAAGTGAGTTAAACTGGTTGAGGTATTGTGATTGAGAAGAAATATATCCCTTCCTTAATGATAAAGTGCATGAATGATTGAGTGTAGTTGAGTGACTCTATGACTGTGTATGAGTGATTGAATGCCGGTATATTACTCAATGATTGACAGTGTATGAGTGTTGGTATATAACTTGGTGACTGGTGGTACGTGAGTGATTCACTGCTGGTGTATTACTCTGTTACTGTGTGTGAGTGATTTAAGTATAGGTATATGCCCCGATTACTAACCATGTGCGTGATTGAGTATGGGTATATTTGAATGACTGGCGGAGTGTGAGTTTGTGACTGTGTGACTTAAAAAAAAAAAAAAAATGTTATCATCTGACAAATATTATACAAGAATGACTGACTGCAGATATTGTATTTTGTATTGTCATTTACATAGCACAAACTTATTCCGCAACCGATTGAAATATTATAAAGGGGGAAATTTTACAATAAATAAAACAATTACAAAATGTCACAGGAACAATAGGTTAAAGAGGACACTGCCCAAAGAGCTTACAGTCTAGATATATGTGTGTGATATAATATGATGAATGACTGATTGTGCGTATGTTACAGTGTGAGTGAATGACAGGGGTAAATTTTTGTCATATACATTAGTGTTTCATTAGTCATTAATTTGAGAAATCCTAAAAATCTGTCAGTATTTTTTACTTGATGACCTAGTCCTAGAGTCACACACCTACATTATATTACACATAAAACTTTGAATACAGACACGAGTACAGTTAAACATTATCGCTAAATGTGGGGGGCGGCGGAGGAGAGATGGGAAGCAACAAGAAGTGCGAACTATGAAATCACAGCCTAGTTAATGTTTTGGTTTACAAAGTAACACTCTGAGAGAGTTGGTGAATGTGTTTGTGAGTGCCTGTGATTTCAAAAAAAGTTGTTAAACAAGTGAGTGAATGGAAGTACCTAAGAATAAATTATTATACACCGGATATTTTTTCAATCAGCAATTCTAGCTTTCAAAATCTATAGCAGTTTCAAGTAAATTAAACAGAACTTATTCCCTAAACACCGAATTATAGTAAATTAAAATCAAAACTGCACAGTGTAGGCAAAAAGTGCCTTTTTGATCTAAAACTATACCTCCCCCCCTCCCCCCCAACATTCTTCTTTTTTTTGTCTATATATATATTTTACCTAATCTTACCTGCACAATCAACATATATGTTAAAAGATCTAGACTGTGAAGTGAAATTGCAGTGAGGGGACATATATATATCGGCCTTCATGTGGAGTTGATGCAATATTATCCTCTGTAGCAGTTTACACCGTGTATGAATTTTGTGCTTGGAAAGAGGGTATACTGTCAATATATTGGGTATGTTCCGTAACTTAGGGGGGGGGGGGCTTTGTTCACTGAATCAAAACTGTGGAGAATTGACAAGGTAACTGTATGAGTTAGGCCACAATGGTGAAATTTAAAAACCTCTCCGACGCCAAGCTTGACTGCGTAGGCCTATAATTCGCAAATGTTTCATGAACGTGTCACTATTCTGTGTTTGGTGAATTCAACGCCTCTCTCTTAGAATGCCTTAGCCACCAATGGTTTACAGTGATATGTTATCTCTTAGAATGTAAGCTCTTTTGAGCTGGGCCCTCAGCACCTTCTGTTCCTGTACGTCCAACGTGTCTTGTTGCAAATAGTTATGTGTTAGTCCACCTATTGTAGACACAGAATTTTTCAAATAAAAAGCCAAAATATCCATTGTGGTGAATTTGGAGAAAGTTTCGAATTTGTGACTTTAGCCTACAATTTGCAATTCCACTACATTCAATTCTCCACGATTGCACTTTTTAGAAACTAATCCAATCAGACCTAGCGCTCTCTGATAATACCAGTGCAAGAAGCATTTGCACATACAAAGCCCACACTTAACCCTTTCAATGGAAGCAGGCCAACACAGTCCCCTCTACAATTGTCTGGTTAACCTAGTGCATCGATCACCACTCTGTAATCTTCAATGGCTAAACCAAGAGTGTCTCTCTAAATTTATACAGGAAGACAGCCCTGTTACCGCAATCTAAAAGTGCATTTGAAGAACAAGGCACCTCCGGCCTTCTCCAATCTAAATATAGTATATATAAAACAGCAGACACTTCATACTAAACACATCCACCTCACCCCAAAGTCATTATTTACTATAATAGCCACACCACAGGACAACAAACGCTGTAGTCAAGGATGATACTTGTGTGGGGAATTACATTATATATATATATATATATATATATATATATAATAAATACACAAGATCCAGCGCACTCTCCTATCTACTAAACAGCAACTTCAATGTCGACAGACTTTATTAGTCTGTAAAAGTTTTTTTTAAAAACACCTAATCTAGGCAAAAAAATGGGGATTTAGTTACATTATATGATCATACATTGCATAAGCCTGCCACAACGTCAATATATATATATAAAAAAATCATGTCATTTATGTAGCTTTTTTTTTTATAAAAAATAAATTTTAAATTGTGTATATTTGTGGGAATCACTTTGCAAATAAAACTCACAAATGCCAACATTGCAATAGCAGTAATAAACAAAATAAAATAACTTAAAGGGGTATGCATTGGATATATTCAATAAACTGTGTTTTGAGGGACAATTGACAAGGGAATTGCAAATTTAAGGCCAAACATAATTCTCCAACCGGATTACTTTTCCATGTGATCTATTCTGGTTTGAGATTTGCAATTCCCCTGCGAGTGTTTCACGACTGCCAGTTTAGTAAATAATCCCAGTTTGTGTTGTAATAAAAGCAATGCATTATGGCTTCCCTTTCTGATTTAGTGATCACAGAATAGTTGCTGACAGATTACTTGCTTTGCCCCAAGTGTGTCCTGCACAGTGGCAATAGCTGGTCTGATAGCAGCATGCTGTACAATAATCTGGCACTGGAACAGTTAATCTTCTTAAACTGAATGGAAATGAGTTGTTTTGTTGGGGTTTTTTTTTTAGTGACTTGGAACATTTAACCCTTTCAGAGACAGCTCATCCACACTTAGAAAACCTCCCTACACCAACTGGTCTCCAGTGCTTCCCAAAGGCTGTCCAGTTTGGTAATTGGCTTGCACAGACAAAGGGCTGGTCACCCAAATCCTGTAGTTCCTTGAAACTATAATAAGGTTCCGTATTACTAAGGAGCAAAGTAAATTGGCTTTAGCCGTGGCCATCTGTCAGATTTCTGAACATGCCTGGTGTGTAATCCACTAAGCAGGACACCAGCTCTCAGACTGTACTTTGGTAGGAAGCCTAACTCTACAGAGGAGGGGGGTGTATACATGTTACAAGATTGTATATACACAGATCCTGTCTATTGTTCATCTCTTCCCTAAAGTCCCCAGACTTGTGCCAACTAAAAACCTGGAACTGGGAGCAGTGGAAACAAACACGAGAAATCTATTCTACAAACCCCCAGCTTGTTCTGTACACAGTGGGAGATACAGCCCATATATAACCTAGATCACCCAGCCCTGCCATATACACAGCCAGAATAGACACACTGTCTGTTTGCATTGAGAGAGAATCTCAATGGATTCTTCCGGGTAAAACAATTTGTAAATAAATGTAACGAATCCGTGATTGTTTTCAACGCCTCTGGCATTTAACCCACTCACTGCAAGCCAGTTTACTACGGGTTAATAAACTAGTTCTATGACTGATTTTGATGCAGTTCTACAGAATATATATTTTAACAGCAAACTAATTAAATTTTGTATAAAACGAAGCAGTTTTAGACCAAGATATAATTAACCCGTTTGAGTGCCAGGGGTGTGCTCAAAACATTAGAAGGCAATGTTTGGGCAAACCTCTGGCACTCTAAGGGTTAATGATAGGAATGATACAATGTCCCAGTAGTTTTTTTTTTTATATATACACCTTACAGCCAGGCCCCTCTGTGACCCTCCAGTAATGGACCATAGCAGTTCTGCCCCTGTGCATGGCACTTTACAATTTATTTCTGATGATGCCCCACCCTGGCAGTGCCCACAATCCCTTTACGTGCCACCCCTATAGAACTATGGTTCTATAAAGCAGAACAATGCATAAAGAATACAGCAAGCAGACTTGGAGTTATCTCTAAACATGTACAGTATTCACTAAGACAAGCCTCTCACAGCCAGCCAGCCTCCATTAAGCGCCTGATCTCACTGTGCCCCATTATTAAAGTGTTAAAAATCGATGCTTAACCTGCAATAGCGCTCTCAATAATTCTCTCCAGCTCTCCTTAATAGAAAGTCAATTATTGGTTCATTAAAGGTTACGATTCTATGGCAGAGGCTCTGGGCGCCTGCCTGGGGGCATCACAAGGGGCAAGTGGGCACAGATGGCACCCGCAAAATGTCAGAGAATAGCCCTCTGATACCCAAATAAATGCACATCGATACTTTTTAAATTAATACCAGAACCTTCTGCACAAGAAAAAGTTACAAAATTGAATATAATGTATATATATTATACACTCAAAAACAATATGTATTTGTAATTACAATATGGAAAATGCGTGTATGTTGTTTAACTACCATATATCACAGCAACTACACATTGATCAATAATACACTAAAGCTGGGCAGGAAGATGGCACTAAGGGACCTAAGTCACAGGTACAACGAGCCTCCACAAAGAAAAACACTAAGGAGGCTCAGCAATTAAGGGGAGGCCAAAGAATGCAGTATATTATTACCAGCAATCATTGGAGGCTTAATAATAAATAAATAAAATACACCAAAGAAGCTCAGCAGGTATAGAATACCGTCCAATAAAATATATAAAAGAGTCCAAATATTTCAATAAATCATTATCAGCATTTAACAATGATTCTTATTACTAGCAGTTATTAAAACCAAGGCAATGACACAGCTAAAGGAGGCCAAAAACCTAAATATATGACTTTCAGCATTATGTTGAGGCTCAGCAATTACATATATTAATATTCGAAGAAGTAAGTGGAACCTGGACATTAAAACAGATAAGAGAGGTGTAAAAAAAAACCTTAAAACATATTATTGGGGGCTCAGCCACCACAGACACTGAAAAAGGAGGCTCAGCAATAAAATACAAGTGAGATGAGTTTCAATGAGACAAACCAGCCTGGGCAGACCATAAAGGTATACAGTAAATACATATTGTAGGCCACATTGAGTGCTGCTGCCTTAAATTCATAAAGCCATTTCCAAAGCAGACAGTTTAAATATCGCATGGAACTCGCCATGCGATACATAGTACATATGGGGATTCAGTAAGAAGCATGGGACTTACATGATCTGCGAGGTTCGTAGAAGATCCAGATAGTTCTTCGTGGTCAGATTTGGAGCTGCCGTCCCTCTCATCAATCACTAAATCTATTGGCATTTTTCCTTTCAGACAGCTGATGTATCGATGACAAAAATTATCGCATAATTCATGGACCTGGGGAGGGGGCAGGAGGGGGGGGGAGAGGAAAGCATTTTGTGTGTTGGTGTGAATAGTAACAAGCTGTGTCCTCCAAGAGTAAACTATCATTAAGGGCTGTAATAGTTGGAGGCAAGGAAGCAATAAAGAAATTGTAAGAGCAGATATTATTCTCCTGAGACCCTAGCAGCAACAGCCAGAAAAGAGAGAGAGGATGAGAGGGGAGAAAACAAGAGGGGGCAGCAGGGAGGAGAGGGTTAAACAGGGCAAAAAGACAATGTATCCAGGATGGATGGAGAGAAACAGCAGGAAATGTAAAAGGAAAAGATAGCACAAAAAGAGGAGAGACAGTGAGATCTAGATTTAAGGAGGAAAACCCCTCATCAAAATACAATAATGAAATTGTTAACCACCTCCCGGGCATGTGCACATCACTCCCTGATGTTCGACCCATGTCCCTGGGACACAGACAGGGAAATCCACAGCACTGGAGGTCATAGTGGGACCCAATGAGTGGGCAATTTGGGAGTTATAATCCGGAGTGAGATCCAATGCCTGGCCGAGGCGGTCACTAATAATTCGGAGTGAGATCCAATGTCCGGGCAAATAGGGCAACTCGAATCCGGAGTGAGATCCAATGCCTGGGCAACGTGGGGAGTAAAATCCGGAGTGAGATCCAATGCCCGGGTAGTGTGGGCAATTTAATCCGGAGTGAGTTCCAAAGCCCCCACGGTATAGGAACACTTCACAAATCGCTTTGTGCTGTTATCTATCCCTAATGTATACAGCGCTTCGCACAGATACATGGAAACCGGTTTAACAAACAGGCTAACGCTTCCATTCTCTACTGGCCCAACAGCAATATTTATAAATAATATATATAATGTCATACACACAACAAAGATAATAAAAATAAACAGTCACACGACAGAATGCTATAATTACTATTTTATAGGATATAATTAGAAACCTTTTCATTCATAACATGTAAAATTAAAGTGCAATAAAATACAATTATTTTTTAATTGACGTAGATACACACTAATATATATATATATATATATATATATATATATATATATAGTATTTGCAGGTATGTGTGTATACATATACTTTAATCACATTCATATATATATATACACACACACACACACACATATATATATATATATATATATATTTATATTTATATAAATATTTAATTAGCACAATAAATTTCTTGTGAGATAATCGCATAGACGAGAAAGGGGAGATTTATGTTAAAACACTCTCCTAAATAAAAGAGAAACATTGTAATAAACAATTAATACGCCAAACATAATACATAATATAATGTAATAAAAAACACAACAATGTATTTACCTTTTCTAATTCTAAGAGATGAAACCTCAAGACTTGAATAGCCTGGATCATCTACAAAGAGAGAGAGAGAGATATGGAGTTATGTTCTGGATACAGTTTGGTTTGAGGTATAGGAACAAGTTTCACTTAGAGCATGGGGTTTGGAGGGATAGTAGTCTATGTTAGGGCAGGAGATGGTCTAATGGTAGGGAAGGACCCCATACTTTGCCCTGTGCAGAGACCCCTGTCAAGGGCAATGCTAATTAGCCAGCATTTTAGCGAATTCCTTAGTTATGGCTGACTTGGCTTGATCAAGTGTAATCCTGATCCGTCCCTGATTGCCTGAGACTTCTGATGGATGTCCTGCCTGCTAATTCAGTGACATTAATAATCTGAAGGACAGGGCAACTCCACAGGTGACATACATACATTTAGCTCACCACTTTCACTTTACTTTTTAACTGGAAATGGAGTCAAATAAACTCACAGTAAAACCTCTCCATGT
Source organism: Pelobates fuscus (assembly GCF_036172605.1). Taxonomy (NCBI): domain Eukaryota; kingdom Metazoa; phylum Chordata; class Amphibia; order Anura; family Pelobatidae; genus Pelobates; species Pelobates fuscus. Next base: position 28,713,047 of record NC_086329.1, on the reverse strand, counting down.
CCCAGTGCACTGTACTTAACTTAAAATAAATATAAAATAGATGTAAAAAAATAATAATAAAATAAAGTATTATTAGTTGTTAAAAATAAACCATAAGTGAAATTAAAAAACATTTCTCACCAAATTATCCAGCTCGGGATTTGAGGAAAAAAGAGGTTTTTCTGCTCGAACCTGTGACAGAAAATAGAACAATTAAGTGACCGACGGGTTTGGGGTAAAATCCTCTGAATTTATGTTTTTTTTTTCTAAGGGAGAAAATCTAGAAAAATGGCTTTAAAAAGCAGACACGGATGGGGATAAAAACACGTGTTCTAATTACCCCCAAATAAATGTATCTTGTACAGTTTCCTTTTTGTTGTATAGTATTCACGAATTAGATATGTGTTAGTTACTTAATATGTTTATGCAGCCCTCCTGCAGATTTGGGTGTTTTGTCAAAGTATACAGTAATGATAAATGATACCCATAATCAAAACAGTGAAAATTAATATATTAAGGGTAAAATGAAATAGGTTTTAATTTGAGGATATGATTGCAAGTTTAGTTACTGCACGCCCAGTGTATGAGTGCTGCATACAATGTATCTTCCTCAACGTTCTGTTTACAAACATTGTGGTCAGGAAGGCGCTGTAGCAAGGCCTAACAGGAGGTCATGGAGGTCAAGTGTTGACAATGGAGGTTTTGGGGTACAAGCAATGGAGGTGATTGACCTGTTTTGCAAATACTGCGATGTCTTCGTTAAAGGAATCCGACGAACATACATCCCCTCCAGCGACTCCCGGCTCTCTGGGGGTACACGTTGCTAGTTCACATTTCTCAAAAACCAGGGCTAATAAAGGAAAGAGGGGGTGTCTAGAGAACCCCCCAAAACATATTAACAAGAAGAAAAAAAATTGCAATATTTAAAGTTGAAGGGAAGCAAAGGGAGAGGCCAATTCACAAGACAAACTGCTTAAAAAATCCCATGCAATATCCTCTTAAAGCCAAAAACACAGAATAAAGGCAAGAGATCACCCTAATAAGTAATAATAATAAAAAGCATAAGCATCCAAGAAAAATTATTTATTCAAGGCACTGAAATGACTTAAAAAAAATAACAATAATAAAAGTCAGGTAAACCGCAGCGTTCATGCACTGTATATTTTATAAATAAATTCTAAGATATAAATTATTTAATGTAATATTTAATCATAAGAATAGTAAAAAAAAAAAAAAAAAATGTTTAAAAAAATATGACTTGCTTACCTAGATTCCTGCGCACATAGAACAGACTTTCTAAGCAAAATAATACAATTACAAATTGTATCTGGCTAATAAATAATTTGCAATCATTTCTGTGCTTAGCAACACGATGATAATGAATGCTTTTATTTAATCCGTATTTAGTCGGTATTAGAAGCATTCTCTGTGCTGGGTGAAGGTCCTGTTACTATGCTCGGCGCTGGATTTACCCCGGTATTAGCATAGACACAGTCAGGCCTGACTTGCTCACAATTCACAGTTACCCACTTTACCATCTATGCTCCCAACCTGAATTTCTTCATTTTTTTTTTAAAGCTTTTAAGCTTTTTTTTTTTAAATCAGATCTTTTATTTTGATGTACAAGATAAGTATATGTTCACTCACTTTCTCAATTTAATTCTTTGTTGCTGAAATATATTATCTACACTAACTGACAGACCAGCATTTTGCACACATTCTCTGAAGACTGGAGGTAAATGCAATATATTTTTTAAAAATCCCTTTTTGGCTTCACATGCTTTTTGTTACCCCCTCTGTTACCCACATGCAAATAACCAGGCACCTACCCATAAATTGCATCTTTGTCTCTTTTTAGGGCATCATTCACAGCAGATCCCATGCTGGTGGGCATGACATTTGGGTGAGGGGCATGAGTTCCATAGTGCTGGCTGGCATGGAGGGGGGGTCCGTGGTTTAAATGGTGTACCGGTGGAATGGGTCGTGGGGCGTGGGGGTCACCATACATTGAGGTTGGTACCCCCACCCCGTCCATGCCATAGTGCGGTAACTCATCGTACTGCCAGAAAAAGAAAAGACAGAAGTTTAGAAGAAAAAAAAAATAAATAAAAAATAAAATAAAACCAGATAAACCCAAAGACATAACAGGAAATAATAAACCCAACAGATCCAAACAGAATGGGAGTGATAGTGAGTAAAGTTTAAAAGCAGGAAGGCCTTGAGAAGAAAATAAATACTTTTAAAAATTATACAATGAATAAAAAAAAAATTAAATTAAAAAAAATCTATTGTATAATAATAATAATTATAAAAAAAAATAATAAAAAAAATTGGCCAAATCAAATAAAATGTTGAAGTTCCAAAGAGAAACAGTTTACCAGGAACATTGAGGCGTGTGAAGGGTCTTTACTGCTCATCCAAAAAAAAAAAAAAGAAGAAGAAAAAAAAAAAAGACAAATCTCCCGAAAAAAAAAAAAAGGAAAAAAAAAAAAAAAGGTGTGAGGTCCTCCGAGAGAAAAGAGAGAATGAGAAAATCTTAGAAAGGGATTTGCTGGGGGAAAAGCTGGGGGGGAAAAGAGAAGCCGGGGAAAGGAACTGACTTTGTGGAACCAGGCTGTAGCAAGAGATAGAACTGACTACTGAAAGCTAGAGAGATCAGGAGAGAGACAGAGGAGAGAGACATGAGAGAGACAGAGAGAGAGAGAGAGAGAGTGAGAGAGAGAGAGAGAGACATGCAGGGATGCACTCTGCCTTAAACATACATATTCACTGTTTATTAACACACATATTACACGCTGATCTCTAAATCATATTTGCAACCCCCCCCGCCCCCCCCCCCCCCCCCCCCAGATTTAAACATACCCCATGCTGTATTTGTGGGGGGCATTTAAACCTACCCTTTGCGCCATCAATAGGGTCCTGTCCTTAGCCCTATAGTGGTTCCCAGTAAGGCAGGCTGTGTCCGGCTCCTGGGAGAGTGCCAGGGGGGTATGGGGTCAGGGAGGGAGGGGGTTTAACCAAAAAATGTTTGCTGTTCCTTCTGCAAATCCAGAAATGGTTCTTCAGCTGGCACCAGGATGGGAAAAAAAGCCACAATCATAAAAGCATGCTAAATTAAAAAAATAATAATAAAAATAAAATGTAAAATAGCCACAGCAAAATCTTCTTTTTATTTTATTTATTTTTTTAAATATAAAAATGTATATATATTTTGTTTCGGAGTTTAGGTCTTCCTGGTTCACACTTGAAATTGGATTCTTGGGAAGAAAAAAAAATCTTGTATTTTTTTTGTGTGTTATTTATTTATTTAGTTTTTTTTTTTTTTTAATTGTCAAAATCTTCCAAGTTGGTCTTTAGTGACGGCCCTGGAGAGAGCCACATGTACCCAAACTGGGGACTGTCATGGCTATCTGCCACTTCAGATGTCAATCAGTGGCAGAGCATGTTAAGGTGCTGAATGAGGGATTGTGGCAGCAGGGAGGAGGAGGATGATGGTGCTAGGAGTGATGATGAAGGTAGAAAGTGAGCAGCAAATCTTCCAACCCTTTCTCTCTCTCTCTCTCTCCCCTGCTGCTCCTATGTTTCTGTAACTCCTCTTGACAGGTCCCTACAGATCTGACTCTCTCTTTTTTTTTTCCTCCAATGACACGTGAAGAAAAAACAAAACAACAAAAAAAAGAAAGATCCAAGTGATGCAAAAATACCAAGGGAAAAATAAAAATAACAAAAAAAATTAAATAAATATTTACAAAAAAATAAAATAAAATAAAAAAATTCAATAATGAAAAAATATATAGAGCAAGCTTCCTTGTGCAGCGATGGAGCAGCAGAGACGGGTGAGTGAGGTGGGGATTTTTGCAGCCTGTCTCTGGCAGATGAGTGACTGCTGGCAGGTTGGCTGTTCCTGGCTTCTACAAGAGACTCAGTTTGTTGAGCTGATCGGCGGGAGAATGAAAAAAAATGACGAAACCCGGAAGTAGAGAGAGACCAGAGCCAGTCCTACGACACAGACACATGGATATTGGGGGGGGCAGAGTCTGGGAGGCTGTGCGAAGGGGCAGCGTGCAATCAGGAGTTGCTGCTCGTTCAGGGAGGCAGGGAAAGGGGGAGGCTACATCACTGGATCCTTCCTAACCCCTACACATCCCTTCCAAACCATCCCACGGATTCCTGGAGCTAGCAACCATCACAGCCCCCATGCCCACCCTCACTGGTCAGTCTGTAGGTATGTACTGGGCTCTACTTAACCCCTTCACTGCCAGTGCTTGATTCACACCCAAAGAAAGAAGAATAAAAAAAAAGTGCAAACATGACCCCCTATTTACCTCCATAGACAGAGTACTATATGCATTTTCAGTATTTTTTTTCTTTTATTTTTTTTGGTGGGGGGGGGGGGGGGGGGGGGGATTTATTCATATAGTGCCCTATAGGGGGCGTAGGTGGAGTTAACCATTGGGTTGTCACTCCAATGGTTAAGCACCAAAAGCTGTTTGCTGCTGCAGAACAGCTTGTACAGTCTATATACAGTAAGATCAGGCTGGGATATGTACCCAAATGGCCCAAATGAAGGACTGTGCTGTGAGAATGAGTGTGCACTTCACTGGAAATACCACGAGATAAAATACACAGAGGATGTGTGTGTGTGTGTGTGTGTGTTACACACGCACACACATGCACTAACACACACATACATTTTTAACATTGCTAGTTTTACACAAAGATTCATTTATTTTTTATTAATGTATTTTGTTTTTGGAAGCGAAGATCAGTACGTGTTTGAATGAGATCTGATCAGCGATGATCCGACTTGGAATGAGTAAAAGCACGATGCAATCATTGCCTGTGTCACAGTGTAACAGAATGTGCCTGTGTGAAATAGCAGAATTTCGAATGTTGTGTTCTGAGTGCTGGTTCTCCTGTGACTGAAGGCTTCAATCATGGTCACCGAGCCCTGGGATGAGGGCACACTGGGCTGAGGGGTGAGGGACAGGGCATTCACAGGCTGCTATTATTCTATCCTTTGTTGTTTGTCTGTGGGATGTGTCCACAGGTATTAGCGTGGTAATGCTCCTTAATGGCAGTGCTAATTACACACAGACTATTTACTAAATGAAGTAAAATGCTGCACCCCCGAGCACCAAACCAGAAGGGAAAAAAAACAAAAAACACAACACCAAGAAGTTCTCAGGGGGAGGGGGGGTAAGATCTCCCTTTTTGTCTTGTTGTCCAGCCCCTTTGCTAGAAGTGAAACCTGCTTTAGACCTCAGAACAGTCAATTACCCCAAGTCCTGGAGCCCATCAATCATGGCAGGGGCCTGGAGTTTAAAGGGGAGGGAGGGGGAGGATGGGCCTGTCTTTTAGCCTTTTCAAGTGATGCCCCCTGTAATGCCCCATCTCTATAATCACAGCACTCCTCTATTTAAAAGAAATAAAATGCTAGGGAAAAATGAGGAACACAGGTTAATGTATCAGTTTAACCTCTTTGTTACCAGAGAGGTCAGCAAGCCATCTAAGCTAGCACTGAAACAGTCACTGTGTAAAAAGTAGCTTTTGGGGTCACTGGCTGTCTGGGTGATGGAGTATCTCAAGCAGTCAGGAGGGTTAACTCCTTCATTTCCAGAAAAAGGGGGAGGGGGGGGGGGGTCGTGTTGCTTTCTTTCTAACTACTCAGTTCGACAATGAAAGGGTTAAGCCCGCTGCATTGAATGGAGAGCTTCCATAACATAGATGTCTACAGGAGAATCCTGACACATACATTGGGGATGGTAATGGGATGGGATGGCAAATAGAAGCAGTCAGTGGGCATTCCTAACCCCAGCATCCTGCACAGAGACTGGGCTTTAGGGCTATGCCTCAGGGCAGCTGTGGGAGAGGCAGGCTGGGTCTGTGTGAGTAGTGATAGCAAAGGCAACTCTGCTTAATAGGGACAGCCAGCTTTAAATGGGACTCTATCAGACAGCCAGGATGGCATGGGACACCGGTTATTGGAGCTATTAGACAGTCGGCCTGGGATGGGACTGTATTAGACAGTCAGTCCGGGGTGGGATTCTTGTTACTGGAGTTAAGGGACAACCACCCTGGGATGGGATTCTGATGAGAGAGTTAAGAGACAGCCTGTCTGGGATGGGACTCTGGTTTTTGGAGTTATTAGACAGTCAGCCTGTGATGGGACTCTGGTTATTGGAGTTATTAGACAGTCAGTCTGTGATGGGACTATGGTTATTGGAGCTATTAGACAGTCAGCCTGTGATGGGACTCTGGTTATTGGAGTTATTAGACAGTCAGCCTGTGATGGGACTCTGGTTATTGGAGTTATTAGACAGTCAGCCTGTGATGGGACTATGGTTATTGGAGTTATTAGACAGTCAGCCTGTGATGGGACTCTGGTTATTGGAGTTATTAGACAGTCAGCCTGTGATGGGAATCTGGTTATTGGAGTTATTAGACAGTCAGCCTGTGATGGGACTATGGTTATTGGAGTTATTAGACAGTCAGCCTGTGATGGGAATCTGGTGACTGAGTTAAGGGACAGCCACCATTTCATAGGAATCTGGTGACTGAGTTGAGACAGTCAGTCTGGGGTGAATGGGCTCAGATACCTCATGCCTGGGATGGAGCTATTTGGAGCTCTGGTATATTGCAGACAAGGTAGAACCAGCAAGGCACGGAGCTCTGTTGTAAGGGAGTTGATGTAAACCCAGGCTGCCACGGAGCTCTGTTCTTAGGAAGCTGATGTAGAGACAGGTAGCTATGGAGGTAAAGTAGAGACAATTATGTATAGAGCCCTGTTCTAATGGAGCTGGTGTGGAGTTATTGTCAGTTAGCCATGGAGCTCTGTTCTAAGGGAGCTGAGTTATTGTCAGATAGCCATGGAGCTCTGTTCTAAGGGAGCTGAGTTATTGTCAGATAGCCATGGAGCTCTGTTCAAGGGGTGCTGAGCTAGTGTCAGATAGCCATGGAGCTCTGTTTAAAGAGAGCTCAAGTAGAGTCGGTTAGCCATGGAGCTCTGTTCTGATGAGAGCTGGTGCAGAAACCGCTAGCCACGGAGCTCTGTTCTAAGGGATTGTCAAATAGCCATGGAGCTCTGTTCTAATGGAAGCTGGTTCAGAAACAGTTAGTTATGGAGTTCTGTTCTAAGGGAACTGAGTTATTGCGAGATAGCAATAGAGCTCTGTTCTAAGGGAGCTGAGACAGTTAGCCATGGAGCTCTGTTCTAAGGGAACTGGGATAGTTCTAAGGGAGCTAGACAGTTAGCCATGGAGCTCTGTTCTAAGGGAGCTTGGACAGTTAGTCCTGGAGCTCTGTTCTAAGGGAGCTGAGACAGCCATGGAGCTCTGTTCTAAGTAAGCTGAGACAGCCATGGAGCGCTTTTCTAAGGGAGCAGAGACAGCTAGCCATGGAGCTCTGTTCTAAGGGAACTGGGATAGCTCTAAGGGAGCGGGTACAGTTAGCCATGGAACTCTGTTCTAAGGGAGCGGGGACAGTTAGCCATGGAGCTCTGTTCTAAGGGAGCGGGGACAGTTAGCCATGGAGCTCTGTTCTAAGGGAGCGGGGACAGTTAGCCATGGAGCTCTGTTCTAAGGGAGCTTGGACAGTTAGCCATGGAGCTCTGTTCTAAGCGAGCTTGGACAGTTAGCCATGGAGCTCTGTTCTAAGGGAGCGGGGACAGTTAGCCATGGAGCTCTGTTCTAAGGGAGCGGGGACAGTTAGCCATGGAGCTCTGTTCTAAGGGAGCGGGGACAGTTAGCCATGGAGCTCTGTTCTAAGGGAGCTTGGACAGTTAGCCATGGAGCTCTGTTCTAAGCGAGCTTGGACAGTTATCCATGGAGCTCTGTTCTAAGGGAGCTTGGACAGTTAGCCATGGAGCTAAGTTAGATCCCCGCTCTATAGAAGAGATGAAGCAGAGGCAGTCCGGTTGGGAGTGTAGTAATGTGTGAGGGGCAGCCTGGATAGATAGCTGGGTTACGGATAGATACATTGTATCGTACAGCTCGCTCACAGCCAGCAGGGACAGAGAGAGAGCTACCGGGGGACCCAGAGACTACAGCAGCTATAACACACAGCTATCAGGGGAATGATCACTGCACGGGAGACCAGGCTTCAACTGCAAGGTGAGTCTATTAGCTAGAACAACTCAGTATTCACAGATACAGTGTCATATACACACATTATACACACACACACACACATATATACATACACAGTGTAACATACACACATTATACATATACAATGTAATATACTCACATTATACATATATATATATATATATAATATATATATACATATACAGTGTAATATACACACATAATACATACACAGTGTAATATACACACATAATACATATACATATACAGTGTAACATACACACATTATACATATACAGTGTAATATACACACATTATACATAATATACAGTGTAACATACACACATTATACATATACAGTGTAATATACACACATTATACATAATATACAGTGTAACATACACACATTATACATATACAGTGTAATATACACACATTATACATATACAATGTAATATACTCACATTATACATATATATATATATATATATATACATATACATATACAGTGTAATATACACACATAATACATATACATATACAGTGTAACATACACACATTATACATATACAGTGTAATATACACACATTATACATAATATACAGTGTAACATACACACATTATACATATACAGTGTAATATACACACATTATACATATACAGTGTAATATACTCACATTATATATACACACACACAATTATACAGTATACATATATACACACAGTGTAATATATACAGAAACAATACTGTGTAATATACGCAGAAAACAAAAACACACACATTATACACACACACACATATATATATATATACATAGAGTGTAATATAAACACAAACACACACACAGTATACATATATACAGTGTAATACGAACACACACACGCAGTGTAATATAAACATACACACACACATTATATATATACATAGTGTAATATACAAACAGTAGATATATACACAGTGTAAAATACCCACATACAAACATATTATGCATACAGTGTAATATACACATACAAACAATACACATATACACAGTGTAATATGCATACAGACACAAACATTGTACGTTTATATATAAATGTGTGTGTGCATAAATATATAAAATAAAAACATTCTATATATATATATATAATATAAATGTATGTCCTATTTACATTTTAATAAATACACAGTACTATATATATATATACACACACGTAAATATATGATATACACAGAAAAACGAACTCCAGTTATACACTGTGTACATTGTACAGTTTCCTGCACTGATACAGTTGGTTTTTATTTTTACAAAAGCATTTTAAGTAGATCTTAAAACTTTTGTACGCCTTGTGTATATATTTGGTTACTTGTTATATAGACTATTACTCTATCCTTTTAATATTGAATATACTTGTATTTCTAATAATAATAATAATAATTAATAATAAATACAAATGGATGGATGACAGAAATGCCCCAACATTCTCTATCATTCTAAAATCAAATTCCCATTTCTGCTGGTTGCTGGGGAGGAGATTGGAGCAGTTGGTAACACAGCGACTTTCTGCTCTTATAGGGACATGTTTAAATAACTAGAGTTAAGAATCCAATAACTATATTTATTATACGTTTATTTTACACATGATCGCTAGTTTTAGACCACCGAAAACACAACTCGACTTATTAAAGCTAATTTTCTTTTATTTGGGGGGGTGGAATAAAACATATAAAAATAGATTCGATTTCTACAATTATTGACATTTCAGAAAATTATCAAAAATAATCTAAAATTGTATTTATTAGATGCTGCATGTTTAAAAAAAAATAATAATAATAAAAAAAAAATATATATTTTTTTTTAACCACTAACAATTACTCATACACGATTACTAAATCGTGGTACCTCAATTTTTCGCTTTTCTGCAATTAAATATTGCTTTTTGTAGCAAAACATAGCCTTAAATATAATATTATCACACATCATTTTAGCAAAAATAATAATAATTTACTGACTGAGTTTTAAGTGTCACAAATATTTTTGCTTTCCAAGTTTTATATATAATAATAATAATAATAATAATTATTATTATTATTATTATATATAGACACACACATAAAAATGTTTCTGAAATAATAATAATAATAATAATAGTAATAATAATAATATTGTTTGTGCCTATAAATAAAATGAAATGATACATTAATAAAATATATTATTATGTAATTCTGGTTCCCTCTGAATAAATCTGGTGCTATGGTTTCTTTGTAATTCGCCTATTTGTGTAATCCCTGCAATATTGTCACATTTGTAGTTCTATTTCAAATTCAGGAAATGTTTTCCATTTGTTTTTACTGAAAGGACTCTCTTTTTCTTTTTCCATTCGGGATCAAAGTATCAGGAGCCCAGAAGATCATTTTCTTCCTTTATTTCTTTCGATTTCTTTCTTTCTTTCTATTTTTTTTTTTTTTATGAATCACTGTTTTGGATAAACCCACTGGGGTAAAAGTCCATTTTTATTTATCCAACACAAAGCATCGGACAGTTCTGCTGACAGAATGACTGAGCCTGCCTGCAAATGGCTTTAACAGACGGTAAGGTATCATCTATGAGAGTCAGATTGGGGTCAGTTTGGGGTGAGAGCTCTGAGTGCCCCTGAATGAGGGGTCCAGCTGGGTGGGGGGATCATTAGGAGCTGATAAAACAATGCAAGCAGCTAAAAATGCTTAGATCTCCTTCCTTAGAACCATGGACAATTGCAACAGGGCACTTAAAGCAACCCCCCCCCAAACACACAGCAGCTGAGAATTAGGCTCTGTAACACAGGGGCAAATACAAGCTCTTCCTAAACTTAAACAGGGGATTTTGTAGGAGAGCATACAGTTGTCTGTGAGTCTCTCCAATTATCTAAAGAATCACCTACAGGTAAAGGGGGGAGAACTACTTTATTCAAGTGATAGAATTCTTTCAAAATTATAGCTGTAATAAATTAGCAGTTATTGTCAGCTATTAACCCCATACTGACTGTGGATTTATAGAAACCGAGTTTACAAAAAAAAAAAAAAAGATCCCTATATTGACAATTGTGCTTGGGGGATTAAATCCTTTTAGCTATGCCAAATCACATGGGACAATTAGCTCCCCTCTTCAGAGGCAAATAACGCAATAATAATCTTATTTGTCACTTTGAAGCAGTTTGTTTTTACGCAGGGAGTGTTTCGATGACGATAATTTAATATTAAGTTGTTCAAAACCGCAAATAGAGGCAGGAGGACAGGCTCAGGCTGAATATTTGCAAGAGGAGAGAGTGCAATGCTTTCAGGCTTGGTGGGGGTTCCAATCAGTGATTGTAAAGGAATTAATGGAGTTCAATATAGAACTGTGAGTAAAAACCAATTGTATTCCACTGTCCATGTTTATTAGTGATATTAAAGTTAGGATGACATATATATATTTTGTTGTTGTTGTGCATAGTTAAATCAATGGATAGTTGTTTTATTTAGATCAGTTTTCCTTCCACTTGCTGATATTTTGGTCCATGAGAGCCCAGATTACAAAGAAGCCCAAATCCACTTGGTGGGTTTTTGTGTGTGTGTTTTAGTAAGGGTCTAAAATTAATCAACCCCTCCCCTTACCCCCTCCTTCCCCAAAGCTCCCTGTGCCTCTCAAAAAAAATGTCATTTTGTTTGTTTTTGGAGAGTACTTTATTTCTCCCCCCCTTTTACACTGAGCCAAAGACTGACCTCTCTGTGACCTTGGTGGATTTAGGGTGTGTGGGGTAGAGGAACCCAGACCCATTCTATTTGCCCTGTTGCAATGTTACTGTCCATTTGTAGCCTGGACTATCTAGACTAGAGAACAAGCGCTCAGAATCCCTTTCATACACAGCCCTCTAGCGCCCCCCCGTGGACCATCCACTCTACGGAGAACACACGGCTTGAAGCGCTCTAACAGCGAGTATTCTGATCTTGGGATAGATACATTGTCTGACGCCGTATCCCATTCATCGCTGCAACTTGGTAGCAGAAAACATTTCATAAATTCGAAGACTGACAGCTGTATGTGACGCTAAAACCCTGGCCAGCTCTCCATCCACAGCCTTACAGATTAACTCCAGATCTCTAAACTGGGGACCATCAGCCAGGGCCAGGCCAGACGTTTTGGGGTACCTAATGTTTTAGCAGGATCCAGGGATCCCTCACTTGGGAAGATCCCATAATCTCTATACAGTAACCAGCCTGCCTCTGAGTTAACACAGAATCAAAAGCATGTCTCCAAAAACGGCAATTATTACACATTATTATAAACTAACCACCTATATAAAAATAAAATAATAAAAAAATAAATAAAACAGGAAATCAGAACGAAGACTGTAAACCGAGGAATTGAAAAATATTTATTCTCACGTCTAGTAATTTTATTTTAGTGTGAAATACCTTAATCCTGTATCTATCTCGAATTTCTCCATATTGCATTCCCTTGATGGGCTTTTATCTGTAACATTGTGTATTCGCTATTGATTTAAAGATATTCCTCCCTTTTCTCTCTCTCTACAATTTCCCAATATATATATATATATATCTATCATTCTTGATATAATTTTTCTTTTGTAAATCTGTACATTCTTGATATTATTATGCATAAATCTGTATTAGTATTTGTACGATTTGTGTGTATAAAATAAAATAATATATAGTTGCATATTGTATCGTAATGATATAAACCTGATTTTTTTTTTCCACGCTGAGCTCATACTGACACTATGTAGTCTGTATTTTAGACATATCACAATGTCTTGTGTATTTATAATGCCGAATAAATAAAATGAATTTTTTAATCAATGCGTGCTCCTGTTATGTAAAATTACATGCCACCTATTTTTAAGTCAAATTGGTACTTGGAGTCGGTAAATAAAGACCCACCTGAGTTTCTTCGACCTCATAAATGTGTGTATTTATTCCAAATGTCATGCAGGGAGCTAGTGTTTATTTGAATACATTACTGTAAGGGAAATTGAGCAATAAGCACGCTAAAACACACGTAACGGTATATACTGAGCGAGAAAACGCTGCTGTATGTATAATTAAAAAGTAAATAAAAAAAATCAAACAAATAAAAATATATATATATATCTATATTTAAAATACACCCCCAACACACACCTATATACAGACAGTACCTATAGGAAGACAGAGTAATCCCATTATTTATCATACGCATAATTAGGCACCTTTAGTGAATAGGGCTGACATATTTATCAAGCTCGATCTCTGCCTATCTTGGTAATGATTTATATAATTAATGACAGCACACACAGAATTAGTAAGTCATTAATCAGTGGGCTGAGTACAGGAGCGGAGAGATGGCACCTGGCAGCACTTCAAGGGTTAAAAGACCTCCCGTGACATTGAGAGCCCAGTAGTGATGCCCACTGCTATAGGGGCACAGGGACTATGTATTCCCTTCACCACCCAGCATCTCATTACAGGCAGGGACCAATTAGAGATTGGACACAAAAGGCACTCAGACATGATTTTATTCACAAAGGTGAAAAAACAAGGAGTCACTATAATATATATATATATATATATATATATATATATATATATATATATATAAATAAATAAACAGATATATAATAATAATAATAATAATAATCATATATATAATAATGTATATATATATACAGATAAAGCGTGTACCCATATAACACATTGAGTTAAGTGATGTTCTGGTACCCAGATCCAATTAGATTATGTATTATGGACTCTTTAACCCATTGGTTTCCACTGGCTCAGCTGGGGATGGTAGTGAAATGGTTAAGGGATGCTCACTCACACACTGGCTTCCCAATGAAATTGACCTGTTGAATTAAAGATGTCTCTGGTATTGCTGGAATAATCCCAGCCATTGTTTCTCCATTGTACTTGTACGCTGGAGAGAGGGGTTCAGCAAAGGCTGGGCTCCCCACAAGATAATCTGGGTACCAGCCACTACTTGCTGCCTGCAAGGCTTGTCATTTGCCTAATGACTTTGCGTCTTGTGGATAAAAGGTCAGGCACACCTTTAACCTTTCTCTTGCTGCGGTAAGCATCCCCCTTCTAATCAATGGTAATCAATTCATACTCAGAGCCTGACTTAGTCCCTAAAATTTCATGCACTGCTGTTTTCAAGCATTGCAGCAATAAAATACCTGGGCTTAGCTTTTTCGAATTGTGCCTGTAATTCTGCAGCCTGTGTGATCTATAGCTGACCTTGTGGATGCTGCTAATGTTCAGAGCTCCCCCAATCAATCTTATTCTGGACACTGTCATGGGATGTATATCTCCCTCCTGGATTCCTGTGAAACGAGTGTCCAGGCTGAGGATGAGCAGGGCACAGGATATAATAGGGAGGGGTGGTGGGTCTTAGCATTGGGTATGTCCAGGACTCAGCTAGGTGTTGTAGTAAATGTGTTTATGTGTTAGATAAGAAATTGTAGAGAGCACTGCCCATAGCACCAGCTGTTACTGGCTGTTAAATTTTTTTTTTTTTTTTTTAACCTATCTGATTTTTGTACAGCTCTGCAGGATATAAGCTATATGTGTATATACTAGAGAACAATTACATTGATAACAATAGGGTGTCAACAATTCAATCCCCAATGGGACATTTACAAAGTCCTGTCAGTGACTTGAATCTTGACACCCTGTAGTTATCAATGTAATTGTCTTCACTAAGGCTATCACCATTTGTTCAGTCTCTGGTTTTTCCCCCCTTATTACAGGTTATATGATATGTTATGTTATATATATATATATATATATATATATATATATATATATATAAAATCATACACTATTATAACACAACTAATGGTGAGATTTAAAAAAGTGAAACATGAAGTAAGGTATAAACATAAAGACATCACTAGGCACCACTGCAAGGTTGCTAAAGAATGTAAAATACAAACAAAATAATCAAGCAAACCAACAGAGACCTACAAAACAGTTCACTCCAAGTACTAATTCCAGTAATTAGTACTCTCATATCGACCAGTACACGGGCAAGTTGTTTAACAAGTAAGAACTCAAACAAAAATCTACCTACATATAACACAACTGTTTAGGTCTCTTTTAGCAATTTGTATGTGTGTTTGGTTAGCTTTTTGTGGGTTTCAAAGCAGAACTAACACTTGTCTGGCAATTCCACTATTGATAAAACAATGGAAATCACCTATAACTGGTATTAGTGAGACACTCTAAGCACCATAACCACTTTTTCTCACTGAAGTGATTAATGCTCCTGGAGTCCCCTGGCACCATCCCACCGCTTAGTGTTAAACTGTTTCTTATTGAGTGACGCTGATTGAGAGGCCCTCGCTGCCTGTGGCCCCGCCCTCCGCTGGAGGGTGTAGCTCATATGGAGGTTACATTCCAATAAGCCATACCAACTCATACCATCAATAAGAAGCAGTGGCAGCCTGAGATCACTATGTTGATGCTCTGAGCCTGTCACTGTCACCAACTGATGGCCTGGCTAAAGCAGAATCATAAGGTGGAACAATAGAGAGGGGCTTTGAACCCTCATTCACTGTGAAATCAATTGAAAATGTCTTACAGTGAACAGCAAGACAACACCAGGGGACTCCAGGCACTATAACAACTACAATGAGATGAAGTGGTTATGGTCTTCAATTTTCTTCTAAAATGTGTATTAAAGGTTTAGCAGACGACATCACAATCTAGTACAGTCCAGGCACAGATGGACACATAATGCAAATGAGAAGAACAGAAACATTGTTTCAGTTTCTGAAACCTGGAAGCCCAAAAATGTTTCAGTGGCGAATATAATGCGCATTTTTATACATGAAGATACTACTATATAACATAGATTCCATGGCGCATTAGATTAGAGTACCAACGGCGCACTAGATACGACGGGCATCCAACGACAATTTGCCAGGGCAAAATTTGCATCGCAACAAATATACGAGGTACAGCTTTACCGTACACAGAAACCAAGTCTTGCATCCCTGTCGCAACGATGCAAATTTCGCTTGACGAATTTTGCCCTGGCGAATTCGCGTTGAATGCCCATTGTATCTAATGCACCATTTGTACTTGAATCTAATGCACATTCAAATTTTAGAGATTTTATTTTTATTTCAGATTCGAGTAAATACGGTATATAACAAAGATTGATGGCAGTGCCCAGTTCCTGAATAGAGATACATTTTCTGCATTTCAATTTATTTCTCAAAACTCAAAAAAACATATCTGCCAAATATAGGGACACGTAAACATTGTATTAAAAATCCTGGAAAGTTGCAATTCACAAATTTCTCTCTATATTGCTGTTTACCGCTACATCAAAAAATGTAGCTTTCACCACTTTTCTTAAATTAATATTTTTATGAAAACTCTGTATATTAATGTTTTCCCCTTGCAAACTACAACATAATTAGCTGGTATATCTGTAAAAATCTTCTAGATTAATTCACACGTGTGCTCTAAAATAAATTAATGGGATTAATGAACAATATGTGGTTAGTTGCAAAATAGCTACATTGTTTACGAAAAAGTGCACCATACTGAAATATCATCTTATTTTTAATACGAAAGGTTTAGAAAATCAGTTTGTTTTGGCTAGCTAGTTTGTCTATCTTTAACCTAACATCATTCAAGTGACTGCTAACGTCATCTGCCTCTTCTCGTGTAGAGCACTGCGAGCTGTGCTAAATAAACATTCATGTGTGCGAATGTGTAGATCAGGGTCGCCCCAAAAGGTAGATGCCCAGATGTTGTAAAACTAACCTTATGATGCTTTGGAATGCCTTTAGAATGACCAAGCATTATGGAGGCTGTAGTTTTAAAACATCTGGGGAGCTACCTTTTGGGTACCTGTTATGTAGATGATGACAGCCAATCCATGCCATTGGCCCTTGGTGCTTGTTTTTTGTTTTTTAATTAATTTTCTTTTAGAATCAGGTTGCAACAACAATGCTTTCAATGCAATCAATATACAACGGTAACATTCGCAATATATAAGCATATTGATCATTGAAGTTATGACTTATGCCCACATGCCCAAAGCACAAAAGACTGGCTATGTTGCACTTGCAAGGAGAAAACATGAGCTCACACAATATGGCTTCTAACAACATCTTTACGGTAAGTAAAAATAAATTACTTTTCATTCCATGGATTTTTAATATGTGGTGCTGGCTCACTTTCTGTTCCTTGCAATTGATGTGGCCACCACCAGCGGCTTGTAGACAGTTCTGTTTCTAGATACCCTTAAAGCTCCATGTTCTGCATCCTCCACCTGTCCATGTCCATCGTCTGTTCACTACTATGGCTTTCATCTTGACCATCCTGAACATGAAGCTTTAATTGGCTAGTAGCCTTTTGACCATGGTGGGGTTCTTTGCATTGATGGACATGCATCCTACTTATCCAGTTGTCCAGATAAACTATGTTGCCTTTGTATCCCTGAGCCTCTTCCTGTTTTGTCCTTTCCATGTGGATGTTGGTGCTCCAAGTCGCAATATTAGCTCTTCTAAAGTCCAAATGTTCCATTTCTTAAAATCTTCATTCCTCCATGCTCCTACCCTCTCTCTGTCTTCACCTTTCCTACAGCTGTCACCCCCCCCCCCCCCGAAACATCAATGCACACACACAAGTTGATCCACTAAACAGAGGATGTACGAACAATAAATTGCTAATTATTCTCCAAGCTAATTTAAAATATACTATAGCTGTCGGATTTTTCCAAGTCACTTTCTATAGATTGCTGTGCATGGGACTACTTTTTATTTCAGATAGACCGAAATATATAGATAGACAGAGATAGGTAGATGACATATAGATAGATAGATAAATGATAGATAGATAGATAAATGATAGATAGATAGATAGATAGATATATCCATGGTGCTTGGAGTGTTGCTTTAATCTCAGGGCAGCAGTGGAATACATTATATATCTAATATATTCTGGAGACTTGATAATAAATCACAAGACTGAGGGCTCATTTTATAGATGCCCCCAGAAGTCTGCAATGGCATTATTTTCTGTGTTTTCTATATATTTTTTTTATTACATGATTTTTTATTTTTAAAATTACAGCTAGGTAGAGTTACGTTTCTTTTAGTTTTAGGTTAGTACTGGGGATACATGTTCCGGTCACCCTGAGATTGGTGCCGCCTGAAGGGTGGCTTTATTTGTGTGTTATTCACAATATTTTATTATTGTAAAGTGAAGGCAGTAGTAGTCTCAGTTGCAATAGGAGCACTCGGGGCTGTGACGCCCAAGTTGGGGGATCGGCTTCAACAGATTCCAGGTGGGACATCTAAATGTGTCAATCTCCCAGCCGCCATGAGTGACAGCTAAAAGAAAAGTGTAGACACTGATATTTAAGTTAATCTCATATTGGAGAACAAACCTGATTAATGGTAGTAAATAAAAAAACTTAAATAAGTAGACACAGAATACAGGTAGCTCCAAGAATTAGAATACATCCCAAACAAAAACAATAACATACAAAAAAGGTATAAATTCCAAATAATACCTTGAGATAAAAATATAAAAGAAATAATAAAAAATATAAAATAAATGATAAAGGCACAGTTTTAGAGGTAACACTCACCTAGGACTCTTTAATTGGTTGTAGTCCACAGAAAATTCCCAAGGATGTGTCCAAATGTCAGGTAACGTATAAAAAGAAATAAATTCCTAAAAAGTACAGTGAGAGGAAAAAGTATTGATCCCCTGCTGTTTTTAAACGTTTCTCCACTGACAAAAAAAAGATCAGTCTATAATTTTAATAGTAAGTGTATTTTAACAGTTTGAGACAGAATAACAAAACAAAAAAATCCAGAAAAACGAATGTCAAAAAAGTTATAAATTGATTTGCATGTCAAGGAGTGAAAGAAGTATTTGATTCCATATCAATTAGCAAGATTTCTGGCTCCCAGGTGTCTTTTATACAGGTAACGAGCTAAGATTAGGACTCTCTTAAGGGGAGTGCTCCTAATCTCAGCTCATTACCTGTATAAAAGACACCTGTCCACAGAAGCAATCAATCAGATTCCAAACTCTCCGCCATGGCCAGGACCAAAGAACTGTCCAAGGATGTCAGGGACAAGATTGTAGACCTACACAAGACTTAAATGGGCTACAAGACCATCACCAAGCAGCTTGGTGAGAAGGTGACAACAGTTGGTGTGATTATTCACAAATGGAAGAAACACAAAATAACTGTCAGTCTCCCTTGGTCTGGAGCTCCATGCAAGATTTCACCCCGTGGAGTTTTAATGATCATGAATGATGAGGAATCAGCCCAGAACTATACGGGAGGATCTTGTTAATGATCTCAAGGCAGCTGGGACCATAGTCACCAAGAAAACAATTGGTAACACACTACACCGTGAAGGACTGTAATCCTGCAGTGCCCACAAGGTCTCCCTACTCAAGAAAGCACATGTACAGGCCTGTCTGAAGTTTGCCAATGAACATCTGAATTATTTAGAGGAGAACTAGGTGAAAGTCTTGTGGTCAGATGAGACCAAAATCAAGATCTTTGGCAACAACTCGCCATGTTTGGAGGAGGAGGAATGTTGCCTATGACCCCAAGAACACCATCCACACCGTCAAACATGGTGGAAACATTATGCTTTGGGGTGTTTTTCTGCTAAGGGGACAGGACAACTGCACCACATCAAAGGTGCGATGGACGGGGCCATGTACCATCAAATCTTGGGGGAGAACCTCCTTCTGTCAGCCAGGGCATTGAAAATGGGTGATGGATGGGTATTCTAGCATGACAATGACCCAAACACACAGCCAAGGCAACAAAGGAGTGGCTCAAGAAGAAGCACATTAAGGTCCTGGAGTGGCCTAGCCAGTCTCCAGACCTCAATCCCATAGGAAATCTGTGGAGGGAGCTGAAGGTTCGAGTCGTCAGCCTCGAAACCTTAATGCCTTGGAGAGGATCTGCAAATAGGAGTGGGACAAAATCCCTCCTGAGATATGTACAAACCTGGTGGCCAACTACAAGAAACGTCTGACCTCTGTGATTGCCAAACAAGGGTTTTGCCACCAAGTACTAAGTCGAAGGGGTCATATACTTATTTCACTCATTGATATGCAAATCAATGTATAACTTTTTTGACATGCGTTTTTCAGAATTTTTTTTGTTATTTTGTCTCTCACTGTTAAAATACAGCTACCATTAAAATTATAGACTGATCTTTTCTTTGTCAGTGGACAAACGTTCGAAATCAGCAGGGGATCAAATACTTTTTCCCCTCATTGTATATGGCTTGCAACAGGTAATAAGGTAGTGAAAAAAACAGCCTCCTAGAGCCCTCGTTTTTGTAATTTATTTTGACCCACAAAGGATATATTAAGTGCCTATTATATTATTTTTTCTTATGTTTTGTATTTTAAAGTTAATAATATGCGGTCATGGGACCATGACATAATTTTGGTGCTAATTTTAAAAAATTTAAAAAGTACATTTGAAGCCTATATAAACTCAGTGTCATCAGGTATATGTTTTTATCCACGTGAAAAAGGGGATAAACACATTGTGGTTTTTATCTTGTCTCTGTCTTATATAAAGTATGTTTGGCTACCTTATTACCTGTTGCAAGCCATATACTTTTAAAGATTTTATTTCTTTTTATACGTTACCTGACATTTGGACCCATCCTTCTAAATCGTCTGTGGACTACAGCCAACTAAAGAATCTTAAGTGGGGATTATACCACCCACGCTTGAAACATAAGTGGTTAGTCTGCTCATCATATTGTAAGTATATTTCGCTTTATCCTATTGATACTTACTTATATAGAGAGCACTATCGGACGTCTTTTGTCGTTCCATATACCTACTTTGGATCCATATACCTACTTTTATCCTGATGTGAATTGCCTTACTACTACTTTACTGTGCACCCGTATCAGATGGATCTACTGCAAGTGGGGATTAAAAACCACTGCTTGCTGTTTCCCCTAGAGCTGGTTATAAATAATAAATTAAAAGTTATGTTGTAGAGAATCTCACATAGGTAGGGCAATTGTTTCACCCTTTTTGTACTAGAGTTGGTTCTACCTCTATT
Organism: Pelobates fuscus; assembly: GCF_036172605.1. Lineage (NCBI taxonomy): Eukaryota > Metazoa > Chordata > Amphibia > Anura > Pelobatidae > Pelobates > Pelobates fuscus. The sequence continues at coordinate 28,691,899 of NC_086329.1, read as the reverse complement.
ATATGTGAGTTGACAAATATTTTGAGTGTTGTTTACCCTACTATTCATAACATAATTGCACTATTGGTTCACCTTTGTTTTATGTTTTTTCTTTCCACATACGGCTGTTAAGTGAAGTTACCCCAAAAAGTACCGTACAAGAACTAGAAGACTTGTTATTACTTGTAAGACTATGCCTTTACCATTTAGTATTTCTTTTATATTTTTATCTCAAGGTTTTATTGTGGACTTTTCACCTTTTTTGTTTGTATTTTATTGTTTTTTTATTTGGACTGTTTTCCTATTCTTGGCACTACCAGTATTCTGTGTCTACTTGTTCTAGTATCCTTAGGGTTTTAAGGGATCCCCCTACCATCAGGCGTGCTGCCTCTTATCACTGTACTCAGTTTGTTTAGTGCTGCTTCATTTCTTTTGTAAAAAAAATATAAATAAATATGACATTATGTGGATGTTATGTGTGTAAGGAGGAGTGTATAAACGATTAATCTATAAAAGTCAGAAAATGAAAATATAATGCTCATAATAGTTACATACACTGACACGCACATTTATATACACACAGAGGATACTGACACACATTCACACTGATTGTATACACGCAATGAAAAACTGTCACGGTTAGGTAGGTGAACCCAACACTCACAGACCCTAATCTGCTGAAAAAATATATATCACGTATTACCGGGCCTTAGAATGGCCGGATTTAACGTAAAGAGTAGTCAGAGAGAAAGCTGAGGTTAAGCGTAGGAGAAAACAGCATAAATGAGAAACAAACCAAGGTCAGAAACACAAAGAGTGGAGAGACAAAAAAACAAGCCAAAGTCGGTAACAAGAAACCCAAAACACAATAAAGCGCACTCTTGGGTAATCAAAAACCACAACAGGGCAACTTACTACAGAAAGCCCTAGCTTTATATAGCCAGGGCATTAACACTATTGGTTGGCGTCACCTTGGAGCAACCAAAGACCCAAATTTTGCCAAATGCTGAATTTTGGTACTTCTGCTCATTTGTGCCGATCGATTCGGCACTTTGAGTCACTTCGATATGACGTTGGCGTGACTTTACATAAATACGTAGCACGCAGCGTCTGAACCGCCGCCGGATTGGGGAGCCCTGAAATGGTTAAGTATTACAAAAACACACTCTCACTGATTTTGACACAATGACAGACGCATTTACAGACAAACATGATTTCACTGACACACACATTTACATACAGAGGACACTGACATACACAGTTGCACACAGAGGACACGGACACACACATATTTACAAACAGAAGCACTGACAGACACACACACACACACACACACACATTTTCAAACAGTGGACAGAGACATGCACATTGACACACACAGAACTTTAACACATAGAGGACATTGACACACACACAGAGGACACTGACACACACTTATACACAGAGAACCAGGACACATACATTTACACAAAAGGAACACTGACACATACATTTACACACAGAGGAAACTGACACACACACTGATTTGACAGACACATACTCATTAACTGACACACACTCTCACTGATCTGACACACACTGACAGACACACACTCACTGATTTGACACTGCTTCCTCTCATACTATCTAGTGATTTTGGGACCAATGTGATGTCATAAGCCGGCTCAGTGTATCACCCCAGGACGAGCGAAGGAGCAGTGCTGGAAGATCATGAAGAGTACAACTCCCTTGCTGCCTTCGCCTTCATTCTCCCTCAGCCGTTCACCTCCTGCGGGACACTGAGGTGGCCAGCTGGTCAACTCTTGGTGTACCCTCTGCCTTTGTTGCATGTACACCCTGGGGTACATGTACCACGTGCTGAGAAACTAGGTCTTAAACCATTTTCTTTAGACACATACATTTGCTTGCACAATGCACACAATGTTTTCAATGCCTTCTGCCCACTTTAAACACTATTTAGATGATAGTGAACTTTTAAAGTTGCCTTGAAGCAAACTATGTCACAAGTTTTGGGACTTTGTATTTTTAGGTAACTATGCCTTTTTTCCTGCTTATAAAAAAACTGTAAACACAGTACTGAAAAGGGATGGGGGAGGGAGAATTCTCTTAGTTGTCGTCTGTCTTCCACCTTGTCACTAATTAATCTGGTAAACAGGACTTAAGTCATCGAAAGAATTCCTGACAACCGGTTACAGTGTACCCGGAGTGTATCAGTAAACACTCTTAATTAACCCCACAGGGAAAAGCTTAGCAATCCTATGCTACCGAGGTAGTCAAACTATTGTAGTGAGAAGTGTAATCTTATTAAAACAAGGATCTAGATCTAAAGAGAGCTATAAGCCAAGGCCACATGTCATATAAGACACCCTAAGCACTTGTCTTGAGTACAACTTTATTAGGAAGAGTTTAAAAGGTCTGCGTGAATTGCTTGATGTTGCGTCTACAATCACTTACATAACTTAATTTTTTTGACAAATCAACACCTTTTTTTCCCCTCTTACCCACATGCTTTTCCGTAAGAACACAACCACTTCATGCTGATGACCTGTGCACGAAGAATGCATTTATATATTTATTTTTAATGGCATGCAGGATACCTGTAGTCTTTGTCTAATATCCCGAGGGCTAATATGACAGTAATACTGTAGGGGCTCTATAGATATTTAATTATCGAAACTCAACCATCATTCATGGCAATGTAAAATGCAGAGAGCATAAATAATGGCAAAGGATTAAATAAAGAGCAGCTACTGTGAAAACTCAGAATCCATGGTGAGGAACATAGCATAGTTACAGTGATTGTATCCATCTCTCTCTCTATCTATCTGTGTTGCCCTTACTACAAATCACTTGTTTCATTTACAGGGTCACTATAGGCACCCAGACTACTTCATCTCGATGATTTAATCCTGCAGATACAAACAATGCCATTCTACAGAGTTAATCTACCTCTAGTGGTTTTTGTACAGACAGCCACTATGGACACTTCCATGAAATAGCAGAGTAAAGCTCTGCTATATCAATCAGATGGTCTCAGAGAGCTCTTGCCGTGCATGTACACTAGCCTCCCAATGCTTTCCTGCAGGAAAGCATTGGATTGGCTGAGATCATCGATTTCTATGATCTCAGCCAAGGAGGCAGAGAGCTTCATCAAGGAGACCAGCACTGCAAGGTAGAAAAGGTAACACCTTCTTTAACCTTGACAGCACTGGTCCTGTTACCTAAACGGTGACTAGGGTTTTTGTATTCCTAAAGCTATAGTGTTCTTTACATTTAATTGCAATAACTTTACCAGGTAGCCTCATACCAAAACAACTTGCCAGGAGTTATCAGTTACCTACACGTTTTGGTAATTGGTCGTCCCAAAAACCTTGAACACAGAAGTTCCCCAGAAATTGTTATCACCCTATTTTTAACCTACAATGTTTTATCTCAGAAGATAACTGTGTAGCTAAAATGTACAAAATACTGTGCCATTTACAACTGAGTAATATTACAATGTCAAATAAATGGGATTTATAAAATCAGTAGACAATGATTTTCAGATTACTTTGTAAAATTACAGGCTTTGCTAACGAGGTACTGTGCCAAATGGACTAGAGTGGTTTAATAGCTCACAGGCCTCCACTATTTTGGAGAGTGGCTATAAATGTATTTGAATGATATCAGTTGGTAAAGCGATAATCTGGTCTTAAATAAAATAAATAAAAAAAAACCTAGAAACAAGGCTAGTGCATCAGTGCATGTATGTGTTAAAATGTATTGGTTTGGGGGCGGGGCCGGACCGCCGAGCTGGATGGCTGCAAGCTAAAGCAGCTCCTGCAACTCACTAGAGAAAACTCTCTAAAACCATGTTTTACCACCCAAGACTGGACCGACAGCGAAGTAGCCTAGAGCTGAGGAACTGCTGGACCCGGGGAGAGGCTGGCTCGTCGAGCTCCAGTCCCCTGGGGGAGAAATCTAAGTTGCCCCAACCGGGGCCTTGTCCGGTGGAGAGTGGGGTGGACGGCCGCTGCCCCACTATCCTGCACAACAGACCCCAGCCAGGGGTACAATCCGTCGCGGATCCGGCTCCGCCCCCCCCTATGGACCGGGAGGATGATCCCGGTCCTCACCCTGAGACCCAGACACCGCAAACGAGGCCAGAGAGCCCCGACCGCCACTTTCAAAATGGTTGGCGCCATGTGCGCAAATGGAAAGGAGAAGACCTGATCCCTCCTCACAATCGGCGGCTCTTACCTCCCGATCCTACCACTCAAAGAGGCAGCAAAAATCGTGCTTAATCTCACAGCCATTCAAGCCTGTGCTGAGCTACTCAGGCGACACGAGTAAAGCAGAAAACAACAGCTGCATTGAGGAGACGGAATACCGAGAAGCGACCATTCCCGCCTGGGGCGATCACGCCAACCGCCATGCAGGACATCTCTACAAGGAGACGGCCCTGCACTCACATACCTCCCAGCCAGCAGCAAGACGACCAATAAAGTGTCAAACTTCCGCAGGAAACACCCGGCTCCAGACCATAGTGGACACCAGCCTGCGGAAGACCGCAAGCGGCAAGCTCAGCAAACAAAAACGGCAGCGGGGGAAATCCAGTGAAGACTGCAGAATACCTGCTCTGATGGACGATTGCCCCTTGCCACACAGACACGGCAGAGCAGGTATCGCATAAAGACGGGACACTCCCTATCAGAAAGGTTTCAGGTCCGCTAGGATGCCGACCCCCTCCAGCTGAGGCGGCTTGGGAAAATCCGATCAACCAGGGTGACAGCCTACTTAGTCTCTCTAATATCTATACTATGTGCTAACTAGACCCAGCTTAAAAGTTATACTCTTACTAGTCCTAATAAGCAACCACATGTTTGTAAACCATATATAGCACCCAGTCAGCTGTTATGCCTGTTTCCTAGCTAATATGTCTAGCATGCAAAACACTAGTTAGTACTATCTGTAAAACTTTAACTCATGAGGTCAGCCAGTAAAGCCTAGGTCTTATCATTTGCAGAGTTATAGCACCACTGACTATTACCTTGTTTTAAAAAGAGAAACACAACCTTATGCTGTTAGGACACTGCCCAATCTACCCAACCACGCTAAGCTAACTCGCAACTGAACTATCTCATGTTATGTATAAGCTTGATTCACGTTTTCCTAAATAACTTTAAAATGTGCATGTATTCTTGATTACCCCAATGTACCAAGCGATGATACCCAGCGAGGGGAATGCCGTTGGGGTACCCCAAGCCTGTTGTAATTATTCTCTGCACAGCAAAAAAAAAAAAAAAAAAAAAAAAAAGTAAAATATAATCTTTGGCTTCATCTATTTCCACCCATTTCTGTAACTTGGGATCTTGTCACCGGGTTAGATCACAGTGCACTGAAAGAATTTTATATGAAATGTTGCTCCGAACTTAAAATCCCTGTGCCGCAGACCAAATCATTTTATATTTCTGTGGAAGTGTTCATAGGTCTAATTTGGTATGGCACTATCAGGTAAAAAACATTAGGTACGGTGATGCCTTTAAAGGGAGAGCAACATATATAATGAATAGATTTATTCTTTATTATTGTTATTGTATATGTTTATGTGTATTGTTTAAACTACCAACATGTATATGTCATTTTACTTTAAAATGAGGCCTCTGAATTGTGTGTGTGACATGTTGTGTTCCTTCGCCTAGCTAAGTATAGCAGTTTTTATTCTGTACCTTTCATAGACATACGGAATTGTACTGTGAATTGTTATGTGTTTTGTCACCACTGTATTGAGTTGTTTTTACACTTTATGCCTTAATAAAAATGTGACCGACAATAAAAAAAAAAAAAAAAAAAAAGGTTTTGGTTTTAGAATTAGAGAAAAAGTCTCTGCAAAAAATATAAATAATATATTTTTTAAGGATATGAACAATGCAATTAATAAAATAATAAGCTCTACGTCTTGTTTGCTGCACAACTTTATTCTCTGCCTAGCTGATCCTCAATCCTTTTCCCGAGCAAATACTGTTTATATGTACAATACTATGCACACTGCAAACAGAGAAATGCAGGTAGTTCCAATTACTTTCAAAAATAAATAAAATACTCAACTAAACACCAAGTCGGCTCAGAACTATTCTATGGTTGAAAGCAATATGCAAATAAATATACATGAAATATTAAGAAATAAACATAAAATATAGTTTTATGAATACAAAAGATGTGGCATAGATACCTAACTGTTGAACTGCTGGCAGGTTAAATAAGAAAAGCTTGTCACTGAACATCATTGAAAAATATATACCACATCTCAGGTATACAAATCTGAAATTAGATTATTCAGTATAAAAATTACATAGTTTATGCAGAGTCTGGTTTTAATCCATAAAGGGCATAAATCACCTAACATTCCTAAATTGTTTTATATACATAAACACAGGTTACTGGCTAGGGGAGGATAATGTATAATAAACACAGGTTACTGGCTATGGGGGATAATGTATAATAAACACAAACACAAAAAAAACAAAAAAACAAACAAACAAAAAAAAGAATACAAAAAAAAAGAATGCAGCTTCAGAATTAATCTAAATTGTATGCTGTCTAGGAGGTGGTAGGGTCTGGGAGAGAGGGTCTGCTGCTGATTGGCTGGAATGTGTCTGCTGACTGTGAGGTACAGGGTCAACGTTTACTCAATGATGATGAATAGGGGGCGGACCCAACATCGCATATGTTCGCCATCCGTGGCGAACGCGAACAAGCTATGTTCGCCAGGATCTATTCGCCAGCTAACCGTTCGGGACATCACTAGTCCCAACTTCTAGTCTCTGGTCCTGCTGTACTGATTGATGGAAGACTTGAGGAATGCATCAGAACCCGGGTCTGGGTTAGCCCAGGTGAATATCAGATTAAAAAGGGAATTGTCCAATTAAAGAAAAGGGAGTGGGGTGGGATCGAAATATATGTAATGCCATTATTTCACATTTGGTTTATAACAAGTCCCACTGATTGTCTCCACTGCAGGATAGCTCCACATACACTCATCAGCTCCAACAGTAAAATCATTGACCGGTGAAGTGAATTACATTGATTATATTGTTACAATGGCACCTGTCAAGTAGTGGGATATATTAGGCAGCAAGTGAACAGTCAGTTCTTGAATTATGTGTGTTGGAAGTAAGACAAATGGGCAATAAAAAATATCTGAGTGACTTTGACAAAGGCAAAATAGTCACTTTAGTCAAGGCATCTCCAAAGCAGCAAGTCTTGTGGGGTGTTCCTGGTATGCAGTGGTTGGTACCTAACAGATGTAGTGCATATGATCCATGGAGGCTCCACCTCACAATTTGCAGGACTTCAAGGATCTACTGCTGATGTCTTGGTGCTAGATACCACAGGACATGTTCAGAGGTCTTGTGGAGTCCATACCTGGACACATCAGAGCTGTTTTAACAGCTTGAGGGGGACCTACATAATGTTAGGCAGGTGGCTTTATTGTTGTGGTTTATCAGTAGATGCCCTTAAAAATGACAGATGATTGTTTTCAAAGATGAGGGGCTTTTAATAGCATTCATGTTGCATAGCTTATGCGTGCACTCCTAGCAGCGCAAAATAATATCCTGGAGCACCAAATCACTAGACAGAGGTGACCAGTTTATTCTGTAGTAGCATTTATGTACTCTTTGGTGACAGTAGAGAGGTAAGTAATCTCCGTACAAAGTGGAGGAGTTCCTTAGCTGAAATAATCTCCACAATACTTCTTACTTAGATATTTTAACTCCTGCTTCAGTCTAGCAAATTACCCCTCATGATGAAATCAGAGTGTGAAGCATGAAGGTGACAAAATACAGCATCACCATATTATGGAGGGAGATGGTCATGTCATCTTCAGAAACCTTGATGCAGCTTGTTTTTGGTGAGTACTTCTTTGTTCATGGTGTCTAGGTCAATTGAGAATAGTTTGCATATATCTAGCAATATATCCGAAAAGATCCCTCAAGTGATTGGAATATGATGTTTCTCAGTAATAGCACTGATATCCTGGACGTTTGAAGATGGGCTAGGCTCAAAGATGCAGAGATGTCCTCCATGCTGCCTTCCGAGGATGAGGAGCAAAATTTGGCCGAGACATATATTTTATACCTTTTACTAATGAAATCACCTGTTTGGCTGATCAAAGAGAGTTGATGATGCCCAATTTTATGGTGGTGTTAATGTGGGAATATTATTTTCAACTATTGCAAGATTGAGAGTAACAAATACCGTAGAAACCAAGAGAAAATTAGAAGAAAACCATTTTATAACATCATTCTGCTCAACTAACTGGCAACAGAATTGTAGGCTAATTATAAGTGTTTTTTTTTCTTCTTCTTTTTCTATACATTTGAATTTATTACATATGAATCAGTTGTCACTGGTGTTACTGTTGTAGACTTGAATGGAAATTCTGAGATAAATCATGTCACATTTATTGCACGAAGAAGCTTGTAAACAGCACAGAAATTGGGAACAATTCATGAGTAAATGAACATAGTTACATACATATCATTTCTTCGCTCTAACATGTCATGACTGGCTCTGTTTCTACGCTGAGCCTCGTTATAGATAAGTTTAGGAATACGTAGCTAATAGGGAAGCATTTGGCCCGTAACTTCTTGGTACTTAGCTCCAGGGGATGTTACAATCACAATTAGACATTTGGAAGCATATGTCACGGTTGATAATGTTGTGGAGAGTGCGGTTAAAGGCACTTAGATATCATAACCCACAACAGTGGTCTTCCTGTGACAAATTGCTAAATTGCATAAAGTTAAAGGATATAAAACTGGATGTGGAGAGAGAATCGAAGTGAAGAGACTGAAAATAAATGCTCGGAATATAGTTTGCTGAACAAAATAAAAAAAACGAGATGTACCAAAGTTATTTGGAAGGCTGCCATTGCATTCTTTAACATTATTGGACTCTTTAGCTATGTCTGTCCAAAGGATGTGTATACTTGCCATTACACACATCTATACACAAAAACTGTATTTTAAATAAATGAGTGGAACCTTAAAGAAAGTGAACGTGAGGAACATGGCAAGTGTTTATATTTCTATCACAGATTCTCTAAGCTCATTGTTATTTAGCTAATTAATTGTGAGTTTAAAAATGATGTCTAATAGATCTACATTTACCTCCGTTTATACTCATCTAGTCTTCCAATTCTCCATGTTTTTGGTTCTAGATTATTATATTTCAACATAATATTGTTATCAGCAAAAATGAGAAACTGCTTCAATGTCTTATAAAGGTTGTTAATAAAGGAATTAAAAAGAAATGGGACAAGGACAAACCCCCCAGGTACTCCACTGACGTGACCAATAGGAAAATATTCAATTGAGAATATCTCCAAGTTATCCTTCAACTATTTCTTATCCCTGCAGATATACGTCCCCTGGGCCTATATCCTTTAATTTGAACTGTAACCTCCTTCGTATGTGAATCTATATTATGATTTTCACTTAATAATATGTCAAATATTTCTATATTATCCTTACAACTGCCAGTTTTGCTCTTAAAATATAAAATTTGTGTTATTTCCCAAATTTAGCAACAAACAAAAATTAAAAAGATCATCTAATTCTACCAAGAAATAAGAGTATAGGGCACATAATAGACAGAAAAAAAACAAAAACAAAACAGATACCATAAAAATAACTAAGTTGTATATTTTTTTTATCATTTACTTTTCAATTGTTTTTTAATACCAGGCTTGAGAATCTTCTATGTGCAAAACGTCTTCTCCAATTTCTGTCTGGCATTTTGAACTAATTTAGGGATAAGAACTATACCGGCCCTAGTGCTGACCTGAAAACAAATGTTTTATACACCTGAATGTCCATGTCTTTTTAAGACAAAATCTTATACAAATCCTCCTTATGAAAGTTCATGCTCAAGTACCGGCTTGTATTCTTTGTTTAATGATTATGGTTCTTTTTTTTTCTGTGTAATGTAATTGCAGTTGCCTGCCTGCCAGCCTGTGTGTCAGGCTCACAGCATATACTGTGCCCACTTGCCCAGTGCCACCACTCACTCACTGGTGTCACAATGCATTTAAAAAAAACAAAACTTTTTGGACTGTACTATAATAGCAGTCAGTTTCCTTCATGAGTGTGCGTTTCAGGGCCTGCCAGGGCACAGTGTCACACCAGTGCAACTCATATCTGGTGTAACAGTAGTGTACATTTAAAAAAAAAATATTTGACTGTAATAGATTGAATAGCAGTTAGTTGTCTGCCAGCGTGTGTGTCAGGCTCACAGCGTATACTGTGCCCACTTGCCCAGTGCCACCACTCATATCTGGTGTCACAATAGCTTGCATTTAACAAAAAAATACTTTTTGGACTGTAATATAATAGCAGTCAGTTTCCTTCACTAGTGTGCGTTTCAGGGCCTGCCAGGGCACAGTGTCACACCAGTGCAACTCATATCTGGTGTAACAGTAGCTTGCACGCATAGTACCACTAATTTGAAAAGAAAATGACAGGCAGAGGCAGGCCACCCCGCAGGGGCCGTGGTGCTGTGATTCCCTTTGGCCCTAGAATAATGCCCAGTGTTCAGAGGCCACGTACCACTCGCCCGCCTGCCGCCACCACCAGCACTAGCACTACAGCCGCTTCACTTGATCTGTCAGAGGAGTTATTTACACATCAGTTGGAAGAAATGAGTGATGTGTAACCATTATTGCCAGAGGATGTAGATAACAGGGATATGTCTCAGTAAGGCATCATTACACATGTATGGTGTGATGATGATGATGTTGTACCCGCTGCTGCTTCCTTTGCTGAGTTGTCAGATACAAGTGAAGCGGTTGATGATGACGATGCGTCCGTGGATGTCACGTGGGTGCCCGCTAGAAGAGAAGAAGAACAGGGGAAAAGTTCAGATGGGGAGACAGAGAGGAGGAGGAGACGAGTTGGAAGCAGGGGGAGGTCGTCGCAAGGAGCTAGTGGCACAGTCAGACAGCATGCATCGGCACCCGGGGTCAGCCAGACAGCACGCCAATCAACACATGCTGTTGCCACCACCAGAATGCCGTCATTGCAGAGCTCAGCAGTGTGGCATTTTTTTTGTGTGTCTGCCTCTGACAACAGCGATGCCATTTGCAACCTGTGCCAAAAGAAACTGAGTCGTGGGAAGTCCAACACCCACCTAGGTACAATTGCTTTGCGAAGGCACATGATCGCACATCACAAATGCCTATGGGATCAACACATGAGTACAAGCAGCACACAAACTCAAAGCCGCCATCCTCCTCCTGGTCCAGCATCTTCAGCCACGTTAGCCACTGCTGTCCTCCTTGCCCCCTCTCAACCATCCGCCCCTCCGTCTCTCGCCTTGAGCAGTTCCTGCTCATCTGCCCACAGTCAGGTGTCTGTCAAGGACATGTTTGAGCGTAAGAAGCCAATGTCATAAAGTCACCCCCTTGCCCGGCGTCTGACAGCTGGCTTGACTGAACTCTTAGCCCGCCAGCTTTTACCATACAAGCTGGTGGAGTCTGAGGCGTTCAAAAAATTTGTAGCTATTGGGACACCGCAGTGGAAGGTACCCGGCCGAAATTTCTTTGCACAAAAGGCAATCCCCAACCTGTACTCGACTGTGCAAAAGGAAGTAATGGCATGTCTGGCCCACAGTGTTGGGGCAAGGGTCCATCTGACCACTGATACCTGGTCTGCAAAACATGATCAGGGCAGGTATATCACCTACACTGCGCATTGGGTAAACCTGCGGACAGCTGCCAAGCATGGAATGCGTGGCTCTGCAGAGGAGTTGGTGACACCGACTTGCAGGCAGGCCTGCTGCCACCTCCTCTACTCCTCCTACTCCATCCTCTTCCATAACCTCCTCGGCTGAGTCCTCTTCTGCTGCTGCGTCTTGCTCCACATCAACGGCACCCCCCCAGCTCCCCAGGTACTGTTCCACATCCCGGATACGGCAGTGTCACGCCGTCTTGGGGTTGACTTGCCTGAAAGCAGAGAGTCACACCGAACCAGCACTCTTGTCCGCCCTGAACGCACAGGTGGATCAGTGGCTGACTCCGCACTAACTGGAGATCGGCAAAGTGGTTTGTGACAACGGAAGAAATTTGTTGGCGGCATTGCATTTGGGCAAGTTGACACATGTGCCGTGCATGGCACATGTGTGTAATCTGATCGTACAACGCTTTGTGCATAAGTACCCAGGCTTACAGGACATCCTTAAGCAGGCCAGGAAAGTGTGTGGCCATTTCAGGCATTCCTACGCGGCCATGGCGCACTTTTCCAATATCCAGCGGCGAAACAACATGCCAGTGAGGCGCTTGATATGCGACAGCCCGACACGTTGGAATTCAACACTCCTAATGTTCGACAGCCTGCTCCAACAAGAAAAAGCCGTTAACGAGTATTTTTATGACCGGGGTGCTAGGACAGCCTCGACGGAGCTGGGAATTTTTTTGCCACGTTACTGGACGCTCATGCGCAATGCCTGTAGGCTCATGCGTCCTTTTGAGGAGGTGACAAACCTAGTCAGTCGCACCGAAGGCACCATCAGCGGCATCATACAATTTTTTTTCTTTCTGGAGTGTGCCCTGCGAAGAGTGCTGGATCAGGCCGTAGATGAACGTGAAGAGGAAGAGTTGTGGTCACCATCACCACCAGAAACAGCCTTATCAGCATCACTTGCTGGACCTGCGGCAACGCTGGAAGAGGATTGTGAGGAAGAGGAGTCAGAGGAGGAATGTGGCTTTGAGGAGGAGGAGGAAGACCAACCACAAAAGGCATCCCAGGGAGCTCGTTGTCACCTATCTGGTACCCGTGGGGTTGTACGTGGCTGGGGGGAAGAACATACCTTCAGAGAGATCACTGAGGACGAGGAACAGGACATGAGTAGCACGGCATCCAACCTTGTGCAAATGGGGTCTTTCATGATGTCGTGCCTGTTGAGGGACCCTCGTATAAAAAGGCTGAAGGAGAACGACCTGTACTGGGTGTCCACGCTACTAGACCGGTATAAGCAGAAAGTGCCTGAAATGTTACCGAATTACGGCAAGTCGGAAAGGATGCAGCAGTTCCAAAATAAATGAAAAAGTATGCTTTACACAGCGTATAAGGGTTATGTCACAGCACAACAGGAATCTAACAGGGGAAGAGGTGAAAGTAATCCTCCTCCTCCCACGACCACGCCGGCAAGGACAGGACACTTTACAGACGTGTTGTTGATGGAGGACATGCAGAGCTTTTTAAGTCCTACGCATCGCCACAGCCCTTCGGGGTCCACCCTCAGAGAACGACTTGACCGACAGGTAGCAGACTACCTCGCCTTAACTGCAGATATCGACACTCTGAGGAGCGAGGAACCCCTTGACTACTGGGTGTGCAGTCTTGACCTGTGGCCTGAGCTATCCCAATTTGCGATAGAACTTCTGGCCTGCCCCGCTTCAAGTGTCCTGTCAGAAAGGACCTTCAGTGCAGCAGGAGGTATTGTCCCTGAGAAGAGAAGTTGCCTAGGTCAAAAAAGTCTAGATTACCTCACCTTTATTAAGATGAATGAGGGATGGATCCCGAAGGGACTGACACTGGGCGATACATTCGACTAAAAAAGGCCTGGTGAGGGGGACTACTTAACACACCACTCCTATCTGGTGGCACATTAGATTGCACACGCAGTGCCCCAAATTTGAAGTAGGAGGACCGACCAAGCATCTTTTTCCATCTCCCGCTTCCTAAAATCGGTGCCTTATATACACGTCCTCTAATAGGGGACGTAACAGGGATTAAACTGATAAGAATAGTACTACTTAACACACTATTCCTATCTGGTGGCACATTAGATTGCACGCGCAGTGCCCCAAATTTGAAGTAGGAGGACCGACCAAGCATCTTTTTCCATCTCCCGCTTCCTAAAATCGATGCCTTATATACACGTCCCCTGATAGGGGACGCAACAGGGATTAAACTGCTCTACTAAGGCATTATACATCGTTTAATGGCAATGACGATTTCTTAACATATGCTTGATAAGATTATTATCTATGTTTCCACGAGACCTGCGTGTCTATCACGTTCCTTACTAATTGCACTGTTATAACTGTTTTGATGACACAAATAAAGCTTGTTTGCAAACAAATTGTCTCTGTCTAAATGATCTCTTAGTAATGCAGTAGTAGGTCATCGTGTTGGGAATGTGTTCCTTTACATATACACATCAAGTCTTCTCTTAAAAGTCTTAACAATCAATATAATTCTTGCTAATAATACAAGACCATTGATACAAGAAAAATATGGTCCTGGGTTAGACAGAATTTTCTCCTTTCTTGATACCAGTTTGTATTTCAGGACAGGGTTTTTGTCTTCTTTAGGATCCATAGCAGCTGCAAAGGTTTGTGATCTCTGACCTATGTCTGCAGAACATCTTTAGCATCTTGAATTGTCTTACCAACATGTATGAAATGACAAAGAAAGTGAAGCCTGCAGAAGGCATCACATGTGTAGAAACCATTGAGTCTCATTCTTGGTTGTGGAGATATATGCTTCTATTCACTCTTTATCAGTACTTTACAGGATTTGTATCCAAGACTCAGAAATGTTGCATTCTTGGGTGTGAATCTTCTGGATCCTTGCATATTTTCATGTTATGATTTCTATGACAACTATCTCAGGCACACAGATTGTGTCCCCTTACGGAAAAAAATAAAGGGGATCTCTTAAGCTTCCGATCTGACACAGGTTTAGTTTTCTCTTTTTTTCCCGGAAGGGACCAACAGGCTCTCCACAGAGAAAGAAGAAAGAGTTTATCGAAGGCTACTCATCAAGAGGCCTCCGTGAAGCTTCCTTTCCTGCGCCCATACCTCCTCCTTGCGTGCGCAATGCTGGTCTTTTCTGAGAAGGAGGTATGCAGAGAGAGGCAGACATGCTCAAGTACCTGCCAACATCCGGTATCTCAGGGGAGCTAACAGAAGGAAGATACAAACGTCCCTGGCGGTCTGATTGGCATCCTGGGGGTGTTTCGCTAATTAATTATAAAAGTGCAGATTTCTCATAGAAAGCTTGTTTAAATTGCCTTTGAAATGGGATACTCTCTGAAGTGCTTTATGCTTGTGAAGCGGTCCTTTAAGCATGCCCCTGTTATATTATGTATATATAAAGCACGCACATCTCACGCACAGTAAGCAGCCCTGCCGTTCAGCGCCCCCACGCTCTGCATGGAAACGCTGAATTTACCTCATAGAGATGCATTGATTTAATGCATCCTTATGAGGAGTTCCTGATTGGCCAAAATGGCATTTGGCCCCGCCCCATGCTGATTTTAGCCAATCCAATGCTTTCCTCTATGGGAAAGCATTGGATTTGCTAAAAGTCAGCCATTTCGATGATGTCACAATGGGGGCAGAGCCAGTGCCGGCGGCACTGCGTGGCGCAGGAAATAAGGTGACTATTATAGGGAGGATAAGGGGGGTCAAGCAACCTAAATGGTGGGTTAAACACTTTAGGGTCAAAAATGTTTGTGTTCCTGACCCTATAGTGATCCTTTAATAGACTAAGCATTCAATATAAAAGGAATTATTTTTCTTTACATTATCTAATTGGTTAATCCATTCCCTACCTCCTAATTTTACTTTTGTTTAATTGTTGTCTTTTTATTAATCTCTTTGTATGTTATACCCATCATATCAACCCTGAATTCAATACATCTCTATGAGAAGCATATGTTTTTCAAAGGTCGGAAGTAAGAAGTATCAGTCAGACAGCCATTAGAGTTGTATGGTTTTGGTGCTTAGAATGTCCCTTTAAGTTCTGTTCATAATTAATACACGACTAATCCAATTTAACGAGCTGTGGTTGCATGGTAGCCAAGTGAGCAGTCTCATGGCTGACAAGTGCAGATCACTGCATGTCACCTAACAGATGCAGAAAATTCCCAGTAAATTGAGTTTGTGCTTTTTGTTGACATTATTTTAACACCACCACCACTACATAAATAAACACACACAAAAACAAAAAACAAAACATTTTCTATTACTGCATCAAAAAGGCCCTGACTGCAGGGCAGGCAAATAGATATTTTTGTCCAGTTTTGTCACAGAGCAGGTGCTAAGATGTCCCACCTGCCACACAATATCAGTTCTTCAGAAAGAAATTGCGACTAGCTTTCCAAATGCCCCTGATCTTAAATAAACAAAAAATAACTTATGTCTACATTACAAAAATCAAACAAACAAAAAAACAAAACAAAACAAAAAACGGTTATATGTGATAAATTATATTATATATTATTATTTATATTGCTATTGCCCAGGTCTACTGAGTATATTGACGCTATACAAATAAAAGTAATAATATAGTATGGAATGAATGCCACAGTCTCTCGAAAAAACGAATAGTAATACTGATTTTTCTCAGACTACTATCAGAGTATTTAATAAAGTGAGAATTTAAAGTTAATTTAAAATCCCAGGTCCAGCTGAAAAAGAAAAATTCTCAAAATCAGCCATGCTTCTAATTCGACTACTCTGGCTTTAAATGAGAAATTCTTACTTTTTTAAATAACAGTACATGGCTGCATTCTAGAGTTGGTGGGAGAAATGATGATGGTGACTAGAATGTAATTTAAATCAAGAACAAAGTATCCTATTTACACATTTATTGTAGCTTAAAGACACATTAAAGACTCTTTTATTGCTGTGAAGCTCTGTTATACACGTAGACACACCACAAATATAGAGCTCCTAGAAAAGAGGGACAGAAGGATTTGGAACCAAAATAAGGACTGTCCTTCCTAAATAGGGACTGTTGGGTGATATGCATTATCCTTATAGAACTGTTACAATTTGTGAGATGAAGTATGTGCAGTAATGGGAGCTGTCTGCCGGGGAAAGGCATAGACCAGCTGAAAACATTGACAGGAAGCTAGAATACCGTGCACATGCACACATACACACAGGGGATGTCCAGGATACAACATTTGCTTGCTAAATGTAAACTTGTTTATCTTAATCCTGTCATCACTTGAGTAATGAACATCCCAAAAAAGGGAAGTAAAAAAAAAAAAAAAAAATAGAGCTGCAGAGGGGACAATGCTGTCGTCAAATCAAAGCTAAGGGTACTATATAGAGCAATCTATTAGGAACATGAAGTTTCTAGGAGAAATTGCTTATACAGGGCTAATTACTAAATAGTGAATTCAAAGTGAATTTTACATTTAAAGCCAAAATAGCCACACTGGAAAATTCCGGCAATGTTCAACTACTTTTAAAGAAGAAAAACTACCACAACAAGAGGACATAGTCTTAAAATAGAGGGGCAAAGGTTTAAAAATAATATCAGGAAGTTTTACTTTACTGAGAGGGTAGTGGATGCATGGGATAGCCTTCCAGCTGAAGTGGTAGAGGTTAACACAATAAAGGAGTTTAACCCCTTAAGGACACATGACGTGTGTGACATGTCATGATTCCCTTTTATTCCAGAAGTTTGGTCCTTAAGGGGTTAAGCATGCGTGGGATAGGCATAAGGCTATCCTAGCTATAAGATAAGGCCAGAAAATAATTAAAGTATTTAGAAAATTGGGCAGAGTAGATGGGCCGAATGGTTCTTATCTGCTGTCATATTCTATGTTTCTATGTTAGCCTTGCATTTGACGTTGCCTTTGAATTCACTCTGATTTCTCACTATAGTAAATAGCCCTGATAGTTGCCCTTAATGCCTCAAAGGGCTAGAACCAGCTGTGAAAGCAGTTCACCTCTGTAGATCTCGACAAAGGATTGAGAATGGCAGTTTGTCCGAGTATACATTACAGTGTTGTACATCTCATATGACAGAACACACGTTATTTGTAAACAGCTTGGCTCGCTAAGCCAAATCTTTCCTTCATCATATCCTATTTTATCTGAGGCTCTTTAAATGCAGGATGTAGGATGTCTATTGAAAAATGTTTACATTTCCTTCCTTTATTGACCCTTATGTAGAAGCCAGTTCCATGAGTATAATTAGTTAATTTTTTTTTTTTTTAGACACAGCCATGCTTAAAGTGACACAGTCACACCTCTCCAGCTGCAAAATAGGAGTATTTCATAAAGATAGAATCTTTTAATTTCACTGGAATTCCAACCCAGTCGAGAGATATACTGAGACAAAGTAAGGACGGCACTGCCTGTATGTTTCCTCTGCCTGACTTTCTTAGACTCTGAGCAGAGCTACAGTGTGAATTCTGACAGTTGTGACCAGTGATGGCTGCAAGGAATTGGCTCTATCTACGAAAGATCCGTGGTCTTGCGGCATCATTCATTGACCTCAATGCTGTACTCTTGCAGTTGCGCGAGAGTACAGCAGTGACGTCGGCTCCTGGCAGGGAAGTGCCAGGAGCAGAATAGGACCAGCTTGAAGAAGATGGAGGTGCCTGCAAGGGCCAGGTTCAGGTAAGTAAAACTCCCTTATTCCTGCCCACTCTCCCTGCGGCAATGTCACCGTCCTGGGTCTTTGTGAATTCTGCAAAATCCCCAGACAGAGACAGTTTTGCTTTAAAAACTCTGCATGTTATAATTAAAGTCAATGGGACAGTAGAACTATTGGCATTAGTCCACAGACATTGCACTAGAGTCAGATTATTAGAGGAAATACAGTGGAACCTCAGAACTCGAACTTCCAGAAGGCTGTTTGAGAACCGAGTTGTTTGAAAACCGAATTTAACATTTTCCATAAGAATAAATGTAAATTAGATGAATCCGTTCTAGACCCCCCAAAAGAACAGCATTTTAACACCCATTTTACAGTTTAATAATACCTTTAATGCATAAAATCATACATAAACATGTAAAAACAATGCAAATGAAATGAAAATGTAACTTCACTTTACCTGTCAGCTCTGTTTGCTGACAGAATGGAGCTCTATTCGCAGACAGAATGGAGCTCTGTTCGCAGACAGAATGGAGCTCTTTTCGCAGACAGAATGGAGCTCTGTTTGCTTTGTCTAGCGCTAGGAGGTCGATGCGTCATACCAACGAGGTTCCAAAGCTCATAGCTGATCCTGGGTGGGTGCACGTGGTGCACAGCACCCAGGCGCTCTGTAAGTAGAGGCGCATTGCGGATCGGCCCCGCCCCTCTTGCTAAGCCACACCCTTCATTTTAAGCCCCACCTCCTGTCTGAAGCTCCTGGGCTGTAAGGTGAGCACACACAGGGAAGGGGAGGAGGGGGGCTACATAAGGGCACAGGAGGGGAAGGGGCTAAAGATGGCACAGAAGGAGGGTTACATAAGGGCACAGGTGGGGTAGGGGCTAAATATGGCACAGGTGTGGGTTACATAAGGTCACAGAAGGGAAGGGGGCTAAGAGGGCACAAGAAGGGGAGGGTCCAGAAGAAGAGCACAGGGGAGTGCTACATAAGGGGACGGGGGGAGAGGGACTAAAGAGGGCACAGGAGGAAAGGTGGCTAAAGAGGGCACAAGAGGGGAGGTGGCTAAAGAGGGCACAGGAGGGGAGGGGGCTAAAGAGGGCACAGGAAGGGGAGGGGGCAAAAAAGGACACAGGAGGGGGGCTACATAGGCAGACAGGAGGGGAGAGGGGCTAAAGAGGACACAGGAGGGAAGCTGGGCTACAAAAGGGGACAGGAGGCTAGGGGGGCTAAAGAGTGCACAGGAGGGGCGAGTGGCTAAAGAGGGCACAGTAGGAGAGTGGGCTAAAGAGGGCACAGGACGGGGGCTTAATAAGCAGACAGGAGGGGAGAGGGGCTAAAGAGGACACAGGAGGGAAGGGGGCTAAAGAGTGCACCGGAGGGGAGGTGGCAAAAGAGACACAAAGAGGGGCTGAGGGGAGACAGAGACACACCACACACAGAGGGGCTGGGGGGGGGGGGGGTCCCCTGGTGGTCCCAGTGGTGAGCGTGATCTCTAGCAGCCTCAGGAGCTCCTAGAGTTCACTCTCGCAAGATTCGGAGCGTTGCCGTGGTTAGAGCTCCTCTGTCCCTCCCTCACCTGCCGGCTGCAGCATTACAGAGCTAGCGGGCCAGAGAGGGAGATCTCTGTTCTCCCCTCTGGTCCTGCACAGCCGGCTGACCATAGCAACGGGAAATTATCTTGCGGCTCACCTGTGTGCTCGTTGCAGCACACAGTTTGTGAACCGCTGCTATATATTTTTTTTTTGTACTTTAATCATTTTTTTATAGAGACATAAACATAGTACATTCCAATGAAAGTAATATATATCTAATCAACATGTCACAGGTAATGTATAGCAAAAAGTAATGTATACAGATACATAAAAATAAATAATAATTTTTGTTGCGCACAGATAACAGTCAGTCCTGCATTACCCCAATAGGAGAAGCAAGCTCAGTAAAACACATAGTATAACATAGAAACATATAAGAAGGCAGATAAGAACCATTCGGCCCATCTAGTCTGCCTAATTTTCTAAATACTCCCACGCATGCTTAAAAAATCCTTTACTGTGTTAACCTCTACCACTTCAGCTGGAAGGCTATTCCATGCATCCACTACCCACTCAGTAAAGTAATACTTCCTGATATTATTTTTAAACCTTTGCCCTCTAATTTAAGACTACGTAATTTTGTTGTGATAGTTTTTCAACAATTGATGCTACTGTTAACTTGTACTCCGAGAGAGACTTTAAAGATTCACAAGAATATATGACACTTAACATATATAACTTAAAGACACACATATATACCACTAGAGCAGCCGAGGCATCAACTTAGTAGGCCAGCATAGTAAGTAAACTAGACAAATTAGCAAACGCCTTCAAATGTGACCAAAGACATTTGCCACGGACTCCTGGAGGAGTGTAGAAGCTGGCCTTCTGCCCAACTACTATGGACCAGGTCAACAACTGTAAAGACCCATATTTTATTCCCCCTGGTTCCCCTCGTTCGGCACTTTCCATGCGTGCGCATAGAACCAAATGCTAGTTCCCTGGTAGCCGTTCGCATGGACCAAAACCACGAATAGGCTTCCCGGTCGGTCTCCAGGGCACTTAACCGTGATTGTATGGAACTATTTTCGGCATGAAGACTTTGCGGTTTCCGGTCGGTTCCCAGCGGCACTTAGCTGCGAATCTATGGATCTATTTTAGGCATAGGACCATGCGTGCGGTCAAATTATGACTTCCAGGAAAATCCTGAACCCCTGAACCAATCTGGGTGATTTTTGGATGTTGGTCACCCAGATCAGGGCTACCAGGGGATGTAACTTTTAGGGGGTTTTATGTATTTTTAACCCCTAAAGGACACATGACATGTGTGACATGTCATGATTCCCTTTTATTCCAGAAGCTTGGTCCTTAAGGGGTTAAGGTACTTTTGGGGTGTTTGGGAAATGTGTGTTTTCTGTGCCTGGAGATGATTGAGTTAGTTCAGTTCCTGATTCAATTATCTCCCAGGCACAGAGGAGGGATTATCTTGTTTTGTATGGGAGTGTCCTGGACCTGAGAGCCAATGTATTCGTGTGTATGTTTTTACTGTAGTCTACTCTCAGGTGCAGGAGGAGTGCCACTTGCATGGGGACCTGCATATAAGGCCAGTTGTGGCTGCCAATAGACGCATTCCAGCTTGTACTCCCAGAACTATGTGTCATCTGGTTACTGGGAGGGGAACGCGCTAATCACTGTTCCAGCGTGGAGGATTCAACATGGAAAGTCCTTGTAAGGACTAGAGCTTCCAGGACCGAGTGTAGTACAGTGTCTGGGGGTGTCTAGAGCGAATTTCTCATTCGGCTCCAGGAGGGAGCGGTTCCAGGACCCCAGTCAAGCCACGGTGACTGAGGGCTTGAGTGCTGAGGTTTGTCCACTGTTGCAGCTAAGAAGCGGTCCTTGGCAGAGGTACCCAGCCAGGGGTACAGGGAGCTCCGTTACAAGGTAGATAAAGCAATTTAAGGAAGACATCTGCTCTTGCTCTAAACAGCTATAAGTCTGCTTGTCAGCTGAATCCAAGTTCTAGGCACACACCTCAGCCTGGCCCAGGAATCTTGTAATCCAATCTGCCTGAAGAGAAATGCCGGTGGGATCTCTATCTTGGGGCCTAGCAGGATTCAAAGCCATAATAGGTGGCTGCAGTTGCAGGTTAACTTGGGTTACCGAGGGAGGTTTCAGGTGATGTTGAATAAGCCCTCCAGTTAGGTAATGGTTGGATCAGCGATTTGGCCCATGAAGACTCTGGCAAGACTCAGCAGACTTTTTCCAACTGGCTAACGGTCTAGGTAAGTCATGGTGAGTAGAAAATTCACTGGAGCTTAATTCTCCTAATTGCGGTTATCGCTCTCCCTCCGAATCTGCTGATCCAGTGTTGCATAGAACCTTGCACATATTATTGGTATTTATATAGCGCCAACTAATTCCGCAGCGCTTTGCAATATTATGAAAGGGGGGCATTTTACAACAAATGAGACAATTACACAGGAACAATTGGTAGATGGACCCTGCTCAAACGAGCTTCCAGTCACATATGGCCTCAAAGGCCTGATCAAAGGCTGTCGATCGAAGGCACTCTATTTCTCCTAACTTTGGATACAGCAACAAGGAGTCGGCGGCCATCTTTACATTATATTGATGTGCAGACCATCTTAACCAAGATGAAATCCACAGAAGAGTGAGCTGCCCCAGGGTGAACCAGAATAACTCCTCCAGTCCAAAAAGGGTGGATTGGGGCTGTATGCAGAGATGCAAGCAGGCTGTTGTGCTGATGTGCAAGGGATCGACCACCTGCCCTGCACACTGGTGCTCTGTACTAGGCCGCAATCTCTAATACTGCTCCAGTGGGATCAATTCTTGATTAACAGGCTAAAATATGGCTCCAGCAGAGCCTGCTGCATATTATCTCTGTCTGCCAATTAATTTCAAGCGTTTTTAGGTTACTGATGAACCAAAAGACCCAGAAATCTGTAGAAGTTATATTGCTAAGCTTTCTTCCAGCTTGGCTGTCAGACCACTCTCCCCCTAAACTATATATTAATGACATTTACAACATATTGATCAGTATTGCTTCACACATGAAGTGAGGAAACTTATGAAATCTGAATTGCTGGACAAACACGCCTATTCCAATGTATGATATATATTATAATATACACACTTGGACATTTTTATTATCTATAATACTTTACCATCAGTACATCTGGGGTTATAAATTTCAGCCTCTGTAACCATATATTTATAGTTTTGACAATTAAAGAGATGTATTAATAATTCTGTTTCATTATAATTCTATTCTTTTCTCCCAGTGTTCATAGATAAATGTAATAACAATAATACATTTTAAATATATAATATTTAAAGGGCTAGGGGAGTAGGAAAATGAATGTAAGAGAATAAGGTGTGAGAGGGATGGAGTAATTTTTATCATGTCAAGCATATCAATAAAGCCCAATCAGGTTTAGATTCTAACTGGAAAATTCCTTATTACTGCCCTGGTCAGTCTGTATGTAGCTCCCATTAATTAGATTCTGAAACCTACATTCTACAAATAGAGTCCTGGCTTTCAATTTTCCTTTCACATCTTCATAAATAGAACTGCAGGAGAAAGGTGTTTGCAGCTAGTGCCTGTTTGAATTACGGCTCTGCTGAGAGCAGGCTGCCTAATGGTGAGGCAAAGACAGTACAATGCTTAATTTGTCGTTAATCATTTTCCTTCTTAATGAGCAGGGATTCATCTTCACACTTCGGATTTCCAGTTATCGGTTTGTACTGCTCTCTCATCCATAAATTCATTTGCACGACTCTCTAGTGTTTTATCCGATAAAAAGTCACAAAACCTACACTAGATAGCTTGCCAATAACGACTGCTGCTGCACCAGATTTGGACACAATGTGGTAAATTCACTAATGTGGGGATTGAGGAGAACTGAAAGGGGAAATTAACATTTTAGGTGAAAATAATCCAAGCTGGAAAAAATAGTTGAGTTTGAATTTTTTTTTTAGTTTGGTTATATTGGCCTAAAATAGAAAATGTATTCATGCTTACCGTAATTTTCTTTCCCTGGTCATATGCCATGGCAGCACAACATTGGTAGCTCCTCCCTATCCCCATTGGACAGGAATAATAATTAAGCCGTATAAGTACCACCTCCTACCCCTCCTTCCCCAGTCACGTTTTTCAGCAATAGCCCCGGGTGGGACCCTTGTGCTGCCATGGCATATGACCAGGAAAAGAAAATTACGGTAAGTATGAATACATTTTCTATTTTCCTGGCCATATCCATGGCAGCACAACATTGGGTAATACCCAATCAATAAACCAGGGAGGGAAAGAGACACAGACTCCAAATTTGAATGCAAAGTGTATTAACACCACAACAAGTGACAAACATAGAAATCAGGCATCGGATACAGACAGAACCGATTAAGCAAATTGATCAGATAGACCTGCTCTGACATCAATCTGGTAGCTCCTAATGAAAGTGTTAGTGGAAGACCATGTAGCTGCTTTACAAATGAGTTCATGAGAGACATTAGCTGTGGCTGCCCAGGAAGATGAGAGAGCCCTAGTGGAATGGGCTTTAAGACCCACAGGGACCGGATATCCAGCAGATTGATAAGCCAGAATAATAGCTGCTACTATCCACCTGCTAATTGTAGATTTGGGAGCTTGTGAGCCCTTTTTATAGTCGCTATGAAGGACGAAAAGACTGTGAGAAGAACGCCAAGCAGAAGTCCTTTCAATATATATCTGAAGACAGGTCAGTAGAATTCCCCATTTCTTGTGAGTCAGACCTCAGAGATGGAAGAACAATATCCTCATTGATGTGAAAGGAGGAGGTGACTTTAGGTCGAAATTCAGGAACTGTACGGAGGACAACTCTGTCTTTGTGAAAGATCGTAAAAGGCTCCTTAATGGATAGAGCGTGGAGCTCAGAAACTCTTCTGCCGGAAGCTAGGGCGATCAGCAAAGCAGTCTTAATAGAGAGAGCATGCAGAGAAACAGTTTCAAATGGTTCAAAGGGTTCCAACTTTAAGGCATTCAGGACCAAAGGGAGATTCCAGGATGGAACAAATGGCTTAATTGGAGGCTTTATCTGAAGGACTCCTTTGATGAATCTGATGACATATGAGTCCAATGCCCATCTATGATTGGTTAGAGCGGACAAAGCTGAGACGTGCACCTTAAGAGTGTTATAGCTCAGACCTTTAGCAAGCCCAGACTGAAAGAACTCCAAAATATTAGAGGAGGAGAGATCTTGAATATCAATGCTTCTGGGAAGGGCCCAGTCGGAGAAAACTTCCCACACTATATAATAGGTGGCCAAAGTGGAATGCTTACGCGCCTTCAGCATAGTGTCTATTACGGCTTGGGAGAATCCTTTGTTTAAAAGCCGGTTCCTTTCAGTCTCCAAGCCATGAGATTGAGTGAAACAGGATTTGGATGCAACACAGGACCCTGGAACAGAAGATCCGGAGCTCTGGGGAGTGGGAGAGGAGGTTCCACAGAAAGACTTTGAAGCAGGGGAAACCAAGGTCTTCGAGGCCAATAAGGCGCAATCAGAATGAGAGACACTTGCTCTGTTCTCATCTTCATCTGATCTGGGGGAAACCCATAACCCATCCTGAACCTCCAGGGGCTTGATAAAGCATCCCTTCCCAGTGCTAGATGGTCTTCTTTTTTCGTGAAGAAAAGCTCTACCTTTCTGTTGGCCCGAGTGGCTAGAAGGTCTACTTGAGGGAGGCCCCATTTGTCCACAATCATGCGGAATACTCTGTCCGATAGGCACCATTCCCCTGGATCTATCCTGGATCTGCTGAGGAAATCCGCCAGTTGATTCCGTTTCCCTGGTAGATGGATGGCTGTAAGGCCTGCCAGGTTTCTCTGAACCCACCACATCAGGTGATTCATGATTTCCATCATCTTGCAGCTCCTGGTACCTCCTTGGTGATTGACATAGGATACCACGGTGGAGTTGTCCGTTCTTATCTTCACCCATTGACCCTTGAGAAGAATCGAGAAGTGTTTCAATGCTTTGAGGACAACCAGAAGCTCTAGCAAATTGGAATGAACATTGTTTGCCCTGAAACTCCATTCTTCCTGCGCAAAGTCGTGGAGACAATGAGCGCCCCATCCCCACTGGCTGGCATCCGTTGTCACAGTTATCCATGCAATGTCTTCTAGTGGAAAACCCTTGGAAAGGTGTTCTCTGTTTAGCCACCACATCAGAGAATGGCGTACAGACAGGGGAAGCTTGATGGGTTGGAGCAGGTTCCTGGAGGAGAACTGTCTCAGGAAATTGGCTTGGAACGGTCTCATTCTCCACTGTGCCCATCTGGTCAGTCCTATTGTGGAGGACATGGAACCAAGGAGGCTCATGACAGCCTTTGCAGGGGCAACCCTGAATTTCAGCATCCTTCTCAATAGTATCATGAGTTTCAGTATTCTTGCTGATGAAAGTTGGACAGTGCCCTTCAGAGTGTCGAAGTGAGCACCTAAGTAAATCATAGATTGCGTTGGGTGGAGGTGGCTCTTCTTGGTGTTGATCTTCCAGCCGTGTGCTTGCAGAAACTGAATGCTGGTAATAGCATGGGATGTCAGAGAATCTATGTTGTTTCCCAAGATCAAGATGTCGTCCAAATAATGGTAAATAGCGATGTTCTGCTTTCTGAGTTCTGCAATGAGAACAATCAGGACCTTTGTAAACGTTCTCGGGGCTGTGCTCAGTCCAAAGGGGAGGGCTCTGAACTGGAAATGACCTTCTTCCACAGCAAACCTCAGAAACCTTTGATGGGTTTGGGCAATGGGTATGTGAAAATATGCGTCTAACAGATCTATAGACAGCATCCATTGGTTGGGTGACACTACTTTTATTATAGACTATAGGGATTCCATTTTTAATCTGCAAATGTGCAGATGCCTGTTTAGCCTGTGTAGATCCAGAATGGGTCTCCCTCCCCCTGAGGATTTCTTCGTTAAGAAAATGTGGGAGTAAAACCCTTGAGTTCTTTCGCCTGCTGGCACTTTGATGATGACCTTCTCCTTCTGCAAGGAAAGGATGAAGTTTCGTAGGGCCATGCACTTTTCCTTGTCTCCTGGCCACTTTGTGAGGTGAAAGGACCTGTTGGGAGGATGTTCGAAGATTTCTAGCAGGTAACCTCTCCGAATAATATCCAGCACCCAACCGTCGCTTGTGGATTCGTCCCATATCGGTAGATATTGGAGAAGACAAGCCCCAACACCTTCGGATTTGGGAATTATGTAGTCATAAATTCCTCGGATTTTTGGAGGAAGACGAACCGCGTGACTTGCCTCCTCTGCTTCCAGATGGGGCTCCTTTCCCAGGTTGAAATCTGGAATATTCTCTAACCGGCTTGTAGGACCTACTGTCTCGAAAGGAATGGTACTCTTTCCGGGCACGAAAGGATCCTTTATATTTCCTCTCCTGAGGTAGAAAGGCTTTATTCCCTTCAGCCGCCCTCTTAATGCATTCGTCCAAATTCTTGCCAAACAACATACTCCCGTGGAATGGCAAAGAACACAAACTATTCTTGGAGGAATCATCAGCCGCCCAAGATCTGAGCCAAAGCGCACGTCTGGAGGAAATCGAGAAGGACATATTTCTAGCAAGGTTCCTTACTAGAATCACTGCAGCTTCTGATGAGAAATCAATTGCTAGACGCATATCTCTTAGGCCATCTACAATGGAGGAACGGCTTCTGCCACTGCTGATGTCCTCCTCCAGCTCCTGTAGCCAAACTTTCATAGCTCTTGTAACTGACGTGAGTGCAACAGCAGGGTGGAGACTCGTGCCTGAGGCTACATAGGATTTGGAAAGGTAGTATTCCATCTTATGATCCATTAGATCCCTGAAGGAACCTGCATCGTCCATAGGTAGGGTAGTGTGCTTGGCTAGTCTGAAAACTGCAGCATCAACTTTGGGTGGAAGATCCCACGTTTCTGCATCTTTAGGATCAAATGGATATAATCTGGAGAACTGCCCTTTTGCAGATGATCTCTTTTAAGGTGAGGGTTTCTCTGACCCGTGCAATTAAATGACCCACCTCCGCAGGTACCAGGAAGTCAGGATCTGGCATAGCATCCTCCTCCGAGGAAAAAGCTAGGTCTCTCAGCGAAGCTGAATCCATAAACTCATCTTCCAAGTTTCCTGGAGACAAATCTGAGGGCTCAGAATATCTAGGTCGCTTGTCGGTCTTTGCAACCTCTCTGATGCCCTGGGCAACTGCATGCTTAATAAGTTGCATAATGTTCGGTGTTGAATCCGAACAGAGACGTTTCCCTTCTATGGCTCTGTTATCACAGGATATACACAGCGTCCTGTTGGCTGACTTCCCTTTGGACGATCCTGAAGTCTTTGTACTTTTAGCACTGAAATACAACAAACGTGCTCATTAGTACATTACCACTTTTTTTTTTATATATATGAAAGGATGGCTTACCTATATTGCTTAGATTGTGACCTGTTATGGTGAGAAGAATCCGATTCCCTGGATCTTGAGCGAGAATCCATCTATAAATAATAGATGGAACAGCGAAACTTAAACCAAGAAGAAGAAACTATAAGAAATAAGAAATAATAATAGGGGAAAAAACTTACTTTATGTTTTAGAAGAAAAAGGAACCTGGAAAGGTGAAGAACCAACAGTCACGTGAACTTTATGGTGCAGAAAAACTTTCCAGGAGGATGAAAATTCAGCCTGCCCTAAAAAGAGGTCTGGCGCTTTAAGAAGGGCATCTGACGTCATTGCGCATGCGCAAATGATCGAAAAAACGCACGAACGGCCCAAATAGAAAATAAATGAACAGTTTTGGCGCACGAACGCGCTCATTTGTGTTAATCGCGTTCGCGCGCTTATCCGAATGAAAAGCCGCGCGAACTACCGAATGCCGCGCATGCATCCCAGAGCCCACGAACGCCGCGCAGGCACACAGGAGACTCCCGAACGCTGCGCAGGCGCACAGGAAACTCCCGAACGTCGCGCAGGCGCAGAGGAACCACAGAACGCCGCACGGAGACACTACAGGTGCCAGGAGGTACCTTAGAGTAGGAGAAACCGATCACATTCCGGAAGAATAATCCTGCAGGTAAATACCAATCCTTTGAGCCATTACCTTGTTACTGGTGGGGGGAAATGCAAACAGAAAACCAGCTTAATTCCATGGTACTTCACTTGCTACCCCTGGGGTCATTGCAAGATTTATAGGAAGGAAAAAACCCCGGTCACTAAAGGGGCTTTCTCCAGGGGGACACCTTTGTGCAGGGCCGTATACTGGAGACTTCCCAGGGGAGAGAGGGTGAACTCCCCAGGGGCCAGAGGAACTAATTCTCAGGTAAGCCATAAAAGAAAATTTCTAATAGTCTTGAAAAGACTGACATGTCCTAAGGATAGGACATTATATATTATAATGTCACTCATATTTCCATTGAGAAAAATTAGCCAAATGCCACCGATATATGGTCATTACCTTCTCTCTTTGGACTTTCATTAGTTCACAACATGAGGGAGTGTATTTACAGTTTCTGAGCAGTTCCAACACAAAGATGACACTTTAGAAGGTTGCAGGAACCTATCAACAAACCCTTTACTCCTTCAATTTGGGGCTCTAAGATGAAGACCAGGGTTGTACTTAATTTAGATCTATCTAAGCCCTCGCATCACAAAGCAAATAGGTTATGTAGTAGTATAGCTTATTAGAGATGAGGAGTACATGCCAGGAGAATTAAGGGCAGGAAATCAACATTGCAGTCTACACTGCAGTTTTGTAATATATTTGAATGTATATGTTTTGTAGCAATTTTTCGTAGGTTTGACAACTTCTGCAGGTCGAGCAGGAATTTCCTGCCTACAGACCAATATTTGCAAGATTTTCTGCAGTAGCAATATATATGAGATGTTGTTGCAAGTGCATTGTGTAACTGTATGTGACATGTGTAACTGTGTTTGCTGAAAAAGTGCACTGTGTAATCAGGTGTGGGTATGTATATGTATTCAAATTATATAAGCGGAGTATGTGTACAGAATGCGTGCTTATCTGTGTGTATCCGTGCATCAGTTCTGTATGTGCTGAGATTGAGTGAATGTGTGTGATGTGGTTGTGAAAAGCTTGTTTCTGTGGATGCTGAGAATGTGTGTGAGATAAAACTTTGCTGTATACAAAGAGTGTATGTGAGCTGAGAATGTATGTGTGAAGTTTGTATCTATATGTGCTGAGACCACGTATGTGGAGTACATGGAAAGGCTGACAAGGGGACAAAGGGACATCTAAACCCCCACACTACTGGCATGCAGAGATCATTTGCCTCCACCTCACAGCAACACAACACACTGCAGGAATTATTCAACACCAGGACTTTTACAAGACCTTTGCTATCCCAGCACTTTGTGAGTCACTGGTGCAAGGGCACTGTATGAAATGTAGTCTGTGCTTCTTAACATGCACAGAGATTTGATACTACTGCTTTTTTTGTGCCCTAACAATTTTTTTTGAATGTATGCCACTTCTTCAGCAACCCAACGGATTTAGCAATCTTTCCTCCGCTTTTTCAGACATAAAGGTGTACTGTTTCATTTCTCTTTTCTCCGTTACTCTAAATTCGTTGGTCTTCTGAAATGGAAATTTCATGCACAACTCTTAGAATATCACTTTTTAGATCACTTTAAAAAAAATACAATCAAAATAAGGATGAAATTTACCAGTCCCATTTCAGAACACTTTGATAAATATCCCCCAACGTGCTTTAGGTTGTAACTCCCGTTAAATAAGAGTTACAGTTTACATAATCTCCAGTGCATGAGCAGTGTCCAAGTTTAGGCTATGGGACTGCCCACACAAGTTGTAATGACCAAATAATGCTTATATAGTGCTCTTATAGTGCTATACAAAGTTAGCCCGTAATCATATACATGACTAAGGCCTCTAGGCCGAAACATTATATATTTTTTTTGTCCTTTTTAATCTCCAAGAAATATATTTTTTTGCCTTCACCCTACATTGTGACGCCTGTGGACCTCTATTTCTTGGTAGCCCTTAATCAAAGGTGGGGAACTACTTTGACGTTAATCTAACAGTTGTAGCACTGTTATAGAAAGCTCTATGCAGGACAGCCAGTGAGCTACATGTCTTAAGGGAAATATGTATATCAAGGCATTTGTCTTACTACATTTTATGCAGTAATGTATGAGTATATAAACAATTTAAGCAAATTATAGAAAAAAAAACATGTTAAAGTAATACTAGATGGGAGCAGAGTTCCCTCTGATTGACTTGCTTACTGTAAAGAGGAGGAGGAGATATAGAGATCTTTTAGTGAAAATGAATAGATGTATAATGAAAAACAAGAGGCATAACAGGTGTGTAGTCTGCAGTTCTCTAAGTAGGTCATGTGACCAATTAGTGTCTATAATATGGGACAGAGCCTAAGGGTGGGTGAGTGAGGGGGCAGGTGGGAGGGAAGAGTATGTGCTGTGCCTTAAAGATCTCGCGGAGACCAAGCCTTATAAAGAAAAGATCAAATAAACAGATTTTGGCATGGGGTGCATGAGTCAGGATTATTAGTGCACAGAAAGCTAACCAATGACAGACAGAAAGGCCTGAGAGAGGGCAGACGTATTTGCATCTGTAAGCTGCATAGAAATTGCATTATATAGACATTTGACGCTGTAGAATAGTTATGAGTTAGGTTGCAAGCTGCTGGAACGGCTTAGTAGGTGCAGTTAGTTTTCGGTACTTTGGGACCTATTGCTGCATCCCTCTTAGCCAAGCAGAACTTCTTACAGTTACCGTTTGCAGAACTTCTAGTGTCTATGTTTGGTTAGTTTCAGAATATTGTCCACATCATATCAAACTTTTTGTCAAACAAGGGATGATAGATTTTCATATGGGGACTTTCTTTTCAGTCAATCTATCGTACAAGTGATATTTGAGGAATAATGAAGGGTGCCGAATATGCTCCATTAAGCAAATATGACAATTCAGGAATAATTTGGAGACCTCTGAATGCTTGTATATTATGGCCTTTCAATCTAAAGCAGGGGAAGATAAATAACATTACGCTCCATGGTATCTATACACAGGGGGTTATTTAGCCTCTAACTAAATTAATTCTCTTTGTACATTATAAATACTGTCATTTTTCCCCCTCACTTGCTGTCATCTATCCTCTAATTGACAGTGTTGCTAAGTCGGTACAGAGAAAGAGGATGGTTTTGAGGCCTGTGTCTATTCAAACAATCTCTCCATCAAGAGTAGTGTGTAGCATCCTTTATGTTTGGATTCACATCAGATCACACAGCCTTTGGAAAAAAAAAGCTGCACTTCTGTACAGCTAACAAAAATTTTAAGTTTATTTGACTTTGCCTCTCTGTTCATCTGCACAAATAATCACAACCTTAATCGTAAAGGATATAAATAAAGAACACAAACAAAATTCCGTAGTTTTATATGCTAGCACTGTCACATTTATAAAGGATATAAACAAGGAATGAACATTCCTTTTACAAATATGGGTGGGAGTCTAAAATTCTGTTTTCTTTACGTTTTCGAAAATGCTCATTTTTATTGTCACCCTCTTTAAACCTATTTCTAGGAAGTATTTAGCTCGAGGGCTTTCAGTGCACAGTGCATAGATGTGTGTACACAAAATCCTCTATCTTTTGTCTCTAATATTCCTCGGTATTTTAATTATTAAACATAAGTATTTGAATTATAAATATTCTAGTTATGCTGGAATAGGCAAAGCAGGTCCTGTGCCCTGAGGCAAAAGTCTTCCATTATCTGCAAGTCCTTGCCGCCTGCCGGCAATCTACTTCTTTATAATTTATTTTATTTTAAGTTTCGAAAAAAAAAAAATGGCATAATAAAAATAATCCATCTCTTTTACCCACTCAAACCACAGAGATCCCTTCTCAATATGTATAGGGTCCTTGAAGTGAAAATATGCCACCGCAGTGTCCCCGACTGTCTAGTTCTCCCATTGAAACCCGTGTGTTTGTCACACATCACAGCCAAGAGGTCCCTTTATATTAAATCATTAATATTGTCAGGATGGTGATGGAAGGGACTATAGTTGGGATTCAACATCAGCCTTCTTTGAATATACAAATAAGTGAATTGTCATCTCTCCCACCTTGGCACAGATCAGCGAAGAGACAGAACGGCTTACAAATATGACAGATTCTATTTGGCTGCACCATTAGACAGAGATATACAATAGGTGTGAATCAGTGAGGCAATGAGTCAAAAGAGTGAGCAGTCCTGGAAGATATGAGGACACCTCGGGGCTTTGTGACACAAAGGTGTGTATTGTAAGACACAGTTACTAAACTACCCTTCTGCAAAGTCCTGCTGACTTCTGCTATACATGGCACAACATATTTTGTATATAAAATTCACTCTGTGTAAATAAATGAAATATCCACCTTGCTATAATAAAGAAGCCTGGCTATATTTATTATCTTTATTTGAGTGGTTGTGTGGCCAGGGGTGGGGCTGCTCTGAGACATATTAGGTTACAAAGTCACACAGTTGTCTATGTTGACAAAAGACTAAAGTCTATCAAGTTTTACCCCTTAAGGATGGCAGGCTTGCTATGCCGTCCTTGGGGACCCGGCTCTAAACGCTGGCCAGCGGCATAGTACGTCCATCGCGATGGGGGGACTTACCTGGCATCCCAGGGAGTTGCCCTGCTGCCGATCCGGACCTCCTGGGCCATGTGATCGCGAGGTCCTTGCGAGTGCCTCACTATCACATGGATGGAATAGCCGTCCATAGCAGTCGCCAGCAGGGGGACTGCCTGGAATGACAGGTAGTCCCCCTACTGCATGAAATAAAGTTTAATAAAGTTCAAACACAGTGTAAAATAAAATAATATATACTTAGATCATATATTTAGTATATATATATATGCACACACTTACACATACATACACATACACAGTGTATTTTAATATTATAATATATATATATATATATAAACTATATATATATATTAATATCAAAATACATGTAGAATGATATTAATTAAATATATATAATTATAATTATATATATAATAAAAAATAAATAATATATTATATAATTATATAAATATAATATAAAATAAATATATAAATACATTAAAAATGAATAATTAAAAAATATATATGTGTAATTTCGTTCTAACTGTATTTTGTTTTTAATATATATATATTGATATCAAAATACACTTTGAACGAAATAATATATCTATATACATATATATATATATATATATGTATATATCACTATATATATACCTATATATAAATAAAAAAAATAAAAACAAAATATATATATTTTAGTTCTACATATATATTTATGTAATATTGTAATATTTCTACATAATTAAGTCCTTTTATTAATTACAATTTGATAACCCAGGCAGAAAGTCCAGAAAATTGTATTTGCTAGCACTATATTTAACCCTGTAACTTTCCAAGACACCATAAAACCTGTACATAGGGGATACTGATTTTGCTGAACACAAATCTTAGTGTTTCAAAGCAGTAAAATGTATTACAATGATGATATCATCAGTGAAAGTGATGTTTTTTGCATTTTTCATACACAAACGGCACTTATACTGACGATATAATTCTTGTGATATGTTTTACGGTTTTGAAACACTAATAATTGTGTTCAGTGAAGTCTCCTGAGTACTCCTCATGTACATGTTTTATGGAGTTTTCAAAAGTTACAGAGTCAAATATAAGGCTTGTGTTTCAGTTTTTTCACATTGAAATTCGCTGGATTAGTTACATTGCCTTTGAGACCGCATGCTAGCCCAGTAATGAGAATTACCCCCATGATGGCATACCATTTGCAAAAGTAGACAACCCAAGGTATTGCAAATAGGGTATGTCCAGTCTTTTTTTAGTAGCCACTTAATTACAAACACTGGCCAAAATTGGCGTTCAAATTAGTTTTTTTGCGTTTTTCACACACAAACAAATATTAATGCTAACTTTGGCCAGTGTTTGTGACTAAGGGGCTATTAAAAAAGACTGGACATACCCCATTTGCAACACCTTGGGTTGAATACTATTGCAAATGATATACCATCATGAGGGTAATTCTCAACCAATCTGGCAAACTTCAATGTGAAAAACAGAAAAATTTAACATGCTATATTTGACCCTGTAACTTTCCCAAAACACCATAAAACCTCTACATAGGGGGCACTGTTTTACACTTGAGACATCGCTGAATACAAATATGTGTATTTTATTGCAGTAAAAGCAAGCAGTATTATGACATTCACAGTTAAAATGTCATGCAGAACTAAAAACATAACATTTCCTAATTTCTCACATTTTTTTATATTTTATTCATATTAAATTATGTTTCATAGCTAAATATTTGATGTTAAATGAAAGCCCTGTTTCTCCTGAATATAATGATATATAATACGTGTGGGTGCACTTACTATGAAAGAGGGGAATTACAGTTGAACAGACATATAGTCAAATTCCAAGTTTTGTTTACGTTTTATTTTTATCAAACGTGTACATTTGGCTCAGTCCTTAAGGGGTTAACCCGGAAGCCCAGCCTTTTACACTGTCGATCAAAAAGAAGGCAAAAAAGCCAATTAAAGCCATTTCCAAATATGTCTCAAAAAGGGGAAAAAGTTCTTCTCGACCCCATAATGGCAATCATATTTCTCCTTGGATCAACAACCTGTATCCATACATATCAACTATATATTTTAATATCCTGTTATGCAAAAAAAGCATCCACGCCTTTTAAAAAAATTATCCATAGAATCTGATAACAACCGATTTAGGCAGAGTGCCATATTTTTTTTAAATTATCTTTACTGTAAAGGACCCTTTCATCTGCTGCAAGTGAAAACGCCTTTCTTCCAGTCTCTATGGGTGACCTCTTGTATGTTTGTATATATTTGTATCGTTTTATCATATCACCTCTGAGGTGCCTTTTTTTATAAAGAATATAAATCCTGTTTTTCTATCCTTTCCTCATTACTAATGTTTTCCATTCCACATACTAGTTTTGTAGCACACCTCTGCACTTTTTCTAGTTTAGCAACATCCTTCTTCAAAACTGATGCCCAAAATGTTCAAGTTTAATTTGATAAAGAGGCAAAATTATATTTGGGTCATGTGAAATAAATTCCCTTTGTATAAACGAATGCACCTTACTAGTTTTTCCAACGGCCGGCCGGCATTGTCTAGTTTGTGATCTAGAAATATTCCCGTTCTTCCTTTTAATTCAATGTTATCCTTAACTCAACCCCATTAAATATATAAGTGGCTTGTGGATCCTTATCCCAAAATGTACGACTTTGCATTTATCTGTATTGAATCTCACCTGCCACTAGCCTGCTTAGATGCCCAATTATCCAAATCCCTCTGTAGAGAAGTTATATCATGTTCAGACTGTATTTTCTTATGTAGTTTTGTGCCATCTGCAAAAAGCACAGACAAGATAATTTATAATCATATTAAAGAGAAGTGGACCCAGAACAGAACCCCACTTACCACTTTTGTCCAACTTTCCAAATGTTCCCATTTACAACTACTCTCTGCACTCTGTCTTTAAGCCAGTGTTCTATCCAACAGATTTCAGTTTTACTAGTAACCTTTTGTGTGGAACTGTATCAAATGCCTTAGCAAAATCCAAGTAGATCACATCTACTGGATTACTCTGGCCTGTATTTCTACTAAGGTATTCACAGGAAGCAATTAAGTAAGGTATGGCCTGTATTTCATAAAACCACGTTGATTCCTGAGTATGATATTTTTGTCCAAACAAAACTCTTGAATATCATCCCTTAAAATCCTTCAAATAATTTCCGTACCATATATGTGAAGCTCACGGGTCTGTAGGTTCCGGGTTGAGCTTTTGAACGCTTTTTAAATATGGGAACCAAATCTGCTTTTCTCCAGTCCTTTGGTACAATTCCTGAAAGAAAAGAATCTAGAAAAATTAAAAACAGTGGTATGGACATGCCTACACTTAGCTTAATTTAACTTCTATAACACTTTATCCTGTAATAACCAATCACCTATTTGTTGTAAGGCTTTTGCAACAAGGATTTGCAAATCTACAGCCATAGATTCGTATTCCATATATACTGAAGAAAAATAATTATCTAGAATTTCTGTCTTGTCCTGATCCTACTTGATTAACTCACCCATCTCACTTGTCCAATGGACCATCAATTTCACTCTTAACCCTTTTGGAATTAAAGTATTTTGGCTGTGAGCTTTTCATTTTCAAGTTTAGCCCATATAATCGTCCTTTTGCAAGCCCTATTGACATGCTCATATTTGTTATAGGGAGCAATTTACCGATCTGATCTTATCTTTTATCATTTGAATGACCCTTGTACTAAGCCATGCTGGTTTTAATTTGCTTCTTTTATATTTGTTACCCAATGGCGTGTATTGAGAAATGTACTTTTGCAGAATTTGGTTAAAGACCTTCCATTTATCCTTTGTGCTTTTGCCAGTGTATATTTCCTGCCATTCAGTTTGTTGTAATGATACCTTTATCCTATTGAATTTAGCCTTTTAAAAGTAAGTGTTTTTGTACAGCCTATATATACCGTATTTTTCGCTCCATAAGACGCACCTCACCATAAGACGCACCTAGTTTTTAGAGGAAGAAACCCAGCAAAAAAATATTCTGAACAAACTGTCCCATAGTGTTTCTTACTATCGGACAGTTTGTACAGAATATTTTTTTTCTCCCCTGTCCCATAGTGTCCCCCCTCCCATAGTCTTCACCCACCCCCTCCCCATAGACTTCATCTCCCCCCCTCCCCATAGACTTCATCTCCCCCCCTCCCCATAGACTTCATCTCCCCCCCTCCCCATAGACTTCATCTCCCCCCCTCCCCATAGACTTCATCTCCCCCCCTCCCCATAGACTTCACCCCCCCTCCCCATAGACTTCACCCCCCCCTCCCCATAGACTTCACCCCCCCCTCCCCATAGACTTCACCCCCCCCCTCCCCATAGACTTCACCCCCCCCTCCCCATAGACTTCACCCCCCCCTCCCCATAGACATTACCCCCCCCTCCCCATAGACTTCACCCCCCCCTCCCCATAGACTTCACCCCCCCCCTCCCCATAGACTTCACCCCCCCTCCCCATAGACTTCACCCCCCTCCCCATAGACTTCACCCCCCCCTCCCCATAGACTTCACCCCCCCCTCCCCATAGACTTCACCCCCCCCTCCCCATAGACTTCACCCCCCCCTCCCCATAGACTTCACCCCCCCCTCCCCATAGACTTCACCCCTCCCCATATTCTTCTCTCCCATACTGTCCCCCTCCCCTTGTCCCATTATTACTTACCTGTCTTGCAGCGTTGGCCGGCAGCACAGGGCGCACCGCGGTAGTGGAACTTGAATTTCATGTTCCGGTTTCCGGCGGGACTGAAAGGAAGTGCGCACTCAGCTTGTGCACACTTCCTTTCAGTCCCGCCGGAAACCGGAACATGAAATTCAAGTTCCACTACCGCGGTGCGCCCTGTGCTGCCGGCCAACGCTGCAAGACAGGTAAGTGAAGCTTCATATTCGCTCCATAAGACGCACAGACATTTCCCCTCACTTTTGAGGGGAAAAAAAGTGCGTCTTATGGAGCGAAAAATACGGTATATATTGTATTTAAAAAAAAAATAATTTTTTGTTAAATTCAAATGATACCATATTATGATCAATGTTTTCTAAGTGCTCCGTAACTTGAATGTTTGAAAATTAGCCAACATTATTAGTGCTGATAAGACAAGGTGACTTACTAATAACAGTTTATGCATCTAAAATGTAATACAGACCAAGAACAATGTATCTTATCTACATAGATTGATTTCTAAACACATTTACTGTAGTTTAAAGACATACTACTTTGTTGTGTTATCACACTTAGACACACCAACAACATTGAGCTCCTAGAAAAGAAGGACATTAGGATAGAAATGAAGGACAGGAGGATTTGGGCCCAAAATAGGGACTGTCCCTCGTCAGTATGAACACTTGGGAGGTATGCCCTAAAGGATCAACCCTCAGTTATGATCAGCTCTCCACTTTGTCTCTTTTTTTTCCCATTCAGCACTAAAATTCAGTCTGACTAACATGTTGGAACCGTTAAACACATCCACTGCCTCTGTGCTCCTGACCGTTCCTGTCTCGACTACAGCTTGGTTTCTGTGTTTCCTGCCTATGTCTGGTATTGTGTATTTTGTACTTTCTGTATAGTGTTTCTCTCCTGGTCTGTAGCCTTCTCTTAGTCTAGTTATGTGCCATCCTAATTCTACCTTTACATTAGCCTGGCAAATCTAAGGTCCAGTAATATGTTTCTTCCTATTCCTCCATCTTTGCTCTTATTCGGTCGCTGCCTCTCACCTTGCCTAGGATCCTCTTCTCGGGAAGCCACCTGCGAGAAGTCCTGCAAGCGTGAGTTGGCCGTACGGGTGCGAGCAACAGACAGGAGAAGGTCACTGCTTTGGATATACACTGGAGGAAATACAGTGGGAGTTTTTATGCTGCACGGTTATACTGTTGTTACTGCTTATTGAATCAGTGCAAATTCTGCCTCTACCTCTTACTGCATAGGAAATTACTAGAGCATGGACAAGTTCCTTGGTAGCATCTTGCTTAAGAAACGGGCAGGTGCGGGCTATGTTTTTAAGATGGAATCTACAGGATTTGGCAACATACTGGATGTGAGGCTCAAAGATGAGGCCAGAGTCAAGTATGACGCCAAGACAGCGCGCTTTCAAGGATGGACTTATGTGGATACCACTAACTTGAAGGGAGAGCGAAAGAGGAGGATCAGTATTAGGAGGAGGGTAGGAAAGGCATGATCTATGTGTGGTTGAGAAAGAGAAAGGCAGGGTAGGGAGAATTATTTTCTTAGCTGTTCAATCATGTCTGTAAAGTAGCATACGAGAGAGGAAAAGTATGGCTGTTTGGCGAGGGCAAGGGCTGCGCTGTATGGACACAATATGAATCTATAATGGAGACTGGGTGCGAGACTTCCTCTGGGAGCGTTCAGCACAACGGGAGCATCTTTGCAGGTAGCGTGTTGATTTAGCATGCCACAGTTGGGGGCGTGTCCTTCTCGAGGTGCTTTTTTGGAGAGGGGCTGCAGCGTTCAAAGCAGAGGTGATGGTAGTGTTTTATGTGGAGATGGCCAGTGAGGGATAGGAGAGGGAAGGGATGGATAGCAGTTGTGAATACATTTCAGTTGACAGCTGCTGGAGGTCAATAGAATTAAGGTTCCTCCTGAGTTGAGGGGGGTTAGGCTGGGGATGACTAGGGAGCTGAATGCTGTAAAACATGCACTAAACATACATTTTATTTGCAAAAACGACTGGGAATTTAGCATGTATAAATATAGCATGTTATTGAACCCATATGTATAACATGCATTAAAGCAGTGTTGTTACTTTGAATGTCCCATTAGATATGCTATGAAAAATCTATGACATTCTTTCTTTTTATAAATCTTACAGATTTATCTGTAAAGTAAGACACAAACAAAAACAAAACAAACAAAAAAAATAATATAAAAAACAAAATTGCATCTTTCATGGTAAACACAAATGTGAGTAGGACTGTATAAACAGGAAAAAAAGTGATTTAATCCCTTAAATGGCAGTGAATTGAGCAGTGAAACTTCACCACTTTATTAAGCTAAAGTTGTTTTGGTGACTTCAGTGTCCCTTTAAACTCCCAAATTGACAGCTACGTCTCACTTGACCTTGTAAATATACACTCTCAGCCAGAACTTTTACAATCTTTGTAAGTCATAGGATTGTTATTTATTTGTTAATCTCAATTTGCTGATATTATATAAATATTACCAAAACATGTAAGACACCCAAGTGTAATGGTCAAAGGAGTTTTTATTTTTTACAATTTTTTTTTTATTGCAACAGAAGCTTTAGTAGTATATTTAACAATAAAAATATATTATCATTAAGAAATATCGGAGCATTGACACAAAGACCCATGCTATCTTTGGACAAAACTCGCTACAAGTTCACTGCAATTATTAAATTCCCATTTGCCATACGTTTATCTAGCTTAACACCCTGCAGAACAATGGATCATATTTATTTAACGTATTCTAGTGCTGATGGATAGATACATTGACACTAGACCATGTTAGAACATACCCAGTGGTACATACACAGGGACCTGCATCTAAGATTATCTTAGGATGGCCTGTGAGGTGTACAAACGATCTTGCTGTATGCACTAAACTCCTTGTGAGTACTTATGTGGGACACAATGAACATCCTGTTAGCTGCTGTTAACGTACCCGCATTTAAAGTGCGGCCTTAATGATCTAATTTAACATTGCACATCTCTGTGCCATGCAGTGTTTTCCGTATTTATTTTGGAATGGTCATGAAACCAGAATGCACTCTAATCTAGAGCATTCTAGATATTTTGTTGCCATTATTAGATCTTCGATTTAGCGGCTTGTTTATTAGCATTTTCGTTGTTATTTCTATATATTACACATCAGGAAAATATGTTATTTTAGTTTTTGTTTTAAGATGGTAACATGATTTACTTCTATATAGTTTAAGATTATTTTAAAATTTACAAGAAGGTAGAGTTGAAGCATACACTGCGTGAATGTTGTTGTAAGACAAACCACAGCATCATATACCATATTGCTTTATTTATATTATTTTCTAGATAAAAATTTGAATATTGCATGTTATTGCATACTGTGACATCAAAATTATTACCCCCTTATAGCTGGCATTTTTTATGTGAATCGTTTGGGTCCATGCTGCAATGTGTACTCATTGTACCAATTAATTTCTACATTATGCTATGTGTGAAATTCTTCTGAGTCAATGTTACAATTAGTATCATGCTGATCTAACTAAATGAAGATATGTGTCAGTGCATCCTGAGCCAGTGTTACTGTATGTTTCTATATGAATCTGTCACAGACAGGCCTGGTGCAAGGATTTTTACAGCCCTAGGCAAAAAAACAATGTGCCACCCCCTTGTTTATTTCACATTTTCTTTCAGTCTCTTATTTGTCCCACAGTCTCTTTTTTCCTCCATTTACTATTTTCCAGTCTATTTCTTTCCCCGTTGTTTTTTCCCTCTTCTCTACTATCTTTTTTGTTATCCTAGTTCCCCCTTTTCTTTAATTGTTTCTATTTCCCCCAACCCTCCACCAGAATTTCCCACTGTTTCTTTACTGTCCGTAAATTGGTTCTCTGTAGAGGGGGTTAGCACTTTTCTCCGGCCGATGGACTGGTGGTCCCCCAGTAAATCTGTGAATGAAACATTAACGAGGTATGGAATTGGGGACTAGCTATACATTAATAGTTGGGATCACCTGATTGATGTGAGATACTATGAATACCCACTATGAAGGTAATTTACATCTCTTTTCACAGCAAAGAATTTTGCTGTGTGCAGCTTATTTTGATAAATGCAATTTACTGATCTGTTTGTATTTTGAAATCAATGATCTAATAGTATTTTACAAGTAGGCTGGTTATCATTTTAGAATACATGTAACACCCACTCACACAGACAAGGCTGAACACTAAACACAGGTATGGAGCAACGGTAGAAGATACACAGGCTTTTACCTGTCACAAGCATGCCTGGACTTCATGTAGGGCCTCTAGGGATATGAACAGCGGAACCTAAATTGGGTGAGAATATTCAGCAATTAGAAAAGGTCAAGGAATAAAGAAAATCACATCTGAGTAAACAAACCAAGTCAAGGGAGCCGGAAAACATTATAAATGGAAAGATAGGCAAATTTGTAACTGGTGTGCACAAAGAAAGTGCTATCAGACATACAAGAACCATGGCAGAGCAAGACATGGCTGTAAAAACTGATTTAAATAGTGTTCCTGAATGACGGACATGTTCGACACAACCTCTGTGTTTATCCTTAGAATGTTGCAACTGCTGATGAATAAAAGGAAATAGATTGGCATCAAAATCAATGTGAGAAGGCTGCTGGTGATGTTGGGCATTAGAAGCATGATTCTGGAGAGGTTGATTACAGGCTCTGTGAGAGTGACATACTATGTACTATATAGCTTTGTCTCTAGCACAGATTTCTACCTTATTTTATGCAGAACAGTAAGTGCTGTACATGCTATTTGTATGTCTGGGAAGTATTGAGATTTGTGTGAGAAGTCTGAACTAATGTTTTAGGATAAATCATAGAGAGCTTCCTCAGCCCGGGAATATACTGCATGAAATCTGGGAGATGGGATTTCCAAAAGCAGCTCCGCACGATTTCCTGGAAAACAAACACTGAGTCTATTGCAAGTGAAGTGGGATTGGCTTCCGTTGATAGAAGAGGAGATGAGTGAATGGGTTTATCACAATGTGAAACTTCATATGAGTATATATGTGTGTGTGTTTCTGCGTATATATACACATATATACAGTATCTCACAAAAGTGAATACACCCCATACATTTGTGTAAATATCTCATTATATCTGTTCATGTGACAACACTGAAGAAAGGACACTCTGCTACAATGTAAAGTAGTAAGTGTACAGCCTGTATAACAGTGTATATTTGCTGCCCCCTCAAAATAACTCAACACACAGCCATTAATGTCTAAACCATTGGCAACAAAAGTGAGTACACCCCTAAGTGGAATAGTCCAAATTGGGCCCAAAATGTCAATATTTTGTGTGGCCACTATTATTTTCTAGCACTGCCTTAAACCTCATGGGCATTGAGTTCACCAGAGCTTCACAGGCTGCCACTGGAGTCCTCTTCCACTCCTCTATGATGACATCAAGGAGCTGGAGGATGTTAGAGACCTTGCACTCCTCCACCTTCTGTTTGAAGATGCCCCACAGATGCTCAATAGGGTTTAGGTCTGGAGACATGCTTGGCCAGTCCACCACCTTTACCTTCAGCTTCTTTACCAAGGCAGTGGTAGTCTTAGAGGTTTGTTTGGGATCGTTATTATGTTGGAATACTGCCCTGCTGCCCAGTCTCCGAAGGGAGGGGAATCATGCGCTACTTCAGTATGTCACAGTACATGTTGGCATTCATGGTTCCCTAAATGAACTGTAGCTCCCCAGTGCCGGCAGCACTCATGCATGCCAAGACCTTGACACTCTCACCACCATGCTTGACAGTAGGCAAGACACACTTGTCTTTGTACGCCTCACCTGATGGCCGCCACACACACTTGACACCATCTGAACCAAATAAGTTTATCTTGGTCTCATCGGACCACAAGACATGGTTCCATTAATCCATGTCCTTAGTCTGCTTGTCTTCAGCAAACTGTTTGCGG
The DNA here is from genome assembly GCF_036172605.1 of Pelobates fuscus. NCBI lineage: Eukaryota > Metazoa > Chordata > Amphibia > Anura > Pelobatidae > Pelobates > Pelobates fuscus. The sequence continues at coordinate 28,647,680 of NC_086329.1, read as the reverse complement.
GCTTTCTTGTGCATCATCTTAAGAAGAGGCTTCCTTCTGGGATGACAGCCATGCAGACCAATTTGATGCAGTCTGCGGCATATGGTCTGAGCACTGACAGGCTGTCCCCCATCCCTTCAACCTCTGCAGCAATGCTGGCAGCACTCATACATGTATTTCCCAAAGACAACCTCTGGATATGAAGCTAAGCACGTGCACTCAACTTCTTTGGTTGACCATGGCGAGGCCTTTTCTGAGTGGAACCTGTCCTGTGAAACCGGTGTATGCAGCTCAGTTTCAGGGTCTTGGCAATCTTCTTATAGCCTAGGCCATCTTTATGTAGAGTTACAATTCCTTTTTTCAGATCCTCAGAGAGTTCTTTGCCATGAGGTGCCATGTTGAACCAGTGACCAGTATGAGAGAGTGTGCGAGAGATACCAAATTTAACACACCTACTTTCCATTCACACCTGAGACCTTGTAACACTAATGAGTCACATGACACCGGGGAGGGAAAATGGCTAATTGGGCCCAATTTGGACATTTCCACGTAGGGGTGTACTCACTTTTATTGCCAACGGTTTAGACATTAATGGCTGTGTGTTGAGTTATTTTAAGGGGACAGCAAATGTACACAGTTATACAGGCTGTACACTTACTACTTTACATTGTAGCAGAGTGTCATTTGTTTAGTGTTGTCACATGAAAAGATATAATAAAATATTAACAAAAATGTGCGGGGTGTACTCACTTTTGTGAGATACGATATATATGTATATATATATATATATATATATATATATATATATATATATGTATAAACAAAACCTCATGTAAAATAAACACACACACACACACATATATATATACATATATATATATATATATATATATATACATATACACACATACACACACATATACATACATACATACACACACACATTTATATAGGCCTGGGAGTCTGAGGGTTCTGCACAGTATCTTAGGTGTTCCTAGAACTGTCCTCTTCTGGACAGCGATCTCAGATGTCCCACCTGGAATGTACTGAAGCCACTCCCCCAACTTGAGGGTCACAGCCATGAGTGATCCTATTACAACAGGGACTATAACTGCCTTCACTTTCCACCTCCATTCTAGCTCCTCTTTCAGACCTTTGGAATTTGTGCTTCTTCCTGGTGTTGTGGTCACTGGGTATTGCGACATCTATCACTTCTGTTCTTTGCCTACCACCACAATGTCAGTTTGGTTGGCTACTACTTGCTTGTCTGTCTGGTTAAGACAGTTCCACAGGATCTTAGGCCTGTCATTCTCAACGTCCCTTTGTAGTATCTCCAATCTGGACTTAGGCAGGTCCAGCCCATATTCTGTGCAGATGTTTTGGTACACAATCCCAGCAACTTTGTTGTGCCTCTCAGTGTCCCTGCTAACATCTTGCACCGACTACTATTGCTGGATTGTCTCATAGGCCTCTTTGCACAGTCTGTACCTTGGGTTTTGTTTGGTGTGGTAGACCCCCACTTCTATTGATCTTGTGTTGAGTGCCTGCTACTGTGCTTCTAGGATTAGTATCTTAGTGCTGTCTTTTAGTCGTGCCTTTGCCAACCACTGGTAGGACTTTGTAATGTGAGCCACATCCACTATCTGTTGTTGTCTCAGGCATTTCCTCTTTGAGAGCCATCTTCGTGATGTACTGTGCTTCATCTAGGACTGTTGCCTTGACCCTTATCATGCCCCAACATCGTTCCTGCTAGTGTATGGTTCTAGGTTGTGGAATTCAGGTGGGAATCTGCCATTCATAATGAATAGATTCCGGGTCTTGATATACATTGGGACCAGATTGGTCAGATTATTATAACAGCTAAATACCTGATGACTGGTAGGGCATATATGTTGATGGCTCACCATGGTTACATTTAGAAAGTTAATATCTAAGTTGTAAGTAATGTAATGGGTGGTGATGGTTTATTTGGTCTAATGCCATAAACCTTCACTGAGCTTAGGTTCATTTTAAGCTCAGCCTTTCTTGGCAGTTATAATGGTTATACATTCCAATAATAGTAAAAAATCAGTGTATGATGAAAATAACTGAAGAAACCCAAATAAGGATGATTAGGACAGGACAGTTCCATTACTATCTTCGACTCCTGTACTAATAGTGATCTTTACTTTGTGTATCTATGCCTACATATACTACAAGAGATCCCCAAGGCACTAAAACAAAGTCTCAGAATAGTTGAGAATGTATGGGTAAGGGTACCTTGCATGATACCCGTGGCAGTAGTATAAAATCACAGACTTTTTTTTAATTACAGAGCAGCTAAGTGAAATGTAGGTTTTCAAATGTGTTTTTATAATAGTAAGCATTATCTTCATCCATTCAACATGACACAACTGATAAAATGAAAACAAAATGATGTAATGCATCAAAAGCAGATTTTCAAATATGAAATAGCTAGTGTAAAAACTGCCGGGACACAGAGACCAAATACCCAACACTAACGGGTCACATTCTATTTTCTCGCTGGGAACCTTTAAGGAATATTTTAACATTTCAAATAGATACTAATCCGCCTGATACAATTAGATTGGATTGAGTCAGATTAGGCATCAGTGTGGATATTTAAGGTATTTACCTTGAAGTCTAATAAAGATATAAGCGAATGTATCCCGTATGAGATTATGTTATTTGTCTAGGTTCCCCCAGGGAAAGGATGTCTGGTTTTATCAGAAATCCCATGGTGTGGGAATTAGGTTCAATATCCTGAGACTACAGACATATCTTTACCTAAAAGAAGTTGACCAACAAAAAGCTTTTCGAACACAAAAGAGGTCTTAGAACTGAAGAAAACACATCTTGGAAGCACAAACCGAGCAAAATATAGACTCGTATTCTATTCCAATAGAGTGTACTTTTTTACTTGAAGAAAAATGAAAAGAATGTATTGCTGACCCTTCATGAAATGTGGTGTAATAATGTACAAAATGAAGAATAAAGGTAAAATGCACTGCGCATCAATAATTATTATGAATTAATGAGGGGCTTGATCTTTGAACCTCATGGTACATCTTTGCAGAATGATGTGAAGCTGTAAAAGATAACAGGACACAATTCTTTGTTCCGTTTAGTATACAAACTAGTAATGATAAAGCAGTGGACGCTTGGTCTAAAATGTGATTATTACTTAAATTATACCTCCTTTCTTTGTAGTTTTTTTTAAATTACTGAGCATGCTGAGCACGTTCGGAATTAATAAAGAGTGACATGTTCATTCAGAGTTAAACTAATAATAGAATATGAAAAAACACAATAGTCAAGACTGCTAATAATTAGCCATTTTTTTAAAACCAGGTTCTAAATTTCTAGACAATATACCTTGCTTCCGGCAACATCTTATCATCATCTGCATTCAAGCAAAGGATGTAGTGTATCCCACAGAATTACCTCTACCACTAAATATGTGCTATAGATTATAACTTGCCTACATAACATGAGCAAATGATAAGCCAAGGAAACTGATCCATGGGTATAGTTCCAATATTTGTGCTTATTGAACTGTGGCACTAAATATTCTCTAATAACCTTGTTTAAAACTGAATAAAAATATATTAAATGCAGGTCTCATAAAAAATCTAAACCGAATTTCCAAATATAATTCACTACTAGAAAGCACAAAGAATATCACAAATTATGTAATGCACCCTGCAGCAAAAAAAGCTATACGCTTAAAGGGACACTATAATCACCAGAACAACTACAGCTTATAGTATTTGTCCTGGTGAGTATAATCAGTCCCTTCAGGCCTTTTGCAGTAATCATTGTCTTTTCAGAGAAAATGCAGTGTTTACATTACAGTCTAGTGATAACTGAACTGGCCACTCCTCAGATGGCTTCTAGAGGTGCTGCACACTCTGCATGGAGACAATGAACTTTCCTCAAAGAGATGCATTGATTCAATGTATCTCTATGAGGAGATGCTGGGCTGTGTTTGGCAGGTGCTGGCTCTGCCCCTGATCTGCCCCCTTGACAAGCTCAGCCAAGCCAATGCTTTCCTATGGGAAAGCATTGCGATTGGCTCAGACCACCACTTCTGATGATGTCAGCCAAGTAGGCAGGAATAAAAGTAAGATTTTACTATATTTAGGAAGGGCAAGGGGCTGGGTGTGGGGGAGGACTAGATGGTGTTCTAACACTATGGGGTCAAGTATACATGTTTGTGTTCCTGACCCTATAGTATTCTTTTAACATCAATAGCGTGCTCTGTCCAGTCTAGTATAGACATAACTTATTATAAGTATACAGCTTAAAATGTTTTTATAGATATATTTTAGTGTGTAGGTTCTTAAACACATCCTATATATATATATATATATATATATATATATATATATATACACATATACACACACACACACACACATAGATATATATAAATATAGATATGTATTTTTATGCATGTATATTTATTGTATATTAGTTAAACCTACTGTGAAGGTGATATATTCTGAGTATAAAAGATATATATATATATATATATATATATATATATATATATATATTCACAATGTTATGTATGAACAATTTGACTTATTGGGACAGTACAAGAGGTGGTCCGACAGGGTTTAAATTTGAGAGAAGGAGGGCATCACTTTGACTCTGACGAAGCCAGTATAGATGAAATTAGTAAGTTGCGTGATACTGTAACCCGAACAGAGTGATGTAGGAAGCATGCATGCAGAGACTCGGTCTAGTTGACAGAGGATGGCGGAAGACAGGAGACATAATAATTAATAAATCAAAGTTTTTTTACCATATGGAATGTCGTAGTGCGACGTCTGTGGGATAAGAGTATTTGTCCCTTTACAAGGTGAGCAGAGCGATTTTTGGGTTGCAAGTGGCCACTGCATAACTTTATTACACTGTTGTTGATTCTCTTCTCCAAGCTGACTAGAGAGACAGCTCTTGGGACACGAGCCGGTGGCACACATCTGAAGTAAGACTGCAAGTAACTGCAAAGTTAATAAGGCACTGATAAAGTTAAACAAATAATCACTGTGCCATGGATACTTTTTCCGTTTGAGTGTGACACTTTGTAGATAGTAGCACAAATGCGTCTCAATGAGAAACTCTTTCGGCACATTGTTTGGATACTCAATAAGGACAAAAATAGCTGTACTTTTGTCCCAGTGAATATAGCAGCTCAATACATCTCTTTATGTCTAATACCCTTTAAATTATGATCAGGGATTTTACCATGTACTGAACTGGATCAACAATTATGATGGCTGGAACCTTGTTCCATTCACTTTTTTTTTTCTTTTTTAATATCAGATTAATCATGTTACACTACTATTGGGTAACTACATATTGGTATCATTTTTTTTTCTTAAACACATTATCCATATGGTCATTATATTATACGCTTGAAAAAGGTCCTACACACAAGATTACAGGATTGCTTGATTTCTTTGTTGCCAACATATATTTTGGCAATGTTTATGTTCTTGAAATAAGATCCATTTAGCACTTTCCTATTTAAAAAAAATAAATAAAAATATATATATATTCTTATGCAAAAATATTACAATTAAAACACTTCAGTTCATTCACTAAAATGTAGTGAAGCATGTTCCCTATTCATCTGTGTGGATTCATGAATTAAGCATGCTGGTTTCATAGATAACATTTCATGATTTTACATTACGTACATTGTTGCACATATTCAAACATTTTCTATACATAGAAAAGAAACAAAAACAAAACAAAAAATAAACCCAACCAACAATCAACCTATTAACACTTGTATTATATTTGTCAGGGGATAAAAAAAAAGTTCTCTTGCCTCTTGGCCAATTGTTTCCTTTCTTAAACCTTTTCTTTCAGGCCTCAATGCTTTGTCCGTGGAGGCTGATCAAGGTTTTAGTGGACTGATAAAGACATTGAAAGGATTGCTACAGTTGCAATTTCACAATAGATTTAGTATATGAAAATCTCCCATGGGGACAAGGATTGCCTGAGATACAGAGGCTATCCCCTATTTGTGGTTTGGGGAATTATCTTCGCAGGACGAAAAGTAGGATTGAATTTTATAAAGCATTCAAATATCAGCAACTTAAAGGGGGCAGAATACATTTCAGCATAAAATAACGGCCTCGATTTAATTTAGTTGGATAAGCTTTTCAAATTATTTAATATTTTTGGGATAAACTTTAAAATGATTTAATATGATGAAAATTATTCAAATTTTGTAATAGTTTTATATTTTTTTTAAAATACATTTTCTTTATATATATATATATATATATATATATACAAAATGTTAATATTTTAGTAAAAAAATAATTTAAAAAGTTTATTCAAAAATATAAAATATCAGAATCCAAAAATGGGGTCAAACACAGCTTATGGTTAAATATAACTTAAAAAAATAAAATTAAAAAGAAATTAAAACACTGGCTGAATTACGTTTACAATTAAATTCAGAAAATGCCATGCTCCTTGGATATATTTTTTTGTATTCATGTTGTTTTCCCCATTTTTTTGTTATTATTGCACTAATGGTAGTTTCAAAGCATTTCAGCAGCTAATGTGGAATTATTTAATTTAATTAGCACAATATGTTTCAATCAAGAGATTATTATAATTTTTTATTTGTTCAGCTAAGCACATTGTACCTTTTGCTCATCTGAAACATGCGTCTTTTTGGCTGGTTTAATTCAAGCCAACGTTTCATTGCATAACTCTGCTGGAAAGCATTAACAATATATTTAACATCACAGAATTAAATAAAAACAATAAACACAAAAAAGATGTAGCTGTTTTTAAACTAATTGGAATGGATAACTCATGGTAATAACAATGAGACATGTTAGTCTTCAACAACAAAAGCATTATTTTTTTTTTAAAGGGAACAATACTATTATATTGTATATTAACCGCTTTACTGCCAGGAGAATTGTGAAACATGGTTCTCTACAGTTTTTAAAGGGTAAAGATTCTTGAAAGTTTTCGGCAATCTTCCTTGACGTGAGCTTAGTGACATTTAAAAGTTCTGATTTTCAGCTGTCAAATGCCACTCTGAATGAAAGCGGATCCTTTCTCATTTCTGGAATCTAAGAATTGAAAGTGACATGCCTTTTTTAATGTTACATTTTCTGAATTTCCTCTAAACTGCCCACAGGTGCAAGTGGAGATGAGAGGGATGCATTTAGAAGAAGTGATTTTAGAGAATGCCCCTAGTTCTCTTAATTCTTCCCTTCATATTGTATTAACTTACAGCAGCCGGCTATAGTGATATTACTACCCAAAAAACCCATATAAACTTTAACTATTCAACTAAAGGTCTATAGTAGATAAAAAAAAAACAATGGATTGGCTAAAATTGTCAAGGGGGCGGGGTCAAACACCATTTTGGCCAATCAGCACCTCCCCATAGAAATGCATTGAATCAATGCATCTCTATGAGAAAAATTCAGCATCTCCATGCAGAGCATGGGGACGCTAAACGGAAGAGCTGCTTACTGTGCAGCACTGAGCCAGGAAGCCCCTCCAGTGGCCATCTAAGGAGTGGCCTAGGGGCAATGTAAACACTGCCTTTTCTCTGAAAATGCAGTGTTTGCATGAAAATGCCCGAAGGGAACTATTATACTCACCAGAACAACGACATTAAGCTGTAGTTGTTCTGGTGACCATAGTGTCCCTTTAATAAATAGTGATCATTTGTTGCAATTCATCTAAGAACAGCACTTTATAGATGCCTGCCAATTATTTTTTTATAAAAAAAACAAAAACAAAACACAATGTCAATAGCTTTGTGGCAATTTACATCTGAAAATTCTACAATGTGGCCACATAGAGATAGAGGAAGGGCTACTGCATTACCCAAAAATCTAAATTAAATAACCTGTTAACTCTGTGGCAGCGCAACTAGATGCCACATGTGCACAGGAATATACAATTTATTTGGTCCTTCAAATATGTTATATTTAGCAGCCCCTGTGCACACTTGGCATCTAGTGGCGCTGTCTTAACCCCTTAAGTCCGGCGGACGTATATTTACGTCCTTTTAAAAGCGGCTCTAAACGCCGCAGGACGTAAATATACGCCCGCCGTTTTTTTTTAACTTACCCGGTCGCCGGTGGTCCCACGCCGGCGATCGCGGTTGGGGGGACTCCCAAGGAGCCCCCCAGCGGCAGATCTGCCTCCTCCGGTCCCTCCCGGTCATGTGAGAGTGAGGTCCTTGCGAGGACCTCACAATCACATGGCCGGTATAGCTGGCTCAGGCATTGCCAGCAGGGGGACCAACTGTAATGACAGTTGGTCCCCCTGCTGGCTGAAAATAAAATAAAATAAAGTTAAAAGTGTAAAAAAAAAAATATATATATACTTAGATCATATATATATATTATATATATATGATCTAAGTATATATATATACACATATACACGCACACACATACACCGTCTAGGTGTATTTTAATATTAATATATATATAATTATATATATATATTAATATCAAATTACACGTAGACTGATACTGATTAAATATATATATATAATTATTGTTATATATATATATTTATAAATAATATAAAAAAAAAATATGTAAATACGTAAAAAAATTAAATAAAAAAAATAATTAAAAATAAAACATTAAAAAATATATAGATGTGTTTTATTTCGTTCTAACTGTATTGTGATATTAATATATATATATTTATATCAAAATACACGTAGAACGAAATAATATATATATCTATATACACAAATATATACGTATATATCACTATATATATACCTATATATAAATAAAAATATTTAAAAAAAAAAATATATATATATACGTATATATACACATATGTATATATATACATATATTAATTCTACACATATATTTATGTAATAATTTTACATAATTAGGTATCCTAATTAATTACAATTAGCGGGACCTGCCTGACAACCCATGCCGAAAGTATAAGGAATTTAATTTGCTAGCACTATATTTAACCCTATAACTTTCCAAGACACCATAAAACCTGTACATGGGGGGGTACTGTTTTACTCGGGAGACTTCGCTGAACACAAATATTAGTGTTTCAAAACAGTAAAATGTATTACAACGATGATATCGCCAGTAAAAGTGAAGTTTTTTGCATTTTTCACGCACAAACAGCACTTACACGGACGATATTACTGCTGCAATACTTTTTACTGTTTTGAAACACAAATATTTGTGTTCAGCGAAGTCTCCCGAGTACAACAGTACCCCTCATGTACAGGTTTTATGGTGTTTTCAAAAATTACAGCGTCAAATATAAGGCTTGTGTTTCATTTTTTTCACATTAAAATTCGCCAGATTGCTTACGTTGCCTTTATGACCCTATGGTAGCCCAAGAATGAAGATTACCCCTATGATGACATACTATTTGCAATAGTAGACAACCCAAGGTATTGCAAATGGGGTATGTCCAGTCTTTTTTAGTAGCCACTTAGTCACAAACACTGGCCAAAATTGGCGTTTTTTGCATTTTTCACACACAAACAAATACTAACGCTAACTTTGGCCAGTGTTTGTGACCAAATGGCTACTAAAAAACACTGGACATACCCCATTTTCCATTTCCTTGGGTCATCTACTATTGCAAATGGTATGCCATTATGGGTGTAAATTTATTTCCTGGGCTACTATACAGTCTCAAAGGCAACGTAACCAATCTGACAAATTTCAATTTCAAATGTAACACGCTATATTTGACCCTGTAACTTCCCAAAACACCATAAAACCTGTACATAGGGGGTACTGTTTTACACGTGAGACTTTGCTGAATACAAATATGTGTATTTTATTGCAGTTAAAGCAAACAGTATTATGACATTGACAGTTAAAATGTCATGTAGAACAAAAAAAAAAATAAAAAAATCTTATTTTCTCCCATGTTTTTCATATTAAATTATGTTTCATAGCTAAATATTTGATATTAAATGAAAGCCATGTTTCCCCTGAATAAAATGATATATAATAAGGGGGGGTGCATTTAATATGAAAGAGGTGAATTACGGTTTGACAGACATATAGCGCAAATGCCAGGTTTTGTTTACATTTTGTTTCGTTCACAACTTGTACATTTGGCTGCGGTGTTAAGGGGTTAATTTCTTTATTCTTTAAAAAGTCTACAATACTGCAAACTGGTCCAGTACGCACGCACAAGCCACATGGTTCTCTTTACATAGAACACCCAGCAAATATTCATGAAGCATTTAACAGTTATAATTAAAGTTTACAATACACAAGTTAAGGAGTGGCAGCTTTATTTAAACTTATTACATTTATTTAAGAATCTTATTTTGTCCGTCTTTATCGCATGCTGCATATTAAGTGCCGCATTATTTCTTTATTACTCAACTTTTATACCATACACAGATGGAAAAGTAAGCAATAGCACAGACATTGCAATCCAAGGCTGTGTGACCTTGCACCTCTGCACTCTTTTTTTTCAATTAATATTTTTTTTTATTACCGTATATATTCGAGTATAAGCCGACCCGAATATAAGCCGAGGCCCCTAATATTACCCAAAAAAACTGGGAAAACTTATTGACTCGAGTATAAGACTAGGGTGGGAAATGCAGCAGCTACTGGTAAATTTCTAAATAAAATTAGATCCTAAAAAAAATACATTAACTGAATATTTATTTACAGTGTGTGTATATAATGAATGCAGTGTGTGTATATAATGAATGCAGTGTGTGTGTATGAATGCAGTGTGTGTGTATGAGTGCAGTGTGTGTGTATGAATGCAGTGTGTGTATGAATGCAGCGTGTGTATGAGTGCAGTGTGTGTGTATGAATGCAGTGTGTGTTTATGAATGCAGTGTGTGTATGAGTGCAGTGTGTGTACGAATGCAGTGTGTGTGTACAAATGCAGTGTGTGTATGAATGCAGTGTGTGTATGAATGCAGTGTGTGTATGAGTGCAGTGTGTGTATGAGTGCAGTGTGTGTGTGTGTATGAGTGCAGTGTGTGTGTGTGTATGAGTGCAGTGTGTGTGTGTATGAGTGCAGTGTGTGTGTGTGTGTGTGTTGCAGTGCCTTGGTGGGGGGTGGGCAATTTTTTTTTATTATTATGTATTATTATTTTTTTATTTAATTTCATTATTATTATTAATTTTTTTATTATTATTTATTATTTAATTTAATTATTATTATTATTTTTTATTATTAATATATATATTTTTCGTCCCCCCTCCCTGCTTGATATATGGCAGGGAGGGGGGCTCTCCTTCCCTGGTGGTCCAGCATTGGCAGTTCAGTGGGGGGGGAGAGGGGGGCTGGCAGAGCTGTAACTTACCTGTCCTGCAGCTCGAGTCAGCTCCCTCCTCCTCCGCGCTGTCAGTTCAGCTCTTCTGTCAGCTCACACTGTAAGTCTCGCGAGAGCCGCGGCTCTCGCGAGACTTACACTGAAAGCTGACCGAGGTGCTGAACGGACGGCGCGGAGGAGGAGGGAGCTGACAGGAGCTGCAGGACAGGCAAGTTACAGCTCTGACAGCCCCCACAGCCCCCTGTCTGTATTATGGCAATGTAAATTGCCATAATATAGACTATTGACTCGAGTATAAGCCGAGCTGGGGTTTTTCAGCACAAAAAATGTGCTGAAAAACTCGGCTTATACTCGAGTATATACGGTAAGTGAATGACATCGTTATCAAACTTTTTTATTCATTATGATAAATGAACAACGTATAGTAAGCAACATATTAGGTGACTATAACAACATAACTGCTGGTGTTATAACAGGAATAGGATGTCTCTTGGGGTCAACAGGTATGGCAACCTTAGGCAACTTGGTGTTTGGAACCCAGTGACTAAGTTATCAGTGCTAGGTAAGACCCGGCCTCTGAGCAGGAGTTGGTTAGGTCTCCGGACCACGGCATCCATGGAACCGACTCGCGTCAAGTGAGGCGTCTGATGTGGTATGGGCTAGTCAGTGTTCCCGAAGTGCCGAGGCCGGCGTCCCAGCTTCTTGCTGGTGGGTGCACTTTCTTGGGTATGGTCTGTTGCGGTTGTGTAGTCACATTGTTGTTCCTAATTTCATGGTCCCAGTCCTTATTTTCTGCCTCTGGAGAAGCTCATTGTGGGTTGATGGACAATCCCAGTGCCTGCTCTGGATCTTCCGCTGACGTCAGCGAAATGGTCTCTCCTTTACTCTCTACCAGGAGGGACCCCTCTAATCCCCAGCAGTATTTCATGAAGTGTTCTCTTAGTCGACTAGCGACTGGAGCCAGCTTCCTTTTCTCTACCAGGACTGAGAACAGGATATCCACATATATAGCGACAGTGTGCCCCTTATAATGTATCGTCCCCATCTCCCTCGAGCGGGTCATAATCACAGATCTCGCTGCGATATCTCTCGTCACCGCGATTATATCTCTGGTGCTGCTGATTTTTCTTGTTTTTCCTCCCTTTGGTCTCTGTTTGTGGGGGGTGCTGTTTTGGTGCAAAAGTTCCACTCTTTGTGGCTCGAAGTCTTGGGTTTCTAGGCCCGGTCGGAGCTCAGGGAAAAGATGTCTTTGTTGGAGCTCTGTTGTCCACACCCCCACACCTGTGCACTCTTTACAAATCATATAATAAATATTTGCATTTCTGTGTCAGAAAGGAAGATCTTTCTTCTACCTCTGAATCATAGAGCTTTGCAGAACAAGAAGAGCCCGTGTAGATTGAAAAATTCTGTATCACTTCAGACCAGTGGAGGTGAACTATGGAACATATTGTATGTAACAACTCTCAGAGTCTTCTAAGGGTAATACTTGAGTGTCAAAGATTGACAACTAACAGGCACTACATACAGTTTGCACCATAATGCCTTTATCAGGTGGCTGGTTGCAACTAGATGTAAAATTGTCACTCAACAAGCACCATAACACTTAGCTGACGCTTTCACCCTATCACTGCCCACCACCGCTGGTATAGCATGAAGTAGAGCAAAGCTCCAACTATACCATTTTGTCATTGAAGGCCGGACTGCAGACTGCCAGGAATTAAGCGTCTCTGCTAAATGGTGAGTAAATGGTTTAGCAGTCATGCGGGACTCAGCAACATAAACCCTGTAAAGGACTTGTTGGTATTATGTTGTCCCTTTAAGGGTGCATATTTGGGTAGGCCTGGGAGGCATGTTTAGTACGGGTAGGAAGAATAACAAAATATGGGTCCCAGCTTTACAATAGCAGAAAACATCTCACCTGCTCCGTCACATACAAGAACGGACCGTGTGTGTGTGTGTGTGTGCGTCTGTGTATTGTTGCATGTTTAATTATGTTCTTCAATTTTCTCCATTCTTTTAAACTCCTACTTTTTCATATTTTTGTACTTTGTTGGTCTGGAATTAACCCACATTTGTTCAGATCCTTTTTATGAATGTACTATGGACTTAAATGATTTCTTCTACAATTTGTAATATTTTCCATTTTACCAACAGCTGCGTTTTTGAATTCTGAATTTCCATAAAAAGCTATAATCTTCTGCCATTGTCATAAATAAACATAGACATGTGTCATTGCATTTCTGATTGTGTTTTGGTAAATAATATGGGAATTAATCTCTCAGGAATAGATAATTAAATTATTAAATTAAAGGATTAGATAGGCTAATTAACATGTTCAATGTATTTCAATAAACTTGGGAGTTTTGGAGAATTGACCAGGGAATTACACATTTTGCAGACTGGAATTTTTTTTTCTACCTCTGGTATTTTGATTAAAATGTGGAAATTCTCCATTCAATTACGTATTTATTGAATAAGCTAGCAACTGATTTAGAAAAAAGAAGGCGGCACGACAATCAGCAATGAAGAGCTCACAGTCAGCAACCTAATAAATAGCAGGACAAGGTAAAAATAAGCTAAAAAATATAAAAGAGGTAGAAATAAAAGTATAGTAGTAACATTATAAAATTATACAAACAAAATAAAAAAATCTATAAAACATAAAAAAAAACCCTAATAATGTCTTAAAATAATCCTGTTATGGGGCGGAGCCAGCTAGGGAACTGGTCGGTCGCATAATCCTGAGCTCCGTATCTCATCCAGAAAAATTGCACCCTAAAAGGTGGAGAAGACCCTCAACCTTGAACAACCCTCTTACCGGTGGTACACTGAGGTGTCATGGGCAAAAAAACTAAAAAAACCAGGACAGATAAAGTCCCCACGAGCCGAGATATCGCAGATATGTTCCGCGGCACGGCCAAGGCCGCATGGGACAAAATGGCGTCGGCGGACGACCTATACTCCTACTCCTCGGATGATTTTACTGCCGACCTGGACATAGGAGCCACGGCTAACAAACCATCGGAGCCTGCCAAGGCCACCTCGAAGCCGGGAGACCCGGTAACGGCGGACCTGCTCCAACATATGCTGAGCGAGCTGAGGAAACAAATCGCGGCCGATATGGCCCACTACAAAACGGCCATAGATGCGGTAAGCTCTAAAACCACCAAGCTGGAAGAAATCACCGGAGCCCAAGATACAAGGCTAACAGCGGTGGAACAACAAGTTGCCGACCTCCAGCGCAACCTAAAAGCCTCCACTGATAGGCTGGACGCAATGGAGGACCGCCGCAGGGGGCACAATTTGAAAATCAGGGGCATCCCTGACTCAGTGGGGACCGTAGAGGCACCACATTTCCTTAGACGCCTTTTAAATACCATCCTGCCGCCCAAACAAGCGAAGGCCGTACAGCTTGACGGTATGTTCCGGCTCCCAAAACCTCTCAGAGCCCCTGACACCGCATCCATGGATCTAATAGTTAGATTCCAATCGCTCCAACACAAGGCATTGACCCTTACGGCGCTCCGAGGGAAAACACCTCTGATCTTTGAAGGATCTACGCTGTCCATTTTCCCGGACCTAACCAGGACCACCCTTGCATGGAGAAAGGGGATGCAGCCGAGCCTACAGCACCTGAGAAACAAGAATATACCGTATATGTGGGGATCCCCAAGAGCGGTCACCTTCTCCCACGGTGGGACCACACACAGAGTAACCAGCGCCCAGGAGCTCGACTCACTACTTACCACCCTGGGCATACTGACACCGCCACGCCAGGGAGGACGAAGCCTGTCGCAATTGAACCCAGCCGACGTCCCAGAGTTCACGCCCAGACATGCACGGAAAGCGCATGGACCCGCTGTGCCACCATGAAGGACATACCCTGAGGGTGATAAACACTGCACCATTTACCCCCTCCTGGGGAAGGACTACCCACCACCACACTGACATTCCTGGAAGCAAGACACACCACGCACAAACCCGACCTACACCCTAGCACTCGCACCATACACACGACTCCCAAGCTGCGACTAGACATGTTTCATACCTCACCGGACACTATGTACATACGAAACACAAAGGGCCTAACCTGTGAGACTGGACCTGCAAGGGAGCAATGGGCTCAATTTTACGACCCCCCCCCCACTCACCCCCACTCACCCCCACGACAGACCTGACATGCATCACTAGGATACCACAGCACTGGGGATAACCCCCTCTTAGTGGCACACATACATGAAACCAATAGACAGCCGACGACCAGGTTGCCACTGAGACCACTCAAATTTTTACTCTGTCTGTACCTCATCTTTTCAAAAAAAAAATTTTCACAATGCATAATATTTTTTTTTTGATGTTTATACCACATATGTTTGCATCCTATACATGTTCAGTTCGCATTTTCCATGTGTTAAATGAGCATTGTGAAACAAAAATAAAGAATAAAAAAAAAAAAAAAAAAAAAAAATAATCCTGTTATGATCAAGGTGAGTACAACAAAGTACATTCTCTTCAAGGGAGCAATACACTAAAACAAAAATATTAATTTTACAATATAAATGTTATTCCAATCAGAAATTGTCTTCTGATCTTGAGTTGCTCATCAGTATTTTTGATTGATGACTCCAACTGAGTTCTAGAACACATGACATAAAGGGCTAAATTAAAAAGCAATTACCGTGGAAACCAATAGAACAGTGGTCCCCAAAAAGTAGATCCCCAGATGTTTTAAAACTACAGTTTCCATGATGGTTTGTCATTCTAAATGCATCCAAAGGATCATGGGAGTTGTAGTTCTACAACATCCGGGTATCTACCTTTTGGGCGCTCCTGCAAAATAGAAGGTTTCTCAACATTTAGCAACTTGTACCCAAAATAGCTCCTGTCTAGCCTTGACAAATCTGTCTCATCGCCCCATGGAATGAATTCCTGTATTGCAAACCTTAAATTGGGCGATAATGTAGTTGAATGCTTGGCATACTTCACCAGCATAGTTGTATTATATCAAATTGGTAGCACTTTGGCTAGCACATTATATAAAATAATGATATAGCTTGTGCATTTTTCAAAATGCCAACAACCTGATTTAATTGTAACACAATGTGATTAGCTCATCGTCAATATTCTTCTTGAGGTCCAAACAGCAAACAGAATTTAACCAAATGCATCATAAATCACCCACTTGCTGTATCTAGCTGATACATTGAGGTTTGTTTACTAAAAAGTAAACGGACGTGAGCAAAAAAACAGAATTGCAAAAGTTAGGCCAAAATAACAGAGTTAAGGCTATCCCAAAATGAGATGGTTTTGCAACTCAGCTTCAGTGTACATTTTTGATTTAGTTTTGAATTCATCATAATTTACTTAAAATCATAATTTACAGGTCCAGTAGTATCAGAAAAGAACAAAAATGATAACTAGATATGTCAAATGTAGGTTGACTCTAGAAAGTCCAATCAATTAGAGGACAGTAAAATATAAATGTGAGGGACTATACTCTACAAAGCATAAATTGTGTTTGTTTGTTGTTTAACGGCACATGTTTCTAAAACATACGATGCTCATGATACAATAAGGGATTTGAGAACCATATTTGAAGATTACCCACCAAAGCACGTCTATGTAGAATTGGAGGAATTTAACATCTGCGTTACACTTCCTATGCTGGTGTCAGGAATACTGCAAGATCCTACACACAGTGTGTAAATGTTAATGTAAATGTATACCAGACCTTAAAGTGGCTGGACTTCATGTTCGAGAGACAGAGAATGAGACAAGCCGGACTCAGGGAAACCAGGAGTCAGGAAAGTTAGCCGAGGAGTCAAGGATTATAGAATGGAGAATAACCACAATAGCCAAGATCAATGAACCAAAAAAAGCAGAGAGTATTATAACACGCTATTGGAAATCAATATAGAACCACAACATGACAAGGACCTATGCCCTGACAACCTTTCTATAGTGTGGCTCTTTAATGTTGTAGCCACGCCCTCAAAACGTTCAAATTTAAGCGTTTTGGACGATCAAGACGTCATTAGCATCATGACATTGGTTAACACGTGCCGTATCATGAAAGGCAGCGGAGCTATATCGTCTGGCGTTGGAACGGCTAAGGAGAGGAGAGAGACTATGGGAAAGGTCCCTCTCCACTTGATGGACGTCCAGCCTGGGAAACACAAGGTATTGTGACAGCTGGTCCTCACATGCAATAATCTACGTGGCTGCAAAGAGCCACAAGATAATGGTTCAAGATACACAGTCATACCGGGATATTTTCACTAATCCCAAGTCCAGTACAAAAAAAAAAAAATCTGAACAAGAGTGAGATATATGAAGTTAGCATTCTAAAAAATAACTTTTCAACAAATCTAAAACCTATAAGACTATTTTGAATGTCAGACATGATCAGTTCCACCAACAGTAAAGCACGGCAGTCTGACTATCATACTAAGACAGTGCTTTGCTGCCTCAGGATTCAGACATCTTGCAATCAGTGTGGGAAGAATAAAGCTTGGATTTTAATGACAATTGCACAGTAGACTATCACAAAGTCCATTCGTGAACTGAAGTTTGACAGAATATGGGCTACTTCTCATTACATGGACTTTAAAGGGACACTATAGTCACCTGAACAACTTTAGCTTAATGAAGCCGTTTTGGTGTATAGAACATGCCCCTGCAGCCTCACTGCTCAATCCTCTGCCATTTAGGAGTTAAATCCCTTTGTTTATGAACCCTAGTCACACCTCCCTGCATGTGACTTGCACAGCCTTCCATAAACACTTCCTGTAAAGAGAGCCCTATTTAGCCTTTCTTTATTGCAAGTTCTGTTTAATTAAGATTGTTTTATCCCCTGCTATGTTAATAGCTTGCTAGACCCTGCAAGAGCCTCCTGTATGTGATTAAAGTTCAATTTAGAGATTGAGATACAATTATTTAAGGTAAATTACATCTGTTTGAAAGTGAAACCAGTTGTTTTTTTTCATGCAGGCTCTGTCAATCATAGCCAGGGGAGGTGTGGCCAGGGCTGCATAAACAGAAACAAAGTGATTTAACTCCTAAATGACAGTGAATTGAGCAGTGAAATTCCAGGGGAATGATCTATGCACTAAAACTGCTTTATTTAGCTAAAGTAATTTAGGTGACTATAGTGTTCCTTTAAACCCACACCAGCAAATATCCGGTATATGGGTTTTGTCAAGACATAAAATTACCGTTTCGTATATTACAACCCATAAGGATCAATTAGTTTAGTCAGTTATATAAATGAAAATAAACCAAATTCCATAATTCAATGTACGTGATAGATTAGGAAATATAGGAAATATATAGTTGAAGTTGCAAAGATTGTAAATTGGGAATCAAAGTGTTCAATAGCGATGTGAGAATTGTTTTGTGTATTTATTTAATCAGATACTTTTTATAATTATGATTTTTGAATCTGATGATCTGCAAACTATCTTTTTGCACTGTAATTGACATTATTACGATTTTAAAGTGCAACATTTTATTTTCTAGCATAAGTAGTAAGCTTTTAACAAAACAAAAATGTACTTAACAAAAACTAAATGTTCATAATGAATATTCCCAGAAAATAAATATCACTGTATGAGGCAGATCTGAAAATAAAAAAAAATATCAACATAGAAACATAGAATGTGACGATCAATAAAGCTTTGAATCTAAAAGAAAAATAATGGGGGGGGGGGGGGGGGGGGGAGGTGGGGAAGGGGCGGGGCTGCCGAGCTGCTCACATAACTGCACATTAAGCTTGAAATTATGCATTCCACACCTATCACTTACATCCATCAGCAGCGTCTCTGTACCTGGCAACAAGTGGGCTCCTGTTGGTGCCTTTCTGAGAAACGTACTTCAGGAGAGTTAAACCTTGCAGCCGTGGCCTAGCGGGACCTGATTGGGATGGGTGGCTGACCTCCATGTTGGGGCTCCATTGCACGGGTGGCTGGCGAGCCCTGTATCCCCCCCTTTGGACAGGTGGGGATTATATTGGTCCCCACCGCAACAGTGTAGGACACATACCTGCAGTCTGATACGACACCACGAGGCAGCGCCTTTGATCTCAAGATGGTGACGGTCCTCAAGCATTCTCCAGGGTCAGCAACAGATCCACTCTTAAAGGGAAACTCCAGTGCCAGAAAAACGATCCGTTTTTCTGGCACTGGAGGGTCCCTCTCCCTCCCACCCACCAATCCCCGGTTACTGAAGGGGTGAAAACCCCTTCAGTGACTTACCTGGGACAGCGGCGATGTCCCTCGCCGCTGTCTCCGCCTCCGCGACGCTCCTCCTAGTGATTACGTCGGCCGGTGGGCGAGACTAATCTCGCTCACCGGCCGAGGAGACCTAATGCGCATGCGCGGAAATCTCTTTTTCCCCTTCCACAGCCCCTCTGTGTCACTTTGTGTCCTCCCAGCCTCTCTAGATGTCTCTCTCCCAAGCCCTGGTCTGTCTCTTTTGCCCCTTCCACAGCCCCTCTGTGCATGTTTAAATTTGAAGGCAAATTTCAATTTAGTTTTAATATTTTTTTTAGTCTAGATTTAGTCAACTAAATCTCAAATATTTAAGTCAACTAAAATATGACTAAATTTCTTAGTTGACAAAATTAACACTGATAGTGTGCTCTGTCTGGCTACTTTCTCCACACAGGAACTAGTGCCATCAATGACAAAGGGATCTGCCAAATCCAACAAACTATGAACCCTGTCAAAGCACTGTTCACAGGAAGGTTATCATTAGAGTTAAGGTGTATTGTCATATAGGGCATATGGTGCAACACGTGACAAACTGATATCTTTCAGAAATTGAGCTTGATCCAATATATACAATTGTCTATTCTGTCTTTAATTTAAAATTGATCATTTCTTTTTTTTGTTCCTTTTCTCATCTGACTTATTTAATTAACTCTTGCTTGTTCTTTTTTTTAATACTTTTGTTGTATTTTCTTCTCTGCAAGTTTTATGTCTCTTTATCTACATCTTCTGTATCAAAAGAGAGTTCTCTATTTCTTGTAGATCTCCATGATCCATGACCACATAGTGGCATATTAGCTTGCAATTGCGCAGTCACTTAAATTTATGTTTATTCCACCAAAGGAAATATTATGTCCTCTTCAAAGAAATTAATTCTTTTTAGTTAGATTTGGAATTCTGTCTTCTCTTACCAGTATTCAGGGAGTAGGCTTGGGTTTTCAAAAAGTCATCAAGACCTCTGAAAAATGTCTTCTTTCTCTGGACGACTAATAGTAGTTTTACCGACATGTCCATATTTCTTTCTTCCCTTTAAGTCTTTATATTGAGGACTCTCTATTCCATCATTTAATCCAACCATCATTAGTTTGGTTTGCATTCTTGTTTTTTGTTTGTTTTCCAAATTTGTCTTCTAACGTCTTATTTCCATACTCCCAAGTATCTTAGAACATAGATTTAATCGTGTCCACCTCTCTTGCTGTAGTTCATTCTCATCACCAATTATACATGTTTTTTATTTTTTATCTTTTATACATCTTTAATACAGACACCGTATGACATTTTGTATACTTTCTATAAGTTCAGATAACTTTCCAGGTTGAACCATATCTGACCTTCTTACTATTTTATTTTTCATGCTGTTTTATACACATTTTTTTTTTCGACACAGGATTTTGTCATTAATCTTTTTTAAATCCATGACACCATAAAATAACTACACTGCTTTTCCTTGTTATTCATCTTGCAAAATGAAACACCTTCTTTAAAAAAAAAAAAACAACAACAACAACAAAAAACCCAAAAGTTTAATTTAATATTAGCTCTGCTTAATATTTAGCTATAAAACAAGACATGCACATTTATACTCATGAATGCAGTTTGTGGTATGCTTCTGTATAGTCTCATAATAATGAGGTATTGGTTTGTAATGTCACACTTTAAATTGGTAACAATTATACTGTAACATCTTTTGTAGTTGGTTCCATAAGAAGGCTTATTTGTGCTACATATGTTACTTTGTTTCTATGGGAGTTATTTTTGTTAAAACAGATCTCATATTTATTTAAAGAATTACAGTGCACTGGAACTATTGAATTTGCAATGCACTTTAATTTCGCAAAACTTCCTGGTAACTGGTTGGATATATTGGTGCACTCTATCTGTGTTTCACTGGAGTTATTAAAAGGACATTCCAGTCCCCTAAAGCACTTTGGCTTATTTTATAAAAATGCCAATTCAATAAGGTTAGGCATTAGATTTGGAGATTTGGTTTCAGCAGAATTTCGGATGGATTTGGGCCGATCAGCGAATCGGATGAAAAACCTAATTCCAATCCGACACTTGCGTTAATCCCAAAAAATGCCAATGACCACACTGTTTTGGTTGGCAGGAGGGAAATAGTTAAAAACTGCATTTGGGAGTAACTATGGCCCTCAAATTAGTACAAGCAAGGAGTTATATCTCCCGCCTCTCCCCACCTGCCATGCCGCAAGTTGGGTCATCCCCGTGCCTGCAGGGTCGATTGCACACTCAACAGGGGTGAATTTCTACTTACCCAGGTTGAATTGAGGTTCATGTGTCAATGGCTAGTGGGCAAGGGGAAATTTTGAGCTCTTGTTATAATGAGGAGTATTTGTATAACTCTTTTAATTACAAATAATTACTTTATATACAGAATTCATTTTAAGGAAGTTAATTGTAATTTGGTGAGATGCTTTTCATTTGGGTTGACGTTTAAAATTAGGTTTGTAAAGCACGTACAATAAAGTTGCTTGTTCTTCTTTGCACCATATGCACTGTATGACAATGGTTTGTCATAAATATATGTATTAGTTATATAGTAATCTACGTTTAAAAGAAGACTAAAGTCCATCAAGTTCAATCTATATGACAAAGTAGTTCTCTTGAATGATCATGCACTAACCAGTTTGACAGTGCGTGCATTGCAAAACCCATACAAAACCACTTCCCTAGAATCAGATTCTTCCAGACATGTATGCACATGCAACCATGTGTAACCATACTCAGAGGGACAAGCACACTCACAGACACCAAAACACATTCCCAGACACAAACAGACATAATAATGAATTGTAGACAGACACATACACATATGCACTGCCATACACAAACACACACTGACCTAAATGTATTTGATACGCAAAGTAGCTCAGGCACTAATGTCTAGTGAGCACCTTTCTAGATACGCAAAGTAGCTCAGGCACTAATGTCTAGTGAGCACCTTTCTAGATACGCAAAGTAGCTCAGGCACTAATGTCTAGTGAGTGCCTTTCTAGATATGCAAAGTAGCTCAGGCACTAATGTCTAGTAAGCACCTTTCTAGATACGCAAAGTAGCTCAGGCACTAATGTCTAGTGAGGGCCTTTCTAGAAACGCAAAGTAGGTCAGGCACTAGTGATGTCCCGAACATTTTTTCACTGTAATAGATTGAATAGCAGTTAGTTGTCTGCAAGCGTCTGGGTGTCAGGCCTTCAGCGTATACTCTGCCAACCTCTGCAAGTGCACTTTGCCACTCATATCTGGTGTCACAATAGCGTGCCTTTAAAAAGAAAAAAAGTTTTTCACTGTAAGCTAATAGCAGTCAGTGTCCTTAAAGCGAGTGTCAGGCCTTCAGTGTGTACTCTGCCAACCTCTGCAAGTGCACTTTGCCACTCATATCTGGTGTCACAATAGCGTGCCTTTAAAAAGAAAAAAAGGTTTTCACTGTAAGCTAATAGCAGTCAGTGTCCTTCAAGCGGGTGTCAGGCCTTCAGCGTGTACTCTGCCAACCTCTGCAAGTGCATTTTGCCACTCATATCTGGTGTCACTATAGCGTGCCTTTAAAAAGAAAAAAAGGTTTTCACTGTAAGCTAATAGCAGTCAGTGTCCTTAAAGCGGGTGTCAGGCCTTCAGCGTGTACTCTGCCAACCTCTGCAAGTGCACTTTGCCACTCATATCTGGTGTCACTACAGCGTGCCTTTAAAAAGAAAAAACGGTTTTCACTGTAAGCTAATAGCAGTCAGTGTCCTTCAAGCAGGTGTCAGGCCTTCAGCGTGTACTCTGCCAACCTCTGCAAGTGCACATTGCCACTCATATCTGGTCTCACAGTAGCTTGCACGCATAGTACCACTAATCCCAAAAAAAATGACAGGCAGGTCACCCCGCAGGGGCCATCGTGGTCGTGGTGCTGTGATTCCCTTTTGCCCTAGAATAATGCCCAGTTTTCAGAGGCCACGTACCCTGAACTTGAAAAGTTCTGAGGACAGTTGACTGGCTAACACAGGACAACCAATCTTCTACAGCTTCCGCTCGGAACCTTGACGCACCATCCTCCTCCAGCTTAGCTTCGGGCACCTCTCAAGATACCACTCACCCGCCTGCCGCCACCACCAACACTAGCACCACAGCCGCTTCACTTGGTATGTCAGAGGAGTTATTTACACATCCGTTTGAAGAAATGAGTGATGCGCAACCATTATTGCCAGAGGATGTAGATAACAGGGGTATGTCTCAGGCAGGCAGCATTACACACATGGACGTACGGTGTGATGATGATGATGTTGTACCCGCTGCAGCTTCCTTTGCTGAGTTGTCAGATACAAGTGAACCGGTTGATGATGACGATGCGTCCATGGATGTCACGTGGGTGCCCGCTCGACAAGAAGAAGAACAGGCTCGACAAGAAGAAGAACAGGGCGAAAGTTCGGATGGGGAGACAGAGAGGAGGAGGAGGAGACGAGTTGGAAGCAGGGGGAGGTCGTCGCAAGGAGCTAGTGGCACAGTCAGACAGCATGCATCGGCACCCGGGGTCAGCCCGACAGCACGCCAATCAACACATGCTGTGTCCACCACCAGAATGCCGTCATTGCAGAGCTCAGCAGTGTGGCAATTTTTTTGGTTGTCTGCCTCTGACAATAGCGATGCCATTTGCAACCTGTGCCAAAAGAAACTGAGTCATGGGAAGTCCAACACCCACCTAGGTACAACTGCTTTGCGTAGGCACATGATCGCACATCACAAACGCCTATGGGATCAACACATGAGTACAAGCAGCACACAAACTCAAAGCCGCCATCCTCCTCCTGGTCCAGCATCTTCAGTCACGTCAACCACTGCTGTCCTCCTTGCACCCTCTCAACCATCCGCCACTCCGTCTCTCGCCTTGAGCAGTTCCCGCTCATCTGCCCACAGTCAGGTGTCTGTCAAGGACATGTTTGAGCGTAAGAAGCCAATGTCAGAAAGTCACCCCCTTGCCCAGCATCTGACAGCTGGCTTGTCTGAACTATTAGCCCGCCAGCTTTTACCATACAAGCTGGTGGAGTCTGAGGCGTTCAAAAAATTTGTGGCTATTGGGATACTGCAGTGGAAGGTACCCGGACAAAATTTCTTTGCACAAAAGGCAATCCCCAACCTGTACTCGATTGTGCAAAAGGAAGTAATGGCATGTCTGGCACACAGTGTTGGGGCAAGGGTCCATCTGACCACTGATACCTGGTCTGCAAAGCATGGTCAGGGCAGGTATATCACCTACACTGCGCATTGGGTAAACCTGCTGACGGCTGCCAAGCATGGAATGCGTGGCTCTGCAGAGGAGTTGGTGACACCGCCACGACTTGCAGGCAGGCCTGCTGCCACCTCCTCTACTCCTCTTACTCCATCCTCTTCCATAAGCTTCTCGGCGGAGTCCTCTTCTGCTGCTGCGTCTTGCTCCACATCAACGGCACCCCCCCAGCTCCCCAGGTACTATTTCACATCCCGGATACGGCAGTGTCACGCTGTCTTGGGTTTGACTTGCTTGAAAGCAGAGAGTCACACCGGACAAGCACTCCTGTCTGCCCTGAACGCATAGGTGGAAAAGTGGCTGACTCCGCAGCAACTGGATATCGGCAAAGTGGTTTGTGACAACGGAACAAATTTGTTGGCGGCATTGAAGTTGGGCAAGTTGACACATGTGCCGTGCATGGCACATGTGTGTAATCTGATCGTACAACGCTTTGTGCATAAGTACACAGGCTTACAGGACGTCTTGAAGCAGGCCAGAAAGGTGTGGGGCCATTTCAGGCGTTCCTACACGGCCATGGCGCACTTTGCAGATATCCAGCGGCGAAACAACATGCCAGTGAGGCGCTTGATTTGCGACAGCCCGACACATTGGAATTCAACACTCCTAATGTTCGACCGCCTGCTCCAACAAGAAAAAGCCGCTAATGAATATTTGTATGACCGGGGTGCTGTCAGGGTACCTGAGGCCTCTACCTCTAAGGGAGGTAGAGACTTGGTGGTTTATCCGTCCAGGCGAGCTGTTTCCTCCGTTCCTCGCGGTTCATCCAGTCACTTAAACACCGGCCGCGAGGAATCCACGTCCTTTTCTAGCAGGACGCTCAATACGTGACGTCATGACGCTATCACGAACAATCTGTCACTCAAGTGTCCGATATCCAATCGGTACTTGTCAGAGGCGTGATTTCATCCAGAGCCAGGGTATTTAAGCTTACTCCTTACTTCAGCTCATTGCCCTGTCGTGGTTCTAGCCTGTCTAGTCACTCAGTGCTCTGGTATTCTAGTTTGCTCTATTGGTTTTGACTCGGCTCGTTGTACTATCCTGCTTCTCTGTTATCCCTTGACCCGGCTTGTCTCTCGCTTATCTGTCTTCTCGTTCCCTCGACCTCGGCTTGTCTCTGACTATTCTTTATTACTCTCGGTACGTTAGTCCGGCCATTCTAAGGCCCGGTATACGTACCTTTCCACTCTTTGTACTCTGCGTGTTGGATCCCTGTCCCGATCCTGACATTACGACAGGGCCAATGGATCCTGCAGGTACAAACAGTCAGCTTGGTTCTTCGGATCCCAGGTTTGACGCCATGGAACATAGGATGGATCAGATGGCTTTGGCACTACAGGCACTTTTGTCTCGTGCTAGTAATCCACCTGAGGAGACACGTACTCCTTCTATCTCTCCTGCAGTCTCAGGTCTAGAGGTAGCCACTGTAGGTGCTTCTTCCCGTATTACCCCACCAGTACGTTATGGCGGGTCACCGGAGAAGTGTCGTGGCTTTCTAAACCAGATTAGCATCCATTTCGAATTACAACCCCGCTCTTATCCTACAGATAGAGCAAAGGTTGGATTTATTATTACTCTACTCATTGAAAAAGCTTTGAGATGGGCCAATCCTTTATGGGAGAATGATAATCCACTAGTCTATAATTATAATGCCTTTGTAGCTGCGTTTAGAAGAACTTTTGACCCCCCTGGCAGAAAGGTCAATGCAGCTAGATTAATGTTGCGCCTTAGACAGGACAATCGAACACTTGTGGATTATGCACTAGAGTTCAGGTCCTTAGCGGCAGAAGTTAAGTGGAACGAACAGGCTTATATAGATGTGTTTCTGAATGGGTTATCAGATGTAATTCTTGACGAGGTCGCTACTAGAGAACTCCCTGAAAATTTGGAGGATTTGATTTCTTTTATATCTCGTATTGATGAACGCTTAAGAGAGAGGCAGAACACTCGAGATAGGACCCGTAGACCCTCCTTTAAACTAGCGCCTACCTTTCAAATCTCTGAGTTCGAGGACTTACGTATTCCTGAACCTATGCAGATAGGCAGTACTCATCTCACTGAAAGGGAGAGACAGTACAGGAGAAGGGAGGGTTTATGTATGTATTGTGGAGTCAGGGGTCATTTACGCCTAAATTGTCCCAATCGTTCGGGAAACGCTCGCACCTAAGTTCCTCTAGAGGACAGGCCTTGGGTGTTTCTACTTTGTCCTCTATTCACAACTACAAGGAGCTCAGGCTTTTGTTACCCGTTTCTTTAAAGTGGGAGAAGGGAGTAGTTAAGACTATGGCACTAATCGATTCTGGAGCTGCTGAAAGCTTTATAGATCAGGGTTTTGCTGCCAAGCATGCTATTCCATCCCAGTTAAAAGAGACACCACTGGCTGTTGAGGCCATCGATGGTAGACCGTTACTTGAGCCTGTTATTTTCCATGAGACCATACCGATTAACTTAACTGTTGGCATCCTACATAGAGAAGACATATCCTTACTGCTCATTTCTTCTCCGTCTATTCCCATAGTTCTGGGGTACTCCTGGTTGAGGAGACATAACCCTATTATTAATTGGGAGTCAGGGGAGATAGTTTCGTGGGGACAGAATTGTCAAGAGAAATGCTTGCGAAAGGTCTCACCTCTCGGCTTAACCAACACATCGGCTAACTCTGACAACCCTACAGAGACACAAATTCCGTCTCAGTATCTAGATTTAAAGGCTGTATTTGACAAAAAGAAAGCCGATACCTTACCTCCACACAGGTCCTTTGATTGCAAAATTAACCTACTCCCTGGTACCATGCCGCCCAGAGGTCATGTATACCCGTTATCTACGAAAGAGAACTCAGTTCTAGAGGAGTATATTCACGAAAATTTAGACAAGGGATTCATTAGAAGGTCCTCCTCCCCTGCCGGGGCTGGATTTTTTTTTGTTAAAAAGAAGGATGGTTCTTTGAGACCTTGTATTGATTATCGAGGCCTAAATAAGATAACCATTAAAAATGCCTACCCGATTCCCTTGATTACCGAACTCTTCGATCGTTTGAAGGGCTCTACGATCTTCACCAAGTTAGACCTCAGAGGGGCATATAACTTGGTGAGAATCCAGCAGGGACATGAGTGGATGACGGCATTCAATACTCGATATGGTCACTATGAATATACTGTTATGCCTTTTGGGTTATGCAATGCACCAGCTGTATTCCAAGATCTGATAAATGAGGTTCTTAGGGAATTTCAGCAAGATTGCGTCATTGTATACCTAGATGATATACTCATTCATTCTAGTGACATTGAGATTCATCACAAACAAGTCAGGAGGGTTTTGCACAAGCTTCTCCAGCATGGCTTGTACTGCAAGTTGGAGAAATGTAGCTTTGATCAAACCCAGGTAACCTTTCTCGGCTATGTGATCTCTGGGGAGGGATTCAAGATGGATCCGGATAAGCTCCAATCCATTCTAGAGTGGCCTTTACCCAAAGGTCTTAAAGCCGTACAGAGATTTATTGGTTTTTCTAATTACTATAGGCGCTTTATTAAGGGCTATTCTTCCATTATTGCACCTATCACTAACATGACCAAACAGGGGGCTGATACTAAGAATTGGACTACTGAAGCTCTCCTTGCGTTCAAGACTCTCAAGGAGCTTTTCGCTTCCGCTCCAATTTTAGTTCACCCCGACACTTCTCTGCCTTTTTTACTTGAGGTAGACGCATCAGAGACTGGTTTAGGTGCTGTCCTATCTCAAAGGTTGGGTGTTGATAAACCATTACATCCATGTGGATTTTTCTCTAAAAAATTGACCGGTACTGAAAGCAGGTATGACATTGGTGACAGAGAATTACTAGCGGTTATCAAGGCTTTGAAAGAATGGAGACATTTATTGGAAGGTACATTACATCCTGTTACCATTCTGACAGACCACAAAAACTTGTCTTATATCGGAGAGGCCAAGCGTCTGTCCTCCAGGCAGGCTCGTTGGTCGTTGTTTCTTACCCATTTCAATTACGTTCTGACTTACAGACCTGGGTCAAAGAATTCTAAAGCCGATGCGCTATCTCGCCAATATGAACCTTCTGCTTCAGTTGAACCACTTTTGTCCTCCATTGTACCCAAATGCAATATTATTGCTAATACCAGTCTCAAAATTCATTCTCCGCTACTTGACCAGATCTTGAAGTCACAACATCTAGCTCCCGGAAACACTCCTGAGGGAAGAAACTTTGTTCCTCCTGAACTACAACTGGAGCTCTTACAATGTTTTCATGAAAGTAAAATAGCTGGTCATCCTGGTATTCGCAAGACATACTCTCTGATATCCAAGGATTTCTGGTGGCCTTCACTTCGAAAAGATATTGAGGAGTTCGTCGCAGCTTGTGAGACTTGTGCCAAGACTAAACTACCTCATGCATCTCCATGTGGCCTGTTACACCCCTTGGACATTCCTGAGAAACCTTGGTCCTGTTTGTCCATAGACTTTATCGTTGATTTGCCTGCTTCCAAGAGACAGACTGTTATTCTCACGGTGGTGGATAGATTTACTAAGATGGCCCATTTCGTGCCATTACCTAAACTTCCGACTTCTCCTGAATTGGCGGAGATTTTTGCGAGAGAGGTTTTTCGCCTACATGGGATTCCTTCAGAGATTGTTTCTGATAGAGGTTCCCAATTTGTCTCACGTTTCTGGAGATCCTTTTGTTCTCAAATGGGCATCAAATTGAACTTCTCCTCTGCCTATCACCCTCAGTCTAACGGAGCTGCTGAACGTACTAATCAAAAGATCGAACAGTATCTGCGTTGCTTTGTTTCCGAACACCAGGACGATTGGGTCGGTCTGATTCCTTGGGCGGAGTTCGCACACAATAACCTTGTTTGCGATTCAACTCGCTCTAGCCCTTTCTTCATGAACTATGGCTTTCATCCTTCGATTTTTCCTTCGGTTTCCTCTTCTCAGGGGATACCGTCGGTTGATGATCATGTCGCCAACCTGAAGAAATTATGGGATCAGACTCGGCAAATTCTATTACATAGTTCCTCGCTGTTCAAGAAACACGCTGACAAACATAGAAGAGCGGCTCCTGTTTTTGTTCCTGGGGATAGGGTATGGTTGAGTACTAAGAATATTCGCCTAAAAGTTCCATCTATGAAATTTGCTCCTCGCTACATAGGTCCTTACAGGGTTCTCACTCGTATCAATCCGGTTGCGTATCGCCTTGCTCTGCCACCTGCCTTACGCATTCCTAACTCTTTTCATGTCTCCTTGTTGAAACCTCTCATTTGCAACAAATTCTCCTCTAAGGTCTCCTCGCCTCGTCCTGTTCAGGTGGAGGGTCGGGAGGAGTACGAGGTCAGCTCCATCATTGACTCCAGAATTTCAAGGGGAAAGTTGCAATATCTGGTCAACTGGAGGGGATATGGTCCTGAGGAGAGGAGTTGGGTACCTCAGGAGGACGTTCATGCTTCTCGCCTTCGCAGAGCATTTCACCTCCGCTTCCCATCTCGCCCCGGTTCATTCCGCCCGGTGGGCGTATCTGAGAGGGGGGGTACTGTCAGGGTACCTGAGGCCTCTACCTCTAAGGGAGGTAGAGACTTGGTGGTTTATCCGTCCAGGCGAGCTGTTTCCTCCGTTCCTCGCGGTTCATCCAGTCACTTAAACACCGGCCGCGAGGAATCCACGTCCTTTTCTAGCAGGACGCTCAATACGTGACGTCATGACGCTATCACGAACAATCTGTCACTCAAGTGTCCGATATCCAATCGGTACTTGTCAGAGGCGTGATTTCATCCAGAGCCAGGGTATTTAAGCTTACTCCTTACTTCAGCTCATTGCCCTGTCGTGGTTCTAGCCTGTCTAGTCACTCAGTGCTCTGGTATTCTAGTTTGCTCTATTGGTTTTGACTCGGCTCGTTGTACTATCCTGCTTCTCTGTTATCCCTTGACCCGGCTTGTCTCTCGCTTATCTGTCTTCTCGTTCCCTCGACCTCGGCTTGTCTCTGACTATTCTTTATTACTCTCGGTACGTTAGTCCGGCCATTCTAAGGCCCGGTATACGTACCTTTCCACTCTTTGTACTCTGCGTGTTGGATCCCTGTCCCGATCCTGACAGGTGCTAGGACAGCCTCTGGGGAGCTGGGATTTTTTTTGCCACGTTACTGGACGCTCATGTGCAATGCCTGTAGGCTCATGCGTCCTTTTGAGGAGGTGACAAACCTAGTCAGTCGCACCGAAGGAACCATCAGCGACATCATACCATTTGTTTTCTTCCTGGAGCGTGCCCTGCGAAGAGTGCTGGATCAGGCCGTAGATGAGTGTGAAGAGGAAGAGGAAGAGTTGTGGTCACCATCACCACCAGAAACAGCCTTATCAGCATCGCTTACTGGACCTGCAGCAACGCTGGAAGAGGATTGTGAGGAAGAGGAGTCAGAGGAGGAATGTGGCTTTGAGGAGGAGGAGAAAGACCAACCACAACAGGCATCCCAGGGTGCTCGTTGTCACCTATCTGGTACCCGTGGTGTTGTACGTGGCTGGGGGGAAGAACATACCTTCATTGAGATCACTGAGGAGGAGGAACGGGAAATGAGTAGCTCGGCATCCAACCTTGTGCAAATGGGGTCTTTCATGCTGTCGTGCCTGTTGAGGGACCCTCGTATAAAAAGGCTGAAGGAGAACGACCTGTACTGGGTGTCCATGCTACTAAACCCCCGGTATAAGCAGAAAGTGCCTGAAATGTTACCAAATTAGAACAAGTCGGAAAGGATGCAGCATTTGCAAAATAAATTAAAAAGTATGCTTTACACAGCGTATAAGGGTGATCTCACAGCACAAAGGGGATTTAACAGGGGAAGAGGTGAAAGTCATCCTCCTCCTCCCACGACCACGCCGGCAAGAACAGGATGCTTTAAAGACGTGTTGTTGATGGAGGACATGCAGAGCTTTTTAAGTCCTACGCATTGCCACAGCCCTTCGGGATCCACCCTCAGAGAACGACTTGACCGACAGGTAGCAGACTACCTCGCCTTAACTGTAGATATCGACACTCTGTGGAGCGATGAACCCCTTGACTACTGGGTGTGCAGGCTTGACCTGTGGCCTGAGCTATCCCAATTTCCGCTTCAAGTGTCCTGTCAGAAAGGACCTTCAGTGCAGCAGGAGGTATTGTCACTGAGAAGAGAAGTCGCCTAGGTCAAAAAAGTCTAGATTACCTCACCTTTATTAAGATGAATGAGGGATGGATCCCGAAGGGACTGACAGTGGGCGATACATTCGACTAAAAAAGGCCTGATGAGATGAGCTGCCTAGGGCTAAAATGGGGGCCCTATGTAGGAGGAACAGTACCTATTATGCTCTGTGTCAGTGTGTATCAGGGATCGTTAGGATAGGTGTCAATCCATATCTGCCAAGTGACCCTATGTAAGGGGAACAGTCCCTATTCTGCTCTGTGTCAGTGTGTATCAGGGATCATTAGGACAGGTGTCAATCCATATCTGCCAAGTGACCCTATGTAGGGGAACAGTCCCTATTCTGCTCTGTGTCAGTGTGTATCAGGGATCATTAGGATAGGTGTCAATCCATATCTGCCAAGTGACCCTATGTAAGGGGAACAGTCCCTATTCTGCTCTGTGTCAGTGTGTATCAGGGATCATTAGGATAGGTGTCAATCCATATCTGTCAAGTGACCCTATGTAGGGGGAACAGTCCCTATTCTGCTCTGTGTCAGTGTGTATCAGGGATCATTAGGATAGGTGTCAATCCATATCTGCCAAGTGACCCTATGTAGGGGAACAGTCCCTATTCTGCTCTGTGTCAGTGTGTATCAGGGTCCCTGAGGACAGGTGTCAATCCATATCTGCCAAGTGACCCTATGTAGGGGGAACAGTCCCTATTCTGCTCTGTGTCAGTGTGTATCAGGGTCTCTGAGGACAGGTGTCAATCCATATGTCAAGGTGTCAATATGTCATATGTCAGGTGTCAATCCATATCCATTGTGATTTAGGAATGTTAGGTGATTTATGCCCTTTATGGATTAAAACCAGACTCTGCATCAACTGTGTAATTTTCCATGGGAGTTTTGCCATGGATCCCCCTCCGGCATGCCACAGTCCAGGTGTTAGTCCCCTTGAAACAACTTTTCCATTACTATTGTGGCCAGAAAGAGTCCCTGTGGGTTTTAAAATTCGCCTGCCCATTGAAGTCAATGGCGGTTCACCCGGTTCGCGAACATTTGCGGATGTTCGCGTCCACCGTTCGCGAACCAAAAATGTTGTGTTCGCGACATCACTATCAGGCACTAATGTCTAGTGAGCGCCTTTCTAGATACGCAAAGTAGCTCAGGCACTAATGTCTAGTGAGCGCCTTTCTAGATATGCAAAGTAGCTCAGGCACTAATGTCTAGTGAGCGCCTTTCTAGATACACAAACTAGCTCAGGCACTAATGTCTAGTGAGCGCCTTTCTAGATATGCAAAGTAGCTCAGGCACTAATGTCTAGTGAGCGCCTTTCTAGATATGCAAAGTAGCTCAGGCACTAATGTCTAGTGAGCGCCTTTCTAGATACACAAACTAGCTCAGGCACTAATGTCTAGTGAGCGCCTTTCTAGATATGCAAAGTAGCTCAGGCACTAATGTCTAGTGAGCGCCTTTCTAGATACACAAACTAGCTCAGGCACTAATGTCTAGTGAGCGCCTTTCTAGATATGCAAAGTAGCTCAGGCACTAATGTCTAGTGAGCGCCTTTCTAGATATGCAAAGTAGCTCAGGCACTAATGTCTAGTGAGCGCCTTTCTAGATATGCAAAGTAGCTCAGGCACTAATGTCTAGTGAGCGCCTTTCTAGATATGCAAAGTAGCTCAGGCACTAATGTCTAGTGAGCGCCTTTCTAGATACACAAACTAGCTCAGGCACTAATGTCTAGTGAGCGCCTTTCTAGATATGCAAAGTAGCTCAGGCACTAATGTCTAGTGAGCGCCTTTCTAGATATGCAAAGTAGCTCAGGCACTAATGTCTAGTGAGCGCCTTTCTAGATATGCAAAGTAGCTCAGGCACTAATGTCTAGTGAGCGCCTTTCTAGATATGCAAAGTAGCTCAGGCACTAGTGTCTAGTGAGCGCCTTTCTAGATATGCAAAGTAGCTCAGGCACTAATGTCTAGTGAGCGCCTTTCTAGATACACAAACTAGCTCAGGCACTAATGTCTAGTGAGCGCCTTTCTAGATATGCAAAGTAGCTCAGGCACTAATGTCTAGTGAGCGCCTTTCTAGATATGCAAAGTAGCTCAGGCACTAATGTCTAGTGAGCGCCTTTCTAGATACGCAAAGTAGCTCAGGCACTAATGTCTAGTGAGTGCCTTTCTAGATATGCAAAGTAGCTCAGGCACTAATGTCTAGTGAGCGCCTTTCTAGATATGCAAAGTAGCTCAGGCACTAATGTCTAGTGAGCGCCTTTCTAGATATGCAAAGTAGCTCAGGCACTAATGTCTAGTGAGCGCCTTTCTAGATACACAAACTAGCTCAGGCACTAATGTCTAGTGAGCGCCTTTCTAGATATGCAAAGTAGCTCAGGCACTAATGTCTAGTGAGCGCCTTTCTAGATATGCAAAGTAGCTCAGGCACTAATGTCTAGTGAGCGCCTTTCTAGATACACAAACTAGCTCAGGCACTAATGTCTAGTGAGCGCCTTTCTAGATATGCAAAGTAGCTCAGGCACTAATGTCTAGTGAGCGCCTTTCTAGATACACAAACTAGCTCAGGCACTAATGTCTAGTGAGCGCCTTTCTAGATATGCAAAGTAGCTCAGGCACTAATGTCTAGTGAGCGCCTTTCTAGATATGCAAAGTAGCTCAGGCACTAATGTCTAGTGAGCGCCTTTCTAGATATGCAAAGTAGCTCAGGCACTAATGTCTAGTGAGCGCCTTTCTAGATATGCAAAGTAGCTCAGGCACTAATGTCTAGTGAGCGCCTTTCTAGATACACAAACTAGCTCAGGCACTAATGTCTAGTGAGCGCCTTTCTAGATATGCAAAGTAGCTCAGGCACTAATGTCTAGTGAGCGCCTTTCTAGATATGCAAAGTAGCTCAGGCACTAATGTCTAGTGAGCGCCTTTCTAGATATGCAAAGTAGCTCAGGCACTAATGTCTAGTGAGCGCCTTTCTAGATACACAAACTAGCTCAGGCACTAATGTCTAGTGAGCGCCTTTCTAGATATGCAAAGTAGCTCAGGCACTAATGTCTAGTGAGCGCCTTTCTAGATACACAAACTAGCTCAGGCACTAATGTCTAGTGAGCGCCTTTCTAGATATGCAAAGTAGCTCAGGCACTAATGTCTAGTGAGCGCCTTTCTAGATATGCAAAGTAGCTCAGGCACTAATGTCTAGTGAGCGCCTTTCTAGATATGCAAAGTAGCTCAGGCACTAATGTCTAGTGAGCGCCTTTCTAGATATGCAAAGTAGCTCAGGCACTAATGTCTAGTGAGCGCCTTTCTAGATACACAAACTAGCTCAGGCACTAATGTCTAGTGAGCGCCTTTCTAGATATGCAAAGTAGCTCAGGCACTAATGTCTAGTGAGCGCCTTTCTAGATATGCAAAGTAGCTCAGGCACTAGTGTCTAGTGAGCGCCTTTCTAGATATGCAAAGTAGCTCAGGCACTAATGTCTAGTGAGCGCCTTTCTAGATACACAAACTAGCTCAGGCACTAATGTCTAGTGAGCGCCTTTCTAGATATGCAAAGTAGCTCAGGCACTAATGTCTAGTGAGCGCCTTTCTAGATATGCAAAGTAGCTCAGGCACTAATGTCTAGTGAGCGCCTTTCTAGATATGCAAAGTAGCTCAGGCACTAATGTCTAGTGAGCGCCTTTCTAGATATGCAAAGTAGCTCAGGCACTAATGTCTAGTGAGCGCCTTTCTAGATACGCAAAGTAGCTCAGGCACTAATGTCTAGTGAGCGCCTTTCTAGATATGCAAAGTAGCTCAGGCACTAATGTCTAGTGAGCGCCTTTCTAGATACGCAAAGTAGCTCAGGCACTAATGTCTAGTGAGCGCCTTTCTAGATACGCAAAGTAGCTCAGGCACTAATGTCTAGTGAGCGCCTTTCTAGATATGCAAAGTAGCTCAGGCACTAATGTCTAGTGAGCGCCTTTCTAGATATGCAAAGTAGCTCAGGCACTAATGTCTAGTGAGCGCCTTTCTAGATACGCAAAGTAGCTCAGGCACTAATGTCTAGTGAGCGCCTTTCTAGATATGCAAAGTAGCTCAGGCACTAATGTCTAGTGAGCGCCTTTCTAGATATGCAAAGTATCTCAGGCACTAATGTCTAGTGAGCGCCTTTCTAGATATGCAAAGTAGCTCAGGCACTAATGTCTAGTGAGCGCCTTTCTAGATATGCAAAGTAGCTCAGGCAGGCATTATGTTTTATATTAATCCTGCCATCTAATAAAGCAACGTTTCCCATACAACTTTTGTATATGCTTTTCAAATGATTCCAATCTGTTAGAAAAACTTCTAGAATGATTTATCTATAACGAAAATCCCTTAGACTTTCATGGAGATAGCTGTTGATAAATAATTTGAAACTTTTCCCAACAGATTGTAATCATTTGAAACGGTCATGTAAAATGATTAAATTGAGATCTATGTATTAAAGTTTTGTTGAGAGCAAAACACGTAAATAATAAAAAAATTAATTAAAATTTCATTAAAATGTACAGAAATATTTTTTAATTTGTTTACTGCAAAGGTTCTATTAAATACTTTTCACTGGAAAAACAAACAAAATCTACTGTCTGGTTACGGGTATCCAACTGTAAAAGTAATATTCCAAATTATATTTTTGTGGCTATATCAGACTGCTAAGGTAGAAAAAAATTAACTCAAGAAGATAAAAAAAATCCTACATATATGGGACTGCATGTACCCATAAGTTTCCAAGTTACTGACCCTATAGTTGTTTAATTATATTTAAATTACCTCATTTTTCCTGTATATACTATGTCAACATTCACTATCCTTCTCAAAATATAATAATATGACTCATCTTTTCTTTTATGGAACCAGGACATCCTGATTACCCTCAATTCACAAACAGCATCATGTGGCCTTCTCAACTTACTAGACATCATGACAGAGGGTGGTAGATTTCTTTATATAAAGTGGACCTGGGAGATTTTAAATGTAGCACACATTTATTGAAAACATGGCTTAATTCTAGAAATATACATGTCTCCAGATTCTAATTGCTGAAGACAGATTTTTCAATAAAATTATTTATTTTATGACAACACACATTCTGTCGAACTGTAGTCTTGCGTATATTTGAAATTCCACGTCCAATAAAATTAGAGAAAAAAAATAAAATATATATATATATATATATTTTTTTTTTACTGTGCGAAACCCCCCCCCCCAAAAAAAAAAAACATTTTTCACAGTTTTTTCCTAACCTCAAAGAAATTTCTTAAACAAAGAGAACATTATTTGAGATGTGAACATTTCTGTCTGCCTATTAACATTAGTTATATGCTTAGCCTCGCTAATGTCTAGTGAGCGCACTAATGTTCATTTTGTCTTGAAGACAGGTTGCCGCTTGTCACGGGGAGATGGGGAATAAATGACAGCTTTGAACCCTGTACCTAGCAGGCATATTAGACTAAGGAATCGCCAACATGATGAAAAATTATTTTGTCAAAAATTTGTAGGTCACTGTGATTTTCTAATGTATTTTGTGATTAATTCTGAGCATAGATCAGTATTATGACCTTCCTATGCATCACTTAATTGTCGTGTGCTCCATACTCTTAATCTATCGACGCTGCATCTGCTTCTTGGGGTTTTATTAAATGCCAGTTCCTGCACGCAGGTCTCTAGAAAAGCACTCTTTTCATTTATTTATTTCACACAAAGATAGAAAATGTACAGTTGTCAGTTTAGCCTTCCTCAGAACACATAGAATAACCAAGTGATCACGTGATTATCATGCAATCAAATATGAAATGGACTTAAATTGATGTATTTGTTTTTTCACAACATTTAGTTATAATTTGCGCTTTAATTCTAAAATTAATAAAGGTAGAATTCCAGGAAGTAATATGAATGCGAATTTGCAAATGGAGGCATATTTAACTAAAAGTATTATAAATGTAGTTAGCCTGGCGTTGTGTAATGCAAAAATAAATGATGAAAAAAATATATACTAAAAAAAATCATATATATGAAATTATAATTTAAGCAGTAAATATGTAGCACATATGCGTGTAATAACAATTGGCAAATAGGTATTCATATATATATAAAAAAAAAAGCTTTTCCACGTAAATTAATTTCTACAGACCACAGATTGAGTAAATCCTTTCACATCATGATATGTGCGTCATGTTATTGGTCCTTACGGACTTAGAAAATAAACAGCAAGAGACAGGATTAAACAGAGACATCGCAGGTACATATTACACCTGCCCCAATTGTAATGACATTCTATAATGTCACCATTTCAAAATAAGGAGAGACAGCAAATGCATGATTATGCGTGGACTGCAACCGTACACGAACTGTTGCCAACCAGATAAATTGAGTAAGGGGCGTCTGCTGACAGAAAATGACACTAATTGGCGTCATCAATACAAACATACATACGTGTTCATTTTCTTTGTTAAATGTGGACTGTGTCTTTAAGCAAAAAGAAAAGACCGTAAAAATGAAAAGGTTTGGTGCGCCCTGACTTACACTTCTTGTTTTATAGTTGCTCTTATGCTAGGCTGAGTGTCAGCGTTAATGTATGCAGATTTCATTTCTGACTTGTGATTATTTGACTGTTCGTTTTACCAAGATTAATGGTGTGTCTGCTATCTCCTGAATGCAGTGCTAGCCTTATCTTTAATAAAAGAGATGAGGCCATTAATCAGACTTTGTCAGCAGCCCTGACTAAGACATTAAATGTACTGTATGGGATAGGTAAACACAGGACAGACCATTCCTTACTTGACTACATCAGGCAAAAAAACACTCATTATATTTATCATAATTTCACATCTGCTGTTTTTGAAGCAATGTACCATGAGGCTATAAACTGTATTACAACTGTGCATAAATTCAGCTGATTTGTGGATGGACTGACTAATTCTTAAAGTACATTTTAGAAAAAAAAAAAAAAAAACAAGCACTGAGGCCTGAAATTGCAATTTCATAAAGGTACTAAATTATAGAGTGCAGAATCACGATTTTGCTTGATGTGATTCTGCGGTGACCATTTTTATAAAAAGTGACAGATCTCCTTGTGATTGAGTCAATAAAATAAGGACGAGTGAGCCGGATACTCAAACAAGATTAAAGAGGAAGTGAATGACAAAAGACGAGAATGCCGGAGAGACATAGACATGGTACTCATTCTGCCAAGGAAATGGCTCTGGGATGTAACTATTAATAGCTGGCACGCTTGTGCGGTGTTAATTAATCTGCTCACCTGGTTCAGACAATATAATACGTTGAAGAGATTGAATCGTTGTGCAAACTCAAATACGGCCTGTTGGGAAAATGCAAAAAAAAAAAAAAACACAATAAAATAATTACTTTAATATAAATTAAAAAAAGAAATCTGCAGTGGTTAACAAAATAGAAAAATAAGAAATCTTAATATCAGCTGTTCTCTGAATTAATTTATCTGTGTTAATATTGTTAGATTGATGAAATGTAAGCTCTATTTTTTCCCGTCGTTCGCTTTATCAGATCGTCCATAGCAGAAGGAGATATTAATTTCACACTGAGAAGGTGACAACGTACAAGACACACCAGGGGTTATGTATATACAGCAACGTTCAAAAAGTGCAGCAGTCAGCAGAAACATTCCATTTGTTTCCATGGTGATTGCTCCACTTTCAGAACTTTATTTCTCAACTGTCTCCTAACAATAGACTTACAGCAGCTGGCAATTCTAGAATCTTGTAATACCCAATAATATTACTGTTATTAATATTACTACTATTACCTCCAACATTTTCTGTAGCGCTGTTCAAAAGATGAATTAAAGAAAGGTAGAGAGTGAAGACAGAAAAGAAAATAATTAGAAAAAAAAAAAAAAATGAAATGGTGATCCCTACCTGTGAGCCTAAAATCTAGCAAGCATAACACTTTTTTTTTTTTTTTTTTTTTTTAACAATTTGGTGTGTGAGACGGCTCACAAGCTTACAATCTAAAGCAGATGATGGCATACCTTCAACATCAGTGCCACGAGAAGCGGGAAAGTGAAACAATAACGTTACTGGCTTTGCCCAGTCGGCCTGGAAAGAGGGTGAGTCTGCCCGAATTACTTGCATGTCAGCCAGGCGTAAATGTATGGCAGGTTGCCTGCCAATCAATCAAGCCAGTGCACTGAGGGCAGGACATGCAGGAGACCCTGTTTCAGTGCTCTCCGCAGGGTCCGAGAACCCTGAGTGTATTTAGACTACCTGGTAACTGATCCCAAAAAGCGGGACACCAGAGAAATTGGGATGATTGGGAGGCACTCCATTGGCTACATGTTCATAGTAACATATCTTACCATGAAAAAATGAAATATGCAACTTTCATGTTACTTTTTTAATACCATGCATTACGATACCACACTGAAGGTGAAAGGTGAAAACCTCAAGGTGAAACGCGTAAAGTGGGGTTTTACCATTTATTTGGATTGTTTTATATATTATTTTCCATTGTTTTGTCTGTTTATTATAATAAAGTTAATTTCTTTCACATTGTATTTATGTTGGATTGCACTCTGCACTATTTTGGCTTCCTGGCTTCATAAATCCCAATTGGGATACATCCCACTAAAGCTCTTAAAACCTAGAACAGGTCCATGCTCTACTGTATGTTAGTAGGATACCTTTTCACCTTAAGCACAGTCACTTTGCAATACATATTGTACCATTGGATATTTCTACTCTTGTCTTCACATATCTATCTTCTTGGAATATATACCATAATCCTGAGATGGGGATTATACATTCCACTCTTAATACAGCAGAGCTCTTTGAAGCTCTATACATTGTGAGTGTGGTTTTGCTACAGCACTTTACTCAATTATTTTAGACCCTGCTGAAATATGTATGCATGTGTACTCTATAGGTGATCTCACTTAAGGATTCTAATTGATTTAGGCAAAGTCATCTGTTTGTTTATCTATTTTGCATGTTCACAAGGTTTGGGAATCCTTGTATGATCGACAGTTTACTACATTATATAGTGAGCACCTATATTTGTATTTTCTTTCATGCTTATTTTAGGCCTTACTACCAATGTTCCACTAAATTTCCTTAAAAAAAATAGAACTTCTTAAATGACCGGCACCATAACAACATGGTAATTACGCTGTTATAGTACCAGGAAGTCCCTGGCACAGGCTCACTTTAAAAGAATGTACATTTTTCCAGCCAGTTTTATGAATGGGGAGATACTGATTGGCTGAGAACGTCAGCTGACTGCTCTCAGCCAATCAGCTGCGCCTCTGCCTGTTTTTGCAAGAGCCTTCCGGATTTCAAATTTTGAGAAAACGGAAGGACAGAGAAACAGGAAGATTTGACACTGGAACACAGAC
Source organism: Pelobates fuscus (assembly GCF_036172605.1). Lineage (NCBI taxonomy): Eukaryota > Metazoa > Chordata > Amphibia > Anura > Pelobatidae > Pelobates > Pelobates fuscus. The sequence continues at coordinate 28,606,297 of NC_086329.1, read as the reverse complement.
TTAGGGGTTAAACCCCTTAAGGCGAGCCAGCCCCAGCAACCTCCTGGCACCATATTAACGTTATTTGTATTAAGTTGTTATGGTGCCCAGATTGTTCCTTTAATATTAAGTGAACTCCTGACACTCTCAGCCTATCGCCAACCGCCCAGGTAAGCATTACTCAGAATGGAAGTAAGCCAGGAGGCAAAGGTGCAAAATGGTTTAATCCTTAAAGGGACACTATAGCCACCTGAACAACTTTAGCTTAATGAAGCAGTTTTGGTGAATAGAACATGCCCCTGCAGGCTCACTGCTCAATCCTCTGCCATTTAGGAGTTAAATCCCTTTGTTTATGAACCCTAGTCACACCTCCCTGCATGTGACTTGCACAGCCTTCCATAAACACTTCCTGTACAAAGAGCCCTATTTAGGCTTTCTTTATTGCAAGTTCTGTTTAATTAAGATTTTCTTATCCCCTGCTATGTTAATATCTTGCTAGACCATGCAAGAGCCTCCTGTATGTGATTAAAGTTCAATTTAGAGATTGAGATACAATTATTTAAGGTAAATTACATCTGTTTGAAAGTGAAACCATTTTTTTTTCATGCAGGCTCTGTCAATCATAGCCAGGGGAGGTGTGGCTAGGGCTGCATAAACAGAAACAAAGTGATTTAACTCCTAAATGACAGTGAATTGAGCAGTGACATTGCAGGGGAATGATCTATACACTAAAACTGCTTTATTTAGCTAAAGTAATTTAGGTGACTATAGTGTTCCTTTAAGGTATAATAGAGTACTTTGTATTGTGCATTCAAATGAAAAATACACTATACTTATATAAAAAATAAGTGTATGCTTTATACATGATGTCTGGTCTTCTCTTTAATCTCATTGTGTTATGGTGATTTTACGTACTTTGATATGTGCTTCAATGTTAAATGGTAATGCTTGTATTTTTCCTACAGACAGAGGGTGGTGTTATGTTGTGAAGGTTAGTGGTAGCTGTTAAAAAGTAAATCCAAGGTTGGAAACCAGTTGTTAAGTAATGTTTACTGTCTCTCACAAAGAATGATGGGAGCCGTTAGCCACTACTTAGTGAATAGCTTCAGGTAGCAGCAGTTGGTAACTCCCTGTCACTACTTGTGACGTTTTGCAGTTACTAAACACCCTGCTACTCACTAGCAACAGGCTCTTTAACACGCAGCGCTTGTCCAGTAAAAAGTATTGTAACAAGCCCACAGTAAGGATATCAAATTCAAGGTGAATTCAAAAGTGAATCTGAGATTTAACACCAAAATACCAGAACTGGAGATATTCAACAAATCAACTGTGCTTTTAGATCGGCTACTCTGGCCTTAAATCTGAAATTCTCTTTAAATTCACTTTGACTTCTCACTTTAGTACATACATGGATGGAATACCAGGGTTAAACATGAGCTTTTTATACAAAGTCTTGTTTTATAAATACCTTTTAAAAAAAACCAAACAAACACTTTTTTTTCCCCTTCAGATTTGCACCTATGCAGCTTGTCCAGACAATGCCCAGGAAAACTCCCACAGTGAGCAGGTCAAACAGCAGTAACCCTATGACCCCTCCTGCTCTGTGTTACATTCAGTTAACCAACCATGGTATGTACTGTTTGGCCCATGAGGCTGTGTTCATCTGTTCGCTTGTAATGTACAATAAAGCTGCTTCATTCAACCCACAGCCAAGTTGCATATAGTCAGAGAGACAGTAAGTGTATCTCCACATGTCTGTCTTTGTTTATAATGTGCTTGCAAAATATAGATCTCCCAAGTGTCCCTGTTTAGGAGGGACAGGCCCTAAATTTGGGCCCAAATCCCTCTTTTCTATCCTAATGTCCCTCTTTACAAGGAGTTCCATATTGTTGGTGTGTCTGATTATAACAGAGCTAGCAATAATGCTCCCAGTAATGTGTCTTTAAACTGCAATAAATGTGTTTAGAAATCAGTCTGTGTGAATATGATACATTGTTTTTGTACTAAATTACAAATTTGTTGCATACATTGTTATTAGTAAGTCACCTGGCCCTAGCTACACATTAGAAATGTTGGGAGGTATGCAAAGTGAAACTGCTTCATGTAATCCATATCTAGGTTGCAGACAGTCAGATAAACAGACAGACCAGCAAGTAGTGATGTACTTACTAAGTTTCTGCCCAGATTCCCTGTCCTTCAATGCATGCTGAGTGGCTTCCAACTCACCACACACCATAGGAAAGTTTTTTTTTTTTTTTTTCTACCCAGGCCGGATAAGAAGACAGGCTTATAAGTCAGCATTCTGCAAATCATGTAGCATATTAATGAGGCAAAACTCAATCAAATACATTAAAGGAACACTATAAAGTCCGAAACAAAAACATGTATTCCTTACTCTATAGTGTTAAAATCACTATTTAGGCTGTTTAAACTCACCTTTATTCCAGCTGTGCGTTGGTCTTGCCATGGCTGCCCCGTCTTGCTCCGCCTTCATTGCTGGACTCATTAAATTTGACGATCTCAGCCAATCCAATGCTTTCCCATAGGAAATAATTGGGAGGCTATTGCGCATGCGTGGCAAGCTGCGCCAATCAGCGTCTCATAGTGATGGATCGAATTAATGCATCTCAATGGGGAGCGTTCAGCGTCTCTATGCAGAACGTCACACTGTGCAGCACTGACCCAGGAATCACCTCTAGTGGTCATCTGCGTAACTGCCACTAAAGGTATTACTAGGCAGTAATGTAAATACTAACTCTCCCTGGACAATGCAGTGTTTACATTAAAAAGACAGGCGGTGGAAACCAGATTAACTACATTAAGCTGAAGTTGTTCTGGTGACTATAGTGTCCCTTTAAGGTTTTTTTTAAAGCCTGGAATTTTGCTATACATTACAAGAAACATTAGTTTGCTAAAACACACTTCTAAGCAACTTATTCTACCTATAATGGAACATTACTAACAAAATATGTCACCATTCTATAAATGTTTTATAGAATACCACTTCATCCATATTTTATAAAAGGTAAATAGAAAAAAAACTAATGCTTACAGAATGTCCTTACTAAACCTTCTATATCTTTCAATCCTTTAGCAGTTTACGTAAAAAATAAAACAGATAAACTTTCATAGTATTATGGAAATAAACAGAATTAGCTAAAAAAAAACTCAAACTGTAACAACCAGCTCTCTAGAGCAATTGCACATCTGGCAGTTTACCAGTCCTAAATTATTTTGTTTCTATTTTCCTGCTCAATTTATCACAATCTAGAAATCATCTGTTATAACCGGCTCACCCGCTACCTCAATGGATCAATATAGAAAAGTGTCCTTTCATTAATATTCTTTTAACAAATTACTTCCGGATGAATCTAAGTAATTGCCCAAAAGAAAATGTATCTTTTACTCATTCATTGTGCACAGCCTTGGATTTAACAAAATTCATAATTTACAATCAATATATAATATTCTGAAACCAGATTAAAAAAAAAAAAAAAACACAAAAAAACAAGACAATCTTCAAATTTCAATTATTTCAAATTAGGATTATATGCAAAATGAATTTTGGAGCACTCATAAATATACTAATTGTCATGTAAAAAAAAAAAAAGAAAATCAGGGTCATTCACTAAATACCAGATTTTATTAACTGAAAACCTGAATGACAAAATTCATGCTTAAGTAGCCATGCTGAATTCTCCACATGAGCTATTTTAGCCTCGATTTTGCTTTTTGGAATTATTTAGCTAAAATTAATTGTGTTGTGAGTAACTCTGCAAGTCATTTTCCTCTAGCATGTAAACTCATTGAGCAGGTCCCTCAACCCCTCTGTTCCTGTGTGTAAAACTTGTCTGGTTACATCTACATGTTTGTTCGTCCGCCCACTGTAAAGGGCCGTGGAATTTGTTGGCGCTATAATAATAACAATAATAATAATTTTATATATTTATATATAATTTTATATTTGGAGTCCTCACTAACGTGAGAAGAGCTGGAATGACATTTGAACCCCCCAAAACGTGTGTGTGTGTGTATATATATATATATATATATATATATATATATATATATATATATATATATATATATATATATATATATATATATAGAAAAAATGATAATTTAGGCACTCACCCCTGCAAATAACTTCAGTATATCTTGCCCTTGGTGCATCCAGCGTCCGGATATATATCAAGCGATAAAGTGGAGCACTCCAAAAGGACTTTTCAATCGTGTATTTATTGATACAAAAAGACTTACATTAAATCATCTGTTTCGACGTTTCGACCCCTCAGGGTCTTTATCAAGAACAATTTGCAAGTGACAAAAACAACATTTATATACAAGTGAAGATAATTAACTCACCGATACCTGGTGTGTGAGGCCGCCCGTCCGAACCCGGAAGTGTCATGGAGACCCACGTGGTTTCCCTAGCATGCGTCAGTGCGTGCAACGTGGTTGCTATGCGATAGACTATGCTCAGTACGGTCATGTGATTACTGTGACCAGAAGGTTTAGAATAACGATCTGAAACGTGTATACAATATGTGATCTCTGAAAAGGAGATCTATATAGTGAATGGTATGCCGGAGGGGAAACCTCAGGGTTAATGAAGTAAATAAATCAATCATTATGAGACATAAGACCCGAAAGGGTCCGAGTGATGGAGCTCCCCACTTGTTTGCGAGATACAAACGACTTGTTGGAAAATATAAAGAACTTAACATCAGTAGAAGAAGGACACGTTCTGGTAACACTGGATGTCAAGAATTTATATACCATAATACCACACATGGAAGGTATACAAGCACTCCGACAGATTCTTTGCAGCTCTTCCAAATATTGCGGACCACCTAATGAATTCTTAATGGAGCTACTACAGATAGCCCTAACATGTAATTACTTCAAGTTTGAAGAGCACTTCTACCTACAACGGACGGGCACTTCCATGGGGGCAGCAATGGCACCTTCATATGCCAATGCCTATATGTCTGTGTTTGAAACCCAGTACATCTTGGAAAAATATCATGAACACATACTCGTATACCATCGCTTCGTGGATGATATTTTCCTTATTTGGACGGGAACCAGTAGTGACTTGGAACAGATGGTCTCAGATCTGAACACAGCCGAATGCCCTGTCAAATTGACACTATCATTTAATCTCCATGAGATTCAATTCTTAGATGTGTCCATCTATAAAACAAATGGGAGATTGGGGTACACCCTATATCGTAAAGAAACGGCAAGGAATACTTTACTTCAGGCTACGAGCTATCATCCTCAGAAACTCAAAGAATCTCTCCCTATATCCCAATACATGAGGGTAGTGAGATACAATAGTGATCCAGTGAAAAGAGAGCAACAACTTCAAGAAATGACTGAGAGATTTCTGCACAGAGGATATAACCCTGACGTATTATTACAAGCAAAAGACAAAGCCTTGAGACACACTAGGGATCCGATGGAGATTACCAAAAAGACCTCACAAGCTACCAGGATGTATCTACCCCTAACGTTCCATACAGGCACCTCACAAATTAAAAAAGCCATGAATAAATACTGGGGTATACTACGGTCCGACAAGAACCTGCCACCCATCTTTCAACAGCAACCGATTATCAGTTTAAAAAGAAATAGAAACCTTAGAGACCTTTTAGTAAAGAGTGATCCGAGTTCTTGTTACCAAAAGACAAAAGGACCTACAAAGAAAGGCTGTTACAGATGTAGTGGCTGCGTGACATGCAGCCACATGAACACTAGTACCTCATTTTCTCACCCACACAGCGGAATTCGGATCCCCATCACCCATTACATCACTTGTACTACGGATCACGTGATCTACTTAATCACATGTCCCTGTGGTCTCTCATACGTGGGGAAAACGGACCTAACCCTTCGAGATCGGATTAGAGGCCACAGATCTACCATCAATACGGCTTTCAGGGACCAGAAATCTGATAAACCTGTCGCTAAGCATTTTCTTCTAGCCAACCATAGACTCCCTACCCTACGTTTTATAGCCATTGATCACGTCCCACCAGGTCCGAGAGGAGGAGATAGATCGAAAACACTACTTCAACGCGAAACCTACTGGATACACCGGCTGGATACAGTTACCCCCAAGGGACTGAACGAATATATTACATTTTCCATGTTCTGTTGAATGTAGTCATAGAAGTCGTAGGTGACCTAAATTAAATTTAACTACCAATTCTGCTCTGATCGCCTAATAATGCCCCACTATTCAGTATTTGAATTCATAGAAAATAGCCAGTGAATTTGTATTCTTGATCTATAAGTTGTGTTAATAGATCTTTGAAACATAGATTTTCCATATTACTCTATCTAAGAAGTAACTCCTTCCATTTTGTTTTTAAATATAATTTATGAGATGTATGTTATTGTATGCATTCACTTGGGTGTTGGTATCTTTTTCACCACACGGTTTTCAGTAGTTTTCAGCTCTAATCGCACTCGGACCCTTTCGGGTCTTATGTCTCATAATGATTGATTTATTTACTTCATTAACCCTGAGGTTTCCCCTCCGGCATACCATTCACTATATAGATCTCCTTTTCAGAGATCACATATTGTATACACGTTTCAGATCGTTATTCTAAACCTTCTGGTCACAGTAATCACATGACCGTACTGAGCATAGTCTATCGCATAGCAACCACGTTGCACGCACTGACGCACGCTAGGGAAACCACGTGGGTCTCCATGACACTTCCGGGTTCGGACGGGCGGCCTCATACACCAGGTATCGGTGAGTTAATTATCTTCACTTGTATATAAATGTTGTTTTTGTCACTTGCAAATTGTTCTTGATAAAGACCCTGAGGGGTCGAAACGTCGAAACAGATGATTTAATGTAAGTCTTTTTGTATCAATAAATACACGATTGAAAAGTCCTTTTGGAGTGCTCCACTTTATCGCTTGATATATATATATATATCTACACATAATAACAGTTGTTACATATTTACCGCAATGCCAAGGTTGCCATTTTTGACACCTGATATATCTCAACCATGATACAACCTATTTGGAAGAAACTAAATTCACACATTCTAAAAATTATCTACTAAAACATGCTTTTGGTTTGGGTTATTAAAACCCTGGAAGATCAGTCAATTAAATTAATTTTGCACGAGTAAACATGTGTGACATCATTTGGCAGAATTTATGAGGAGAATTAAAAAAAAAACATGTAGCTGTAACGAAAATATACCCCAACACGCAGGATTCAACTCAACAGAAGACAACACAGAGGGGAGATATGTCTACCGGACCTTAGAATGGCCGGACTCGACGTATATGAGAGGAGTACAGAGTCAGGAGCGATCCGAGGTCAAGGGCACAAAGAGACAGCGTAAACTAGGACTAGCCGGGGTCTGGTACACAGTAAACAGCAAGCCGGCAAATAGAACAGATAAGGATAAAGAGATAACGTAGTCAGAAACAAAGCCAAGGTCAAGTACGAAGGAACACAACTGAACACAACAAGCGCTAAAGGGAACTGAAACAGAAACCACAATAGGGCAAGGAACTAAGGGAAAAAGGTGAGTATATATACCTAACATCTATTTTGATTGGCCCCTGTCATATCCACGCCCCCAAAAGGTAAGTGTATGGGGAGTGTGGCATGACAGGGACCAATGGGAGGCCTTTGCCAATTTAGGCTCCCACTGTCCCTTTAAGAGCGCGCCCGATACCCGCGGCGCGCTCTTAGAGTCAGGCGGGACACGTGACCGCTTCTCGCGGTCACTGCCCGCCTTCCTGTCACAGACGGCGGATGAGTATTCCTCTATTAAAAAATATTGCTAGTTTCATTGTTGCAGATTTAGTAGGATACCAGTTTTATTATTTTTATATTGTAATATTTATGTTTATGATGGATTGTGTAAATTTAATTCATGTGTTTACCATAATGAAACTTTAAAGAGTGTGTTTATTAATTATTTTTTTTTAAAAGACAAATTTAAGAAATTACAAAAAATTACAAAATGGCCACTGTTTCTACAGTTAACATAACTCATTAAAACTGTCTTCCTTCGAAAATGTGTGTAAAGGTTTAGATATCTGTTAAGGGTGTAGTTTACATCATTTGTTCTAGTTAATGAAATGACAAATGCGTGAATGTAAATGACTCTTTCATATAAAACAACCACAAACAACTGTTTATAACGTCAGAATCACAGGTTTTTTTTAAGTGAATCCAGTGCTGAGACTCCGTTGGTGTTGCTACCTGCCCTTCCTTTTGTAAAATCACTGTGGAGATGTCACTTCCTCTCGCCAATCCAAAACTCGTCATAGAGAAGCACTAGGGACGAGAAGCATGTGCACAGCGAGCACTGTATGCATGCCAAATCAAATACTTCTTAAAGGATAACGTTGCATTCATGCTTTACTATGTGTTGCATCTGGTCACATAACCAAGTTTTTACTCGGTTGTTGCAGAGGAAGCACCTCTAGTAGCTATCTGGAAAACAGCAACTAGAGGTGTCTTTAACCATCCAATGTAGACATTGCAATTTCTATAAAATTGCAATATTTTCCATAGTATGGTTAAAACTATAGGGCCACTACACCCAAACCACTTCATTCAGATGAAGTGGTCTATCAGCATTTAGCGACCCTTTTAATGTCAGGTTTAAGATGTTTTTTTTATGAACTTTCTCCTAGTATGTCAAGAAGTAGGACTCAAGACAACCACACAATATAGTGACACAGGTCTGGAAGATGTGGAAGATTTTGATGATGCTTAATAAGCTAGAAATAGTTGTAAAACCCATTGCTAGCTTCTGACCTCTATACATTCAAAGTCAATCCCACATGGAACAAACTAAAGGAATTCAACATCATAACCTTACCATCTTACCCTTCCCAACTGAAATCACTCTGAGGACAAGTTGTACTATACTCTGTAAGATCACAAAGAACCCCAAGGTAATGACTTAGGGTGGGTGGCCTCTCTTTTATTCTCTACTTTCTTTTTGAGTCCTCTATAAAGGAAACACTGAACATGAGTGGTGTGTGTGTGTACATGAAGTCAAGAACAAAATAGAACTACTGTGCATGTCGACATTGACGATCCTGACATGCTTAGATTTGTCCAAAGTTCTCTGTATTGTGCACCCATCCAGGGTAGGTAGGTAAATAGACTGAAATTTAAGGCCAGAGATGCTGAATTGAAAGCATAACTAATTGAGATAATTTTTCCAGTTTTGATATTTTGACTTTAACCCATTTATTAGTAAAGTCAGAATTCTAATTTAAATCAAAGTGAATTTGAAATGTAAAGGGATACTATAGGCATCAATGCAACTTCAGGTTAAAAAAGCAGTTTTGGTGTATAGATCATATCCCTGTAGTCCTAACTGCTCAACTTTCTGCCATTTAGGAGCTCAATAATTTTTGTTAATGTTTATGCAGCCCTAACCAAAACTGCCCTGACTGTGACTCACACAGCCTGCATAAAAAAAAAAAATTCAATCATATATTATTTTACTTTAGAAGTTTTTGTTTCTGGCTTTGTAAATAGAACTTTAATCACATACATGAGGCTCCTGCAGGGTCTGGAAGGCTATTAACAAAGCAAGAGATACGAAATTCTAAAATCAACAGAGGACGTTTAAACATTAGATGACTCTTTACAGGAAATGTATAGGGAGGCTTTGTAACAAGCAACACAGTGTGTATATTTCTGTATTTTTTTTTAATTATTTGACAATTTTTATTTATTTCTGTATTTTTTTGCTAAACTTTGCAGATCTCATAAAGCTCCTAGATCAATACCTGTAGTGAAATACAATTTCCATTTTTTTTTTTTTTTTTAGCAAAACCCTGACTGAGCATGATGGTAATTGCAGTTCACCGCAGCCGCGATGTAACAGATTTCTGTTTACCCATACAGTTATAAAGTATGCATATTCATATGTAAAAAAAAAAAAATTGGAATAATGCATAAATTTAAGGAATTATGATTTACCCAAAATAACAACATCTAGTGGAATGAAGGCAGCATCATTGGTCTCTTAAAAGCTTCAATCAAGAGGTTTATTCTAGCACAGTAAATTGAAAAGCCCAAGAAAATGTTAACTATCTTTAAGACCATTTGTGATTTTTTCCTCTAAGCTCTATGGTGTCAGACCATTATATCTTAATATATTCACAAGTATTATTCTTCAAGAATTTCTATAGAATGTCTGTATGAGCAATACACCCTCAACCCGCAACTTAATTAAAACATACATACATATAGACATTCCAACATTAAATAAAAGAAAATGCACGACATCTGATATATTATGGAAAAAAATTACAGCAACAGAAGTTTATTATAATGTTAGTGCTGTAGTTCCCATGGTAAAGGACTCAGTAGCTAATTAACATTCAGCATTCCTTAAAGTGGCAGGATGAAATACCTTCAATTTCACCCAAGTAAATGTTTAATTAAATTCAAGACGTAACATTTAGAAGTTGGAGATACCAATCAGACCTTGCCTATCTAGCTGCAAATATAGTAACTTCTAAGCAGTGTATAAAACATAGTGCTCAATTCACTTTATTAAAATATCCAATAATAATTGATTTAAAGGCAATAAAACGTGTTCATTAGAGGGTTTATATTCAAGAAATATTGAAAGTATACCTAAAACTGTCACTTTTATTGTGAGTGAACAGGATAATATGATTTGAACAGAGTGTGATGATACTCAGGATTTGTCCTGCAGCTTTATCCGATAGCTCGTAAAGAGCAGAAATTTAATATGATGCTTTCAGTCAGTTTAATTGAAATTTAATTGCCACTTTGGGCAGAAGGTTTAGATCTGATCAATAAAATACTTTAGTTCTTGCTCCTTGGCATAAGAATATCCCTTAGAACGCTTATTGCCATCATCCCATATTCCTATATACTAAATCTGGGACATTTAAAGAAACAGAGTGGGATAATATGTTATTTGACAATTAGAATTAACCAATTTTGGATGTCCAGTCAATTTCTGCCTTGATTGGGTCAAGAGATGGAAACACGTTGAATGGCAACCTCACTAATGAAGTTTTTAATTAAACAAATTCAGGCAAAGTTATCTTAAATATTAAGAGAGATATAATATTTTTTTGACTTACGTAGGTTAACTGCAATTTATTACTGCCTATGTTGAACAAACAATTAAGCATTCGTGCAAAGTTAATATTAAAACAAAAATGTGTGGTTCAAAAACAAATTCAGAAGAAAAGCAATTATCATTACTTTTATGAGCTGATGTGTTTGAGTTGATATAGAACCTTAAGAGTAATGAAAATGGACACATATCTAGGGGCAAGTACGTTTTGCTGCTGTTTGTACTGGTGGGATGTTTCTGTATTTCCTTTTACGGAATTTTAATCTGTTGGAGGAAATTGTGTTTGCGAATGTGTGTGTAGAGAGGTGTGTTTCCGAGGGTATTGGATTGCAAAATGTAAATAGAGGTAACGGAAAAATGCTTGGGAGCTATTACAGCTTGAGAAATGGTGAAAATAAGATGGGACTCTAGAAACATGGTCACCTTCACAAAGTCATTAATGAAAAAATGGCTATAAATATTTTCAAATGTCAGCACTGATAGGGGAATCCAGCAAGGCGTGCACTGTAAATCAGCGACAGGACCTTGGGAAGGAATTAAAAAAAGAAAGAAAAAAAGACAAGGTTCCTTGATATTTTAGAAGTAATTACTAGTAGAGAGAGGGTAATGATGGCACTGTAAATCACATTAAGTTTGGCTATTAGAGGTGGATTGGTTTATAAAGCGCAGAGACGATTCTTGGAAATTGCGGGGAAAGTTATTTCTACTTTTCAGTTTAGATTATTCATGTCCCGCCCAGCTTCTCATGTTCCCATCTCTCCTTAGCAGTATCTATCAGCTGAAGCAAAGTTGCCGTATTGCCGACTCCACACGCATGTGCAATGGTCCAATCAAACATCTGCAAATACACATTCTTCTTGTATGGCAATTTTGTCTCTCTATATTTTAACGGTATGTCTCTTGGTCACCAACCAACTTTCTCCTTCCTTCTTCTGACCTTTTTTTTTTTTTCCGCTCTCAACCTCTTCTTCCTCATGTTTTTCTTCTCTTTTTTTCTCCTAATTGGTCAAGTTCTCTCGGTTTTTTATTTTTTTTATAATTTTTTACAGCGCGAGGTCATCTAAGTTCCTTGGTGTCCCTGGATGCAGAATCTGGATGGTGGGACAGGACCCTGAAACTGGGACTGTTCTGCAGAAAGTGGAATTGTTGGGAGCCCTGCCAATGAAATGTGTGTGCCTGGTTCTATTGATTTAAAAGGCGATTGGCCCATTTTTAGTACTATAGACCACTTTCTAAGGGCACGTAACACTTGTTTCCTTTATTTAAGAATAATAATAGAAAAGGTGGCATAACGTATATGTTCAAAAGATCTAACTAATAGTAGCAGTTGATGTGTCGTGGAGGAGGCTGCTCTGAAAAGTTTGTTTTTGGTGTGCTGTTATAATTGCTGTTATAATACAATTATTAATTATAATATAATTGCTACAAAGTTTGACATCAACAACTGTGCAGTGCAACTTCCACCCCAGCCATCTCCTGTGTAAAGCATGCATGCTCTGGGAAAATTGAAAATAAAAAAAGTCTGTCCCTCTAGCTCTCGGAGAAGAATTATGGTACAGCACAGAATGATTCTGCTGACCAAAGCCCTGCTTCCTAAGTAATCGGGGCTCGGAGAAGATTAATCTGTGCTATCAGTGGAAGATGGTGTGCTGTGAGCAAATATCAGAATTTAAGAACAGGTGGGAGTTAACTCCTTCCTGCTGGTAAACTAGTTTTCTGTATAAATGGGTTTATAATAATGAGTATGAATTGGTATTATATCAGCTTTCTTGATGTCCTTGAGTAATGTTATTCTATATCAAGAGACACGTTTCAAATTAAATATTTTGCACTTAGTATTAGAGACTACTTTGTTGAGGTGATAAATTAGTCTGGATGCATCCATGTGCACACGGGATACAGCTCTACTTCAGTGATATTTGTCAGGCAGAAGGCCAAAATCAATTTATACAATTCCTGCACCTCAAGGTGTTACATAGTGACCATGGTATAGCAGTAAACACTTTAGTTTTAATGACACAAGTAATTTCTCCTGATGACCATTAAGACCACACTACCTTTCTTTGATTTATTATCTTCTTACTTCTAACATTTTACTTCTGTTTACATTTTCAAATGGTTCTTCCTTCCCACGTCTGTTTTTTTTAAATTTATTTTTAACGACAAACCTTGCAAATACGCATTAGTCTTCAAAAGGTACTACAGGTACAAAACGCGTCGACCACAAAGATGCTTACATGCTAGCGCCTGTTGGATGTGCTTTTGTTTATGGATATAAAGCTACTTTCTAACATTCTAAAGATCCAACAGGATCTTGATTGTGTGTAAGCTATGAATTATAGTTAAATCACTACACTTTTTTTTTTTTTATAGTTTCTTTAGATTCTATGGGGTGCTCCTGCTTCAGTCAGATTCTTTAACTAACTAACAAAATTACGCAAGTGTCACGATAAAGTGACCCCAACACGCAGAGTGCAACCTACTATAAAGAGAACGTATTAACGGACCTTCGAATGGCCGGGTTTTAACGTGGTTAGTCAAACAATAGTTAGGGGGATAGCCAAAATACAAGGAATCTAAAGATCATGATAACGATAAGGAGTAGCTGAGTCAAGAAACCAGATACCAGAATAAATGAATAAACTAGGCGAGTCAGGGAAACCAGAGAAGCAGAATAGTCAAATAACAAAGCCAAGTCAAAATAACAGTAAGGAACTATCAGATAACAAAATAGCACTAGCGGGAACAACAAGTGAACCACAATTGGGCACTGAACAAAGATAAAATACACTCTATTTATAGGGGAGCGTCTTTTGGTTTAAAACCACACCCCAAAACGTCAGGGGCGCTGAAAATATTGAATATCGGCGGCATTGCTGCTATGATGTCGGTGCTCATGCGCTGCATCTTAAAACGAGGCATGGCCAGAGTGGCCGGCATCCAACATGCCGTGCAGACGCCGAGAGGAGTCAGCAACAGTAGTGTCTCCACGCAGATGTGAGGAACAAAGGTATCGTGACAGTCAATTAGTAAATAGAAATTCTGGAGTTTCTTTGCTGCAAAGCCAAAACAAACAATGCAACGCTCTAGTAAAAAAAAAACCTTAGACATCGCATTTTTATATATCTAGCATGGAAATGAGATAAGTATTGATCTCTAATGGAGATTTAAAGCTTAAACTTACTTCAACCATCATAACCTCTATAGCCCACTGCTTCCACCAATCATTCATTGGATAGAGCGTCAGCTGATAGCTCTCAGCCAATGACCGATATTATGTGTATAGAAATATGCATAGAATTGATATTGGTAGAGTTATCCCTCTGGCAGCAAAGGAGTCAAACTCAGTATGTGCAGAATTTCATAGAAAAAAAGCTGAACATTCAGATACCAAGCACCATGACCACTTCAGTAACTGAAGTACAGGGAGTGCAGAATTATTAGGCAAGTTGTATTTTTGAGGATTAGTTTTATTGTTGAACAACAACCATGTTCTCAATGAACCCAAAAAACTCATTAATATCAAAGCTGAATATTTTTGGAAGTAGTTTTTAGTTTGTTTTTAGTTATAGCTATTTTAGGGGGATATCTGTGTGTGCAGATGACTATTACTGTGCATAATTATTAGGCAACTTAACAAAAAACAAATATATACCCATTTCAATTATTTATTTTTACCAGTGAAACCAATATAACATCTCAACATTCACAAATATACATTTCTGACATTCAAAAACATAACAAAAACAAATCAGTGACCAATATAGCCACCTTTCTTTGCAAGGCCACTCAAAAGCCTGCCATCCATGGATTCTGTCAGTGTTTTGATCTGTTCACCATCAACATTGTGTGCAGCAGCAACCACAGCCTCCCAGACACTGTTCAGAGAGGTGTACTGTTTTCCCTCCTTGTAAATCTCACATTTGATGATGGACCATAGGTTCTCAATGGGGTTCAGATCAGGTGAACAAGGAGGCCATGTCATTAGATTTTCTTCTTTTATACCCTTTCTTGCCAGCCATGCTGTGGAGTACTTGGATGCGTGTGATGGAGCATTGTCCTGCATGAAAATCATGTTTTTCTTGAAGGATGCAGACTTCTTCCTGTACCACTGCTTGAAGAAGGTGTCTTCCAGAAACTGGCAGTAGGACTGGGAGTTGAGCTTGACTCCATCCTCAACCCGAAAAGGCCCCACAAGCTCATCTTTGATGATACCAGCCCAAACCAGTACTCCACCTCCACCTTGCTGGCGTCTGAGTCGGACTGGAGCTCTCTGCCCTTTACCAATCCATCCATCTGGCCCATCAAGACTCACTCTCATTTCATCAGTCCATAAAACCTTAGAAAAATCAGTCTTGAGATATTTCTTGGCCCAGTCTTGACGTTTCAGCTTGTGTGTCTTGTTCAGTGGTGGTCGTCTTTCAGCCTTTCTTACCTTGGCCATGTCTCTGAGTATTGCACACCTTGTGCTTTTGGGCACTCCAGTGATGTTGCAGCTCTGAAATATGGCCAAACTGGTGGCAAGTGGCATCTTGGCAGCTGCACGCTTGACTTTTCTCAGTTCATGGGCAGTTATTTTGCGCCTTGGTTTCTCCACACGCTTCTTGCGACCCTGTTGACTATTTTGAATGAAACGCTTGATTGTTCGATGATCACGCTTCAGAAGCTTTGCAATTTTAAGAGTGCTGCATCCCTCTGCAAGATATCTCACTATTTTTGACTTTTCTGAGGCTGTCAAGTCCTTCTTTTGACCCATTTTGCCAAAGGAAAGGAAGTTGCCTAATAATTATGCACACCTGATATAGGGTGTTGATGTCATTAGACCACACCCCTTCTCATTACAGAGATGCACATCACCTAATATGCTTAATTGGTAGTAGGCTTTCGAGCCTATACAGCTTGGAGTAAGACAACATGCATAAAGAGGATGATGTGGTCAAAATACTAATTTGCCTAATAATTCTGCACTCCCTGTATAGAAACAAGCCCATTGTTCCTATTACACTCACATAAAAACATTATTTTTAAATTTTTGTGGTATTTTTAGGAAGCTACAACCCCAAAAATGTAATTATTTAATAACTGAAGTGTGAAGGGTTTACGACAATTTTATCTTTAATTCATTAATTTCATTTATTCATTCATTTATTTGCTATTTTCCTCACATTTTCCACACTGGCAAACTCTTATTTCTGCTTTTCTGATAATATTTTATATCCTGTCTGATATATTGAATGATATTTGATGCTGTAAATTCTTGAAAAATTCTTATTCCCCTATTTGTATATCTATATATTATTTACATTATTCTGTGTACTTCTGTATGGCAATGATATCAGAAAAAAAACAAAACTGCAGATAGAGTCTTACTTTAAATAATGATTGACTAACTCAGGTACTAAAATTCACAAGTGGACCCAGTAACCAGTTTGAATGGAAAAAAGTCAAGTGTACAAAGTAACTACGACATTGAATTTAATATTTCAAAGAAGAATACGCTATGTATTTGGCAAAGATCTTTAGAACGAAAGAATGATACAAAAGTTAATGACCTGACTAATATTGTCCTGTTGAGAATATCATGCAGTTTGGAGGAAAAATGAAATTTTTGGCAAGCACTGGAGACTGAAAGTGCTTATTGATTAAGGACCTGTAATTGTGACTTCTACCCTGACACCCAGGCTATCTCACAGCTGAGATAAGCATTTAACAGGTGCATGCATATGGTTTGTTTATCCTCTTCCTCCATAGCAGATAGCGAGTCTCATTTATCAGTGATTACAGCTAAACCTACACAGATCTATTTATTTCATCAAATGTAGCGTTACAGTCAAATTGTCTAGAACTGCCAAATGCACCACTAAAACATAAGAGCATCGGACGAAAACGAAATGCCCTTACTTAGCCTGGATTAACCCATTCATGGAAAGCACAACACAAAAGTAAGCTTATTCTAAAAAATAGTATACTACAACCAAGCTGAACATACGGTAAGATGCAATGGACCGAACAAATTAGTAAATAATTCTAATGTTATACGTATAGGGTGTATTGACCCAGAGCAAACAAAATTGAAATATATGACAAATGGGCCTCCTAATGGCAAAAAATTCACCCTGACACAAATAAAGATAAACACATATATTGTATCCTTTCCTTGTTTATATATACTTTAAAAAGTGGTGTCTAATTTATGTTTGAACAAATGTACATCATCTGGTGTGTAGCAGGTGGGGAGCAAGAATTTGTGCGATTGATTTGTGCCTTGGATGTGCAAAGATATCACATTGTCTGGTCTTTTGCTTGCCCTCGGAGATATAAACAAACATCTAAGTAGTGTGCGCTTAAAATACGCTGTCTTGCAACGCTTATCTCGCCAATCCAAGTAAATTATACATTTCATTCACTTCTCATAAGTGCCGTATTGTACCAACAAATGTCACGCTGCATGACAATAACTGAAATGCAACGGGGGTTATGCATAAAGAAGGTTTTGCATTTAGGTCTGATTGTTTGTTTTCTCTATGAGCTTTTTGTTTCGAATTGCGCCTATTTATCACCTTGTTTGCTCCAACATATCCCTGGCTGTACCTTTCACAAAATAGGCGCAAACATAAAAGTCAAACGCTTTTTAGACATAATCGTAATGATTCACTCACAGGTTTATTAACTAAAGTCAGAATTGAAAGTGAACACTAGAATTGAAAGGACACTATAGACACTATAGACACCAAATCAACTTTAGCTTAATTAAATGGGAACTATAACGTCAGGAACACAACCATGTATTCCTGACACGATGGTTCTGAAACCACTCTTAGTTCTTATTAGAAAGTTGATTTACTCACCTTTGTCCAGTGCTGCGCAGGGTTCCACGTGTATGTTCCCACCCTTGATCGGCCTCTGTGGCTTTGAGGTTCTCAGCCAATAAGAATGCTTTCTCAAAGGAAAGCATTGGATTGTCTGAGATTGTTAATTCTGATGATCATTTTCAGTTAGATGTTAACTTGCTTTATCAGTTTTTATCTCCTTATTTGTAAATTAAACTCTAATTGCACACAGGAATCTCCTGCAGGGTCTCGAATACTACTAAAAGAGCAGTAAATGAGAAGCTCTAAATTTAACAGCATTTGCAATATAGGAAGTGTAAACATTAGATGACTCTTTACCGGAAGTGTTTAGGATAGCCTTATAAGTCACATGCAGGGAGGTGTGGCTAGAGTAAAAACAAAGTGATTTAACTCCTAAATGAGAATTGAGCAGAGATACTGCAGGGGCATGATCTATACACCAACACTGCTTTGTTAAGCTAAAGGTGATCAAGTGCCTATAATGTCCCTTTAAGGCCACAGTAGTCAAAGTTACAGCGTAGTTGAACATCTACAATTGCCATCAGTTGATACAACAAAGCTGAAAAGACCCTGTTCACTATAATAGTAACCCAAGTTGCTTTAAAATTCCATAATATATGAGGAATCATCAATCCCTGTGTGGTGATTAAATTCCAACTCTGCGATCGTCATAATATTCCCGTAATATCATAACTAGGGAAGATCGGCCCCCAGCCCTTATATTACTAGTAAATGTGGCTCTCAAGACAATATGTATCATAGGGAGGGTGGAATGGAACACAAATGGCAAATAACTGGAATGTGTTGCTTCTTCTTCTTCTTCTTCTTCATTATTAAATAGCCACACCTGAGTAAGACATTCTCCAACAGTTTGATAACATGGGATACTCTTGGGGATTTGATTCTCTATATAGTTATATATATTAAGATGGTAGTAAAAGGAAACTATTTAAATTACTTCTTCAAAATAGAGCATAAGGTTTAATGGACCCTGTGACTTTTTGGTTTCCAAAGAAGTGTCCATTTTTGAAGATTCTATTCTTTTGCAGAGGACAACATGAAAATATTTCTTTTTCAAAGAATTGAATCCCGTTTTCATATACACTTTTTTTTGCTTCTGGTCACCTTTTACGTGCGATTCCTCCAAAATCATATTTTGGATACTTGAGTTTATAGGTTTCTGGGAAATGAATTTAAATCCATTGACGCATTTGCGGAAACCGGTGATCGGGATGGCAGGTGGAATAATTCTAATGTACGTTCCATTATATCGTTTTTCTCCTCTCCTATAAAATGCATAATTTACAAAAAATAATCTGCTAGTGGGGGTAAGGATAACACAACTGAAGAGGTATTAAATTATCTTTAAGGTCTGCCAGTCACGCTAAATTCTTTTTTTCTGATCATCGTGCACCATAATCTCATCTTGTTGCAATTAACTTGAAGATATGTGGAAGAAAAGCTAAAGACAACATTATTACTTCTAAAGGTGCAAGAATAAAAACCCTCGGGCCAAGCCAAGATTCACAAAATTCAAATTTCCCGTCTTGCCGGACGATTCGCGTAATTAGTTTCAGGTTTCTCCGTTGCATCCTATAATTGATAATATAATAAACAGTACATGTATATCATCATTAAGCGTATTCTGGTCGCACGCGGTCATGTTTGGAAGGGGATTGACAGGTGTGTGGGAGATACCTCTATGGAGACACGAGGCAACGAACCTGAAAATTGGGACGTTTTCTGTCTGAATAAAAATCCACCTGATATCCAATTTCCTCGTTATTCCACAGTAAATGTAGTAACACTTTGCTTGCCAAAACAGGTTGGCGTTAAACTCCTGCTTCTAATTCCCCTCTCAGGGGCGGCGATTTAAATACAATCTTTGACACATTGTAGCTTGCTGTCTGGTTCCGTATGCACCTGCGTTTTGAAAGTAAATTCTATGAACGTGTAATGCAGCTGGAAGCCTCCGTCTGTAGTGCTGTGTAATGCAACAAGCAGCTGCACCACTCCTAATGCGAGTGTCAATATCCAGGGGCCTTTTAAATATATGGGATGCAGAGTAGGCTGAATCTGTTAATTATCCAGTGGGGCCACGTACAATTAATTGCATTACAACCCACTGTGTTTTATTTGTGTAATTCACTGCATTTCATCTGATTATCAGCAGGAATGCTGATTAGAATAATTGGTTTAATATTTAAAAATGGAATGGCCTTTCCTGCGGCAGAAGACCAGAGTAGCACCATGAGAGTTTTGTTATCCATACAGGAAAGGTAGGTATTTACTTAGAAATTGTCACAACAGACTGTCAATGGCATCATTCACAAGAGCATATTGTCAGAAGGACATGTGTTCTCTGGGAAAAGCAGACGTATACAGCAGCCGAGGGACTGAATTCAACACCTGAGGCAGAGATTTTACTTCCGAGTCCTAAGCAGCTAATCCTCCATTTAACTTGCAAGTCTTTGAGTTCTCGAGTACTAGATCTAGTGCGGCGAGTTGCCAACTATGGCCTCAAGTTAATATAGTTGGATACGTTTTCCAAATTATTTAATATTTTTATATAAACTTTTTATAAACGATTTAAAGGTATTCTATAGTGTAAGAAATACAAAATTGGAATCCTTACACTATAGTTCACTCTGCCCCCCTCAGCAAGGAAAGGGCCAAAAAACCCTTTGTGTTCTCTTTCAAATCCGTCATTGATCACCCTCAGCAATGGGTCGACACTCTGCCGCCAACGTCATCCGATGGGGAGGAGGGCTAATGCGCATGCCCTGCGGGCGCATTAGGCCTTCCCGATAGGAAAGCATACACTTGACTAATGCTGATTGCCCTCATGCAGAGTGTGAAAATGTCCAGAGTCAGTTAGCCACCAGGAAGTGCCTCTAGTGGCTGTCTGATTGACAGCCACTAGAGGCAGTCTTTGTCAGATTGAAAGCCACTGGAAGCAGTCTTAGTCCTGCAATGTAATCATTGCAGTTTCTCATTTGAAGGACTAAGGGGGGCAAGGACATTGTCTCCAGACCACTTCAATGAGCTGAAGTGGTCTGGGTGCCTAGAGTGTCTGTGAAAATTTAACAATTCATTTTTTTATATATTGATATATTGTTTTTATTTATGGTATATGTTTTGATAATTTGATATGTTGAAAACATAATTTGAAAAGTTTATCTAAAATCTTAATCATAAGGAAAGTTTATCCAACAATATTAAAAAGAGGCCTAAGCTGGAAGCCATCACTCAGACGATGCTCTTTATTTGACCAATTTTGTGTTTTTTCTGGTACTTTTACTGGATTACTTCACCTGCTGAATTCACTTTTTTTTTTTAATTCTTTCTTTTATTTAAGGCATATGAGATGGGGTACAGAAGGTAGAGCAGGGGAAACGTATGCATAGGTACATCATGGGATCAATACATCGATAGCATTAATGCAACACATTTCTGGGATTTAGATGCCTCATTTTTAAATTTTGTTGTTTAACGAGGGTGAAACCACAGTAGTTTTAGATTAACTAGGGCATCATAGCCCAGTGATGGTAACATGAAGTAAGCTTATAACACATGCATAGCTATACCGTTGATTTGTCAGTGCCTTACGGCTACTCTTTTCATGACAGCTTAATTAGGGTAAGAGTAGCATGCTAGGTATAGTAGTAGACCAGTGTGTGTAGACTACATAGCGGGCTATAGAGCTGGTAGTCATAGCATGCTAATACATATGGCGTAGGTAAAATATGTGTATTTTCGGCATACATAGCAATAGCGGGTGATAACAAAACTAAACATGCTATACAGTTGAGTCTGAGCATTAGGAGTAAAACTTATGAGGATCAGGCAAAAAATAAATCATGCTAGCAAAATGTAACTGACTGTTACTACACACTGTTAGATTAAGAACAACTTGAAAGGGTTTGAGTGCATGTGTAATGGGACACATTTGCGTGTATGCTTGAGTGAGTAAGCGTAAGACTTTAGCAATAGTTGTACCTCTGTGGACCTAGTGTAAATAGGTTTGGATATGTGCAACTATGTGTAACCTCGGCTACCAAAACAAGAGACAGGATTGTTCCAACCGTCTTCAGAGAATGGCAGAGTCGCTAGTTGGTGTAACAGAATGCAGGTATATGTGACATAATGGGTGTCACAGTGTTTTCTGGGTTAACATTAGTTGGCTTGCTTTGTGTGTGACAGGTGTGTATGCGGTAGCTCGTTAGCCATAACATGCAAAACATATTGGTTCCAACATTAGTAATAACAATGACATGCTATTCCACTTCGCGTGGTCAGTCATAGAACCGCTATTACTGCCTCTTCATCAAGGGGGTGAGATAATAGTAGTTCAGAGGGTGGTACGTTACGGTTGGCAGGTAAGCAGGGAGCAGTGCTTGTGTCGAGTGGTAAGGTGGGAAAGTCCTGCTCAAACAATGTGTGCCTGACAGACCCAGAGCCATTGCCAGTGCTTAACCAATCCCCTCTGGGTGCTGCCTGTTATCCTGGAGAGTCCTTGGCGGTATGTTGCAGTCCCGTTTAGGATCTTCTGCCTCATTTCCACTGCTTGGGTACAGGCTTGGTAGGTGAGCTCGGCCCTTGGGACCATTTGAAGCAGCAGTGTTGCTCCCCTCTTGTTGTGGCCCCGGCGTTGCGCTGGCGTGACGAACCCCTGAACCTCTTATCTGGGACGGGTGCCGGTACTTGTATGGGGTCATATGGCGTTGTGGTGATGGGTGGTCCCCTCTGCCCTGGGACTGTGTTGGAGCTAGCGCCCTCTTGCCACTGACCTGGGATCCGTAGCGGCCCATGGTCGTCCCTGTCGGGAAATGGCGGAGAGTTGCAGAGCTTTGCATGTGCCTTCGGGTGGTATCTTTCCGCCGGTGTGGTCGGCGCTTGCGGGGTATGCCTCAGGTTGCTCCCAGCCCGGGAGGGTCTCTTTTGTCGGGTATCGCTTTTGTCCATTCCTTTGTGCCCTGAGGTGGAGGCCCCATTTTCCTCCCGCCATAGACTTTCTCCTGTGGGGACAGTGTGGATTGGACTGTCCCTGCTTGCAATCGCGGTAGCCACTTCGCCCAGAAGCGTTCGAACAGCACATCAATGAGGTCATCAGCAGTGTCATTGGTGCCTGGGGTTGGATCTGGTTTTCGTTGGTCTCGAATATGTGGTTCTGGCAGTGCCGCCATCTTGGGGGC
The DNA here is from genome assembly GCF_036172605.1 of Pelobates fuscus. Lineage (NCBI taxonomy): Eukaryota > Metazoa > Chordata > Amphibia > Anura > Pelobatidae > Pelobates > Pelobates fuscus. Next base: position 28,583,137 of record NC_086329.1, on the reverse strand, counting down.
CCTCACCACCGCATTGCTTGGAGGGCTGGCAGGAACCGATATTTGGTGCGGCGCGTGGGGTCTCCCTTCAGGCAGGGACCGGGATGACCCCCACCGGTCCATAGGGGGGGGGGGAAAGCGATTTTCGTATGCTTGGGGGCCTTTGAGTCGGGCGGGAAGGCGGCTGTCCTTCCCCCTCACCTCCTCCGGTAGGCCCAAGCCAGCTGTAGCTTTTCCCGGGCATGCCGGGGTTTGATACGGGTATTGTTGAGTGCACCGGCATTGTGTGAGACCAATAGTTGTGGTTGCCCGTCTCTCTCGTCGCTGTGTCTCGATTAGGTAACGTTATTAAGCACAGAAAGCCGGAGCCCATGCGAAGTGCGACCAGCCGGCTTGCTTGCTCGGCTCCACCCCCGAATTCACTTAATACCTACCTGATATGAATGACATGTCATGTGTTCTCTTGTGACGTCCAATATAGTATTATTCCAGAATTTATTTTGATCGTTGTGATGTTTATTCAATAAATGCCAAGTTATAGAGAATCGATCACCAAATTGCAAAATTTAGGCAAACAAAGCGGATATCAAAAAGTCTTCATTTTTGCGATAGTCAAAGTATGGCTAAAGAAGTATTCCTAAAGAAGGAATGTGGTCCTTAACCACATACACCTTATGAAGCGAGCCGATATATTGGCTCAGGGTTTGTGAGTATATTGGTATTACCTACTTAACATATCCTATATACACCAGACTGTACTACGCTATATTCTCCCTCCTATACCTATTACCTAGGATACTACACCTGGAGAAAAATCTGGACGAAAAAGAGGGTGAGGGTCGCCTCAACGGACCCTAAGGCGCATATACCTGAGCTAGTACATTAGCTCAGAAAAGTGTGAGTTAGTTATCTATGCACTTTATTTTTATTTTTTACTCTGTACACAGGTTACACTATGTTCTGTATATTTGTGTTTTCTATTTAAGGTAAAACCCGAAACCATTGGGACTTATTATAGTATACCCAACCTATTTAAGGTACAGCAAGGTTTTCTATTTATTTATTTCCATATACCCACTTATGACATAAATTATATTTATAGGGCGTTATGGCATGCAATACGATGGTGGGCAAATTAGACTGTATCATGAATGGTGTTGTGATTAATAATAAATTCAAAGAAACATTACATAAGGTATGCAGTATGATTGATGGGGTGAAATATGGTATATGGGGCATAGATGTATACAAGGTGGTATGCCCAGACAAACTCTATTGTGGAGCCAAATTTTCCTCCATCTCACTTGTTTAGATCTCTACAGGAATGTTTTGTTGGGTTAGCTTCATTTAAGAAAAAACATTATGTATATACCTGGCCTCTAGTGCAAAAAGTGTATTTCATACTTCATTAATTAGCATTTTAAGGTAAGATCTAGATGGTATTTTTAGTGTTATAATATTGAGGCAATAATTGTTAAAATAGGTTTATATAAGCACAGGGTCATGAACAAGGCTTCATGGGCGTAGGAACCCAAAAAAATCTGGGGGGGATAGCATTTTTACTCGCCGGGTATATTCTTATTCCGTAAACTAGGAGTTGTTTATCCCATTGTACAGCGCTACGGAATTTGCAGTCGCTATATAAATGATTAAATAATAACAACATTAAAGGGTCACCACAGGGAAGGGGTTTTACTTACCCGGATACAGCGCCGGGATCCTCCTGATTAGAACCACCCCTACCCTTCCCATGAATATTAGAACCACCCCTACCCCTTCCATGCACAAAATAACTCCACCTACCCCTTCCACGCACATTAACTCCCTACCCCTTCCATGCATATTAGTACCCCCCTAACCCCTTCCATGCATATTAGAACCCACTCTACCTCTTCCATTCATATTAGTACTCCCCTAACCCCTTCCAATAATTTTTCTACCTACCCCCTCCTCCCATCCATATTAGTAGCCCCCCTAAACCCTTCCAATTATTTTTCTACCTACCCCTCTCCCCTATCCTTATTAGTAGCCCCTCTAACCCTTTCCAATTATTTTTCTGCCATGTTAACTAACGCCAGTGCTGGAGTGCCTACATTAAAAGGCCTGCAGGGACAGGCTATAGACACCAGAACCACTACACTAAGCTGCAGTGCTTCTGGGGACTATAGTGTTTCTTTAATGTGAGGTAAATTAGAGATTAGTGCAACGAATAATATGCTAGATTGCCTACTTACAACCAGATGAGGATGATGATGGGCTCTAGCTGCAGTCTGGCTCCACTGGTCTGGTGTAGAACAGGCTCTCTGGAGGCTGTTTGTAACTGTGGTCACAAAAATCAATGTTCTGTGAGAACGGGAAGCAGCTCCATTTTTTGGGGGTCCTTTACACAGCTCAAGGTCTGGATCCCAGGGTCCACCTTCATGTTCCACCAATGAGTTTGTTCACAGGGGGTGGAGTGTGTAGGGGATGTCCTGATATGTGTGTAAGGAATGCATTGTGTGAATCTGTGTTTGTATGTGTAAGGGCTGCAAGGTGTGATTCTGTGTATGTACGGGATGCAGTGTGTGCGTCTGTAAGGGGTGCATTGAGTGTATGTACGGGGTGCATTGAGTGTGTAAGGTTGCATGATTGTGTGAGTGTGTGTGTGTGCACGGGGTGCATTGAGTGTGTGTAAGGATGAATTGTGTGTTTCTGTGTGTGTAAGGGTGGTATGATTGTGTGATTGTGTGTGTGTGTGTGTGTGGTGGATGTCAATCTCTCTCCCTCCCTTGTCACTCTTTCTCCCCCCCCCCTCCCTGCTTCTTTCTCCCCCCCTCCCTCCCTGCTTCTTTCTCCCCCCCTCCCTCCCTGCTTCTTTCTCCCCCCCCCTCCCTCCCTGCTTCTTTCTCCCCCCCTCCCTCCCTGCTTCCTTCTCCCCCCCCCTCCCTCCCTGCTTCCTTCTCCCCCCCCTCCCTCCCTGCTTCCTTCTCCCCCCCTCCCTCCCTGCTTCCTTCTCCCCCCCCTCCCTCCCTGCTTCCTTCTCCCCCCCTCCCTCCCTGCTTCTTTCTCCCCCCCTCCCTCCCTGCTTCTTTCTCCCCCCCCTCCCTCCCTGCTTCTTTCTCCCCCCCCTCCCTCCCTGCTTCTTTCCCCCCCCCCTCCCTGCTTCTTTCTCCCCCCCCTCCCTCCCTGCTTCTTTCTCCCCCCTCCCTCCCTGCTTCTTTCTCCCCCCCTCCCTGCTTCTTTCTCCCCCCCTCCCTGCTTCTTTCTCCCCCCCTCCCTGCTTCTTTCTCCCCCCCTCCCTGCTTCTTTCTCCCCCCCTCCCTCCCTGCTTCTTTCTCCCCCCCTCCCTGCTTCTTTCTCCCCCCCCCTCCCTGCTTCTTTCTCCCCCCCTCCCTGCTTCTTTCTCCCCCCCTCCCTGCTTCTTTCTCCCCCCCCTCCCTGCTTCTTTCTCCCCCCTCCCTGCTTCTTTCTCCCCCCCCTCCCTGCTTCTTTCTCCCCCCCCTGCTTCTTTCTACCCCCCCTCCCTGCTTCTTTCCCCCCTCCCTGCTTCTTTCCCCCCCTCCCTGCTTCTTTCCCCCCCCCTCCCTGTTTCTTTATTTCCCCACCCTCCCTCCCTGTTTCTTTATTTCCCCTCCCTCCCTGTTTCTTTATTCCCCCCCCTTCCCCCCTGTTTCTTTATTTCCCCTTCCTCCCTCCCTCCCTGTTTCTTTATTTCCCCTCCCTCCCTGTTTCTTTATTCCCCCCCTCCCCCCTCCCTCCCTGTTTCTTTATTCCCCCCCCTCCCTGTTTCTTTATTCCCCCCCCCTCCCTGTTTCTTTATTCCCCCCCCCTCCCCTCCCTGTTTCTTTATTTCCCCTTCCTCCCTCCCTCCCTGTTTCTTTATTTCCCCTCCCTCCCTGTTTCTTTATTCCCCCCCTCCCCCCTCCCTCCCTGTTTCTTTATTCCCCCCTCCCTGTTTCTTTATTCCCCCCCCTCCCCTCCCATTTTCTTTATTTCCCCTTCCTCCCTCCCCTACCTATGATGTAGCGTGGCCGAGCGCTGTATAGTCCGCCGGTACAGGTAGCTTTTGTTTCCTGTACCCGGCGGACTAACAGGAAGTGCACACTCAGTGTGCACTTCCTGTTAGTCCGGCCGGGTACAGGAGACAGATGCTCCCTGTACCGGCGGACTATACAGCGCTCGGCTACGCTACAGTGAAGGAGTGACAGGAGGGAGCGCTGAGCGCTTCCCTCCTGTCAGCTCCTCTCTTCATGCTGCGCCCGGGCGGTGCGCTCTCATGGACGCACCAGCCCGGGCAAAGCTGCAGCCGCCTGAGGCTCTCTGCAGAGCGCTCGGGCGGCTGCAGCATCAGGGGGGGGGCGGCGGAGCTGGGGGGGATTTCCCCATACCTGTCCCCCCCGCATGATTTGCTGGGGGGGATGCGTCCCCCCCATCCCCCCCGGTTCCTACGCCCATGCAAGGCTTTTTTTTTTTACTAAATGACGTGGTGTTTTTTTTTAATGCTTGTCCTTCTGGATACACCCTGTGTACTCGGAGGACAAACGAGACTATCTGATGGTAGTGATAAAGTGAGTTAATTATAGAGTAATGCAGAGACAGGGATAGATGGCATGCCATTCTTTAGCTATGTACACTTGTAATGGCTCCACCTACTGTCCAGTCTGAAAAATACATTATATATATTGACAGACTTAAGAGCACAGTGTAGTTGCATTTGCTACTTACCTGTCAAAGAGTGCCCCCCTGTCTCCTTGCTTCTAGTCTTGACACAAAGCATTATCCACAACTTTTAGAGTTGATGTGCTGCCACTCTGGTTAATCCAGTTTAATCTCTAAGTCTATCAGTTGGTGGTTTTGGAGTTAAACTGGCCAAACCCTGATTTTTGAACTGCACAGTCACAGTAAGATTGTTTATTTCAGTCACATCCATCGCTAACAAGCAGTCTCCATAGTCAAACCTTGCCAGTAGAGTTACCTTCTTGCATAATACTGAAGGGGGTTGCTATCTTTCCAGAGCCAATCCTAATGACCCAATAACAGTGCCCAAAATAATTATTTGGGGGGCAGAATTGATGCAAATTTCTTTAGTTCTTCTCCTGCCATCTATTGTATTGAGTAAGTGTAGCGGTACTTACCTTATCCGGGGGCCGGACGCGGTCCTCTCTTCAAGCCGCGCGCGGTCCTGCGGCTGCACGAGCCGCGCGCGGCTCGTCCGACTGTTCAGACAGGAAGGCGGGCAGTGACTGCGAGAAGCGGTCACGTGTCCCGCCTGCAGCTAAGAGCGCGCCGCGAATCTCGGGCGCGCTCTTAAAGAGACAGTGGGAGCCTAAATTGCAAAAAGGCTCCCATTGGCTCCTGTCATGCCAATCACCCCATACACTTACCTGTTGGGGGAGTGGAAGTGACAGGAGCCAATCACATTAGTTTGAAGGCTACTTATACTTACCCTTTTCCCTTAGTTCGTTGCCCTATCGTGGTTTCTGCTACAGTTCCCTTTAGTGCTTGTTGTGTTCAGTTGTGTTTCTCCGTATTTGACCTTGGCTTTGTATTCTGACTTCGTTTTCGCTTTATCCTATTCTGTACTGTTTGCCGGCTTGCTGATTCCTGTGTACCAGTCCCCGGCTAGTTTTCGTTTACGCTGTCTCTTTGTGCCCTTGACCTCGGATCGTTCCTGACTCTGTTTTATCCTATTACGTCGAGTCCGGCCACTCTAAGGTCCGGTAGACGTATCTCTCCTCGGTACTGTCTTCTGTTAGGCTGGATCCTGCGTGTAGGGGTATATACTCGTTACATTACGATAGGGCCATGGACCCCGCAGATTTAGCTCAACAGATGGCGACCCATGAGGCTAGATTTGTAGAGCAGGATCACCGTATGGATCAAATAGCTCAGGCTCTCCAGACGCTCTTAGCTAGAACCATTCCAGCAACCGCACCTAACCCTCCTGCACCCCTGCTTCCTGAAACATCGACTATGCCTAACGCTACAGCACATTTAACGCCTCATCCTAGGTATGGAGGGGATTCTAAGACATGCAGAGGGTTCATTAACCAAATAGAGTTTCATTTTGAAATGTATCCACGTTCATTTCCCACAGAGAGGTCTAAAGTTGGGTTCTTTATGCACCAACTTACCGACAAAGCACTTGAATGGGCAAACCCTATTTGGGAGGCTAATGGACCTATGGTGCATAACTTTCACAGTTTCCTAACAGCTTTTCGCAGAACTTTTGATACTATGAAAAGGTCTAAGAATGCCGCTAGAGCATTAATGAGGGTGAAACAGGGTTCTAGGTCTGTGGCTGATTACGCTATACAGTTTCGTACCCTTGCCTCACAGGTCGATTGGACCAATAATGGGTTAACTACGGCTTTCATGGAAGGTTTATCAGACTCTATATTGGATGAGGTAGCAGCTAAGGAGCTTCCTATTGCCTTAGAGGACCTTATTGACTACCTCATCGATATAGATAATAGGATTCGTGACAGGCTCTATACTAAGAACAGGAATAGACGTTTTGTTACACCTATTCAACCCAGAGTTAATATACCGGAGAGTGTTAAAGTATCTGAAGAGGAACCTATGCAATTAGGGGTTGCCAAACTCTCAGATACTGAGAAATTACATAGGAGAAGGGAGGGACTCTGCCTATATTGTGGTAAGAGAGACCATATGGTAAAGGAGTGTCCTCTGCTCCCGGAAAACTCTCGCACCTAAGACCTTATAGGGGACTGGCCTTGGGTGTGATTTCTAAGTCTCCTACATTGCCTCCTAACCGACTGCTTCTCCCTGTTTCTTTACATATGGGAGAGAGTTGTATAGTTGAAAACATAGACGCCCTGGTTGATTCTGGGGCAGCCGAGAACTTTATAGACTCTGGTTTTGTAAAGAGAAACAATATTCCCATCAGAGAGAAGGAGATACCCTTGGCCGTTGAGGCCATAGATGGTAGACCATTGATATCTCCTGTTGTTACTCACGAGACTGCACCGCTACACATGTACACAGGGGTTCTACACTATGAAACCATTCGGTTCCAGGTCATCACCTCTCCCTCTTCACAGTTGGTGTTAGGGTATCCATGGTTACGTGCCCACAATCCCATTTTTGACTGGGAGACAGGGCAGATAAAATCATGGAGTGAAGCCTGCCATGAGTCATGTACTATTGAAGTCACGCCTGTGAATTCTATTAACGTTCCTACTGTTCCTCCTTTATCTACGACAATACCCTCTCAGTATTTAACTTTAAAGACTGTCTTTGATAAAAGAGAGGCTGACAAATTACCGCCTCACAGACCCTACGATTGTGCTATTGATTTGTTGCCTGGTACTATACCTCCTAAGGGCAGGGTGTACCCCCTATCGGTTCAAGAAAACCGTGTCATGGAGGAGTACATTAAAGAGTCATTAGACAAGGGATTTATTAGAAGATCCTCTTCTCCGGCTGGAGCGGGGTTCTTCTTTGTATCAAAGAAAGAAGGTGATTTAAGACCTTGCATTGATTATAGAGGTCTTAACAAGATCACCATCAAAAATGCTTACCCTATACCTCTAATAACAGAATTGTTTGACAGGCTCAAACATGCTACGGTATTCACCAAATTAGATCTTAGAGGAGCATACAATTTGATACGTATTAAAAAGGACCACGAATGGAAGACAGCCTTTAACACTCGGTCAGGTCATTATGAGTATACCGTCATGCCATTTGGGCTTTGCAATGCCCCAGCAGTGTTCCAAGAATTTATTAATGATGTCTTAAGGGACTTTATTCACTCATTTGTTATTGTGTACTTGGATGACATTTTAATATATTCTACTGACATTCACGCTCATCACAGACATGTTACAACAGTTCTGAAGACCCTTCTTGCTAATGGTCTTTATTGCAAATTAGAAAAATGTCTATTCGACCAGTCCGAGGTCCAGTTTTTAGGGTATTTGATTTCCGCCGAGGGTTTTCGGATGGATCCCCAGAAGCTCGCTGCAGTCATAGAATGGCCTCTGCCGCAAGGTCTGAAAGCCATCCAGCGTTTTCTGGGTTTCTCTAATTATTATAGACGTTTTATCAAAGGTTTTTCGTCTATAGTAGCGCCTATTACTCGTATGACTAAAAAGGATGGCAATACACGTGTCTGGTCTACTGAGGCACTTCAGGCTTTTGACTTTCTTAAAACTACGTTCGCCTCTGCCCCTATTTTACAGCATCCTGTCCCCTCATTGCCATTTATACTTGAGGTTGATGCTTCCGATATAGGGGTAGGTGCTGTCTTATCCCAAAGAGAGTCTCCTGACAAGCCATTGCATCCTTGTGGCTTCTTTTCTAAACAAATGTCCAAGGCAGAGAGGAATTATGATGTGGGTAATCGCGAACTCCTTGCTATCATTTTAGCACTCAAAGAATGGAGACATTTGCTAGAAGGAACTAAGGATCCTATTCTCATATTTACAGATCATAAGAACCTATCCTACCTTAGCGAAGCTAAAAGATTGTCTTCAAGGCAGGCTAGGTGGTCACTGTTCTTGTCTCATTTTAATTATATAATCACCTATAGGCCAGGTGACCGGAACACCAAAGCGGACGCTCTGTCCAGACAATTCGAGACTATTGACAAACAGGAGATTGATGTCACTCCTGTCATTCCCCCAGACAGGATAATAGCAACTACTATATTGTCTATTTCCTCGTCCCTCTTGCAGGCCATACAAGCGAAACAAGGCATGGCACCCAGCGAGAGGCCTAATGATAAATTGTTCGTTGACATTCCCGAGAGACGGGATATTCTGTCACTTTATCACGATACTAAGACTGCTGGACATCCTGGTATTTCCAAAACAGTGTCAGCCGTTTCTCGGTATTTCTGGTGGGATACCTTACGTAAGGATGTTACTGACTATATAAGTGCTTGTACTACTTGTGCATGTATGAAAACCTCTCGTAGAGTTCCTTGTGGGCTGTTGCATCCATTGCCCGTTCCCGAGAGACCTTGGTCTAATCTATCAATGGATTTTATTGTTGAATTACCCCCTTCGAATGGTAACACAGTCATCCTAATGATAGTAGATCGGTTTTCCAAAATGGCTCACTTTGTGTCTCTTCGCAAGTTGCCCACTTCCAAGGAATTGGCTCTTATCTTCGCTAGAGAAGTGTTTCGATTACATGGTATTCCCTTATCTATTGTATCCGATAGGGGTAGCCAATTTATTTCCAGGTTCTGGAAAGCCTTTTGTTCGGAGATGGGTATTTCCCTCTCATTTTCTTCCGCTTACCATCCCCAGTCTAATGGAGCTGCTGAACGTGCCAACCAGTCTCTTGAGCAGTACCTCCGTTGTTTTGTGTCTCACCATCAGGACAATTGGTCTGACCTGCTTCCTTGGGCTGAATTTGCTCGGAATAATGCCACTCATGATTTTTCCGGCAAAAGCCCTTTTTACGTTGTCTATGGCCAGCATCCCGTTGTTCTTCCGGCTGCATTCTCCTCTCAGGGCATGCCAGTTCTGGATGAGCATTTGGCTGGTTTGCGTAATACTTGGGAGCAGGTTCAGCGTTCTTTGGTGGACTCTGCTGCCCGCCAGAAGGCTCAGGCTGACAAGCATCGCAGAGCGGCTCCTTCCTATGTTGTGGGGGACAGGGTTTTGCTTTCCACACGGAATATTCGCCTCCGGGTGCCTTCTATGAAATTGGCTCCCCACTTCATTGGTCCTTATCGCATTATACATAAGGTTAATCCCGTTTCTTATGCCTTGGGTCTGCCTAAGAATCTGCGTATACCCAATGTATTTCACACCTCTTTGTTGAAGCCTTACGTACGCAACCGCTATACCCGGCATACTCCCCCTCCCCCTCCTGTCTCTGTGGAGGGTCATGAGGAGTTCGAAGTATCTGCTGTTATTGACTCTCGTTTTCTTAGGGGTCGGCTTCAGTACTTGGTACATTGGAAGGGTTATGGGCCTGAGGAGCGCAGTTGGATTTCTGCGGATGCTGTTCATGCTCCCCGCCTTGTACGTTCTTTCCATTCGCGTTTTCCTGCCAGGCCTGGTCCTGCCCGCCCGGAGGGCGTGTCCTCAGGGGGGGGTACTGTAGCGGTACTTACCTTATCCGGGGGCCGGACGCGGTCCTCTCTTCAAGCCGCGCGCGGTCCTGCGGCTGCACGAGCCGCGCGCGGCTCGTCCGACTGTTCAGACAGGAAGGCGGGCAGTGACTGCGAGAAGCGGTCACGTGTCCCGCCTGCAGCTAAGAGCGCGCCGCGAATCTCGGGCGCGCTCTTAAAGAGACAGTGGGAGCCTAAATTGCAAAAAGGCTCCCATTGGCTCCTGTCATGCCAATCACCCCATACACTTACCTGTTGGGGGAGTGGAAGTGACAGGAGCCAATCACATTAGTTTGAAGGCTACTTATACTTACCCTTTTCCCTTAGTTCGTTGCCCTATCGTGGTTTCTGCTACAGTTCCCTTTAGTGCTTGTTGTGTTCAGTTGTGTTTCTCCGTATTTGACCTTGGCTTTGTATTCTGACTTCGTTTTCGCTTTATCCTATTCTGTACTGTTTGCCGGCTTGCTGATTCCTGTGTACCAGTCCCCGGCTAGTTTTCGTTTACGCTGTCTCTTTGTGCCCTTGACCTCGGATCGTTCCTGACTCTGTTTTATCCTATTACGTCGAGTCCGGCCACTCTAAGGTCCGGTAGACGTATCTCTCCTCGGTACTGTCTTCTGTTAGGCTGGATCCTGCGTGTAGGGGTATATACTCGTTACAGTAAGGATATATATATATATATACATGCCAAAACTTTAAAACCACCTGCCTAATCGTGTCTGTCCCCCTCCTGTTGTCAAAATAGCTCTAATGTGTCGAGGGATGGACTCCACAAGACCTCTGAACATGTTCTTTGGTATCTGGCACAAAAAACATTAGTAGCAGATCATTTAAGTCCTGCAAGTTGCGAGGTGAATCCTCCATGGATTGAATTTGTTGTACTAGCACATCCCACAGATGTTCAATCGGATTGAGATCTGGGGAATGTAGAGGCCAAGGCAACACCTTGAACTCTTTGTCATGTTCTTCAAACCATTCCTGAGCAATATTTGCCGTGTGGCAAGGTGGACTATCCTGCTGAAAGAGGCCACTGCCATCAGGGGACACCATTGTCATGAATGGGTATACATGATCTGCAACAATCTCTAGGTAGGTGGTACGTGTCAAAGTAAAATCCACATGTAATGCTAGGACTTTCTCAGCAAAACAATGCCTCCGCCCACCTGCCTTCTTCCCAGAGGGCATCCTGCTGCCATTTCTTCTCTTGGTGAACTATGCACAGGCACCTGGTAATCCACCTGGTCTAAAAGAAAACTTGATTCAATGATTCATCAGAGCAGGCAACCTTCTTCCATTGCTCCATGGTCCAGTTCTGACGCTCACCTCCCCCTTGAATGCGCTTTGACAGGCGCACAGGTTCATCATTGGCACTTTGACCAGTCTGCAGTGACGCAGCCTTACACGCAGAAAACTGTGATGCACTGTGTGTTCAGACACCTTCTATCATGACCAGCATCACGATTTCCAGCAATTTGAGTTATAGAAGCTCTTCTGTGTTATCGGAGCAGACGGGTTAGCCTTCTCTCCCCAAGTGCATCAGTGAGCCTTGGACGCCCACAGCCCTGGCTCCAGTTCACCCTTTGTTCTTCCTTGCACTACTTTTGGGAAGTACTAATCACTGCATACTGGGAACACAAGATTTGCCGGTTGGAGCTGCTCTGACCCAGTTGTTACTATTTGTCCTTTTTTAAAGTCATTATGATCATCCTGCCCATTTTTCCTGCTTTCAACATATACAATTCAAGAACTGACTGTTCATTTTCTCCATAATATATCCCACCCCTTGACAGGTGCCATTGTAACAACATAATCAAGGTTATTCTCTTATCCTGTCAGTTGTTTGTATGTTGTAGGTGATCAACCTTCTGCAGTAATTATGGTGTCAGGAATATCCTGGCACCATTCCACAGTATGTAGTAAAACTATTTCACGACAGTTTGAAAACTTACCTGGGTCCCGTTAGTTGCATACTCTGCGTCCGATCTTCTTCTTTAGGAGAATCTGGTTTACTCTGGATCAGCTAGGCTTAGCTCTATAGAGATATTCACCTTCTCCTGCAGTTGAAGATCAGATGTGGCACAGGTGTTCAGGTGACCCAGGTAAGTTGTGAAAACATTCTAAATCCTTTTGAATACTTACAATGTCTCTGTATTGGTTATAATGCATGGAATGTCCCTAAAACTGTATTGTTATTGTTATAGTGCAAATCACTGTGCTCACACCTTTTGCTATATATTTTGTGTTTTCGGTGCGCTAGTTTCTTCAATGTATTTATTATATTTTAAAGTTGCACAAATTATGTTTGGGGATTCAAATATATTATATATATCATTTTAAAAAAAACCTATTTTTTAAAAACATTTTTATGAAAAGTGGACTAATTTGATTGGCTCCCATAACAAACCAAAACGAAAATGAAAATGTTGTAGACTGATTTGGACGCACCATTTTTAAAGCTCTGTTTTAATAGAAACACTCAGTGCATATATTCCTCTTCTTTTTAGATAACTCTGCATTTCTCCATTTTATATCTGTAGAACCAGACATGACAATGACGCCACCTCTAGTTCAGGATGCAATAGTATATGTGCATCTTTCAGTAAAAAATGCTAATGTGTTTCAACGACACAAGCATTTTTCACTAACCATTATATTAATATTGTAATGTTTCATTGATAGTGTTTTTTTGCTTTTTTTTATAAACAAAACTACACATAATTCTTATATAAATGGCAGTAGTTGCAACCTGTGTATCTCTTGTGCAGTATAAAATGTATAAAATATCCTGGTACACCGTAGGGCTGGGCCAAATTGTTCTCTCTTTTCTCTATTTAGCTCGGGTACATGCACATGTACAATAATAACATATAATAACATATAATAACAACAATAACCCATCTAGTCTGACCAATTTTTCTTGGTGAACTTCTCCTGACCAACTTCTCTTGGTGAACTATGCACCTGAGGGCCCAATCTCCTCACCGGCCCGAGAGGGCCCAAAGCAACTGAGCAGGGCCAGCGCTGCATGGGCAGGCAGGGGAGATCAAAGGATCTCCCATGTTGGCTTGGGAACATGGGCAACGCTATTGGGGTCCCTATTCTTGTGGGGCCCCTGGGCAAGTGTCCAGTGTGCCCATGCGGAAAGATGGCCCTGGTTCCCAAACCAGTCCTCATGGCCCACCGAAAATCTAGGATTTATGTATTTCCATATTTTATTCCAATGAAGATACTGACAACACCTGGACTGTTGTTGGGTCCTGAGGATGGTTTGGGAAGGCTAGGAGAAGTTATACCAGAAGCACGTGCTTATCTGTGCTATTGTTACACCTTTGATGAATTACAGAGCATTTGAACCCATATGCAAGTGCTTTAGCAGAGCTTCGTGTATGGGTTGTCCTGGTTAAATGCACTGCACCCCCTTTAGACATGGGCAATTTGTCCATGACGCTAATTGCATCATAGACACCCCCACCTGCTCACACTCATCCAACTCTTCCTACTCCTGATAACAGACCTGCCAAAGTTAGCAGCAATACATATAAATTAGGTAATGATTTTTTAGATGATCATAAAGAACAGTACCCATGATGCTACTAACATGTGCAGTGTAAATTGGCCAAATTGTCGATTTCATTTGGGTAACCTGCATAGAACGCTCACAGTGAATCACGCTGCTTCAAATCCATGCATCTTCTTTATGGATTCTAGATTTAAATGGCATTCTGATGACTTTAGCATTGGTACAATTACCAATGTAAGAAATGTGTTGTCAGTATCTAGTAGTTCCCTCATGTTCTTTAATTACGCCATTCGGCAACATTAACACACTTGTTTTTCTTTTTACTCTTCAGACATCAAGGTCACTGTCCAAAACGAAAAGAAAAATGAAAGTAAAGAAACCTTCATTCGTTCGAGAGCTTTGTGGAAATGATTATCCAATTAGCAGCGTTGGCCAAATCATGCTGCTCTCCAAAGGGCGGTCCAGATCTCCGTTAATTCTCCGCATCTCTCTATGAACTTGCACGAGGTAATGCAGCTCCAAACAGTTTTCTCATCACTGCTAATTATACTAATACATCTAAACGCCTCTTACAAAATGCATGAACCCTTTAAGGAGCCTCATTATAATGGAATATAATCTTTGCCTGAATATATATCAAACCTCTTATCTCGGCAGATTTTTTTTACACTTTTCTCGGCCGTGTTTAACGAACTGCAAGCTTTGAAAAATAAACAGACTGTGTTTGAGCGGCCAAATGCGTCTCCTTCTCTTATTTAGAGTGCAAGCTATTAACCAACGATTTGCTTAGGTTTATGCAAACATTCCACTTTGTAATTACTATATACGGAGTTTCAGACCCTATGAAACTTTAGAAAAAGTACTTTGATATTGATATCCATTACATAGAAATGTACATCAATAATTTGAAGAAATCAGAAACACTTTTTTTTTTCTTTTTCCTCCAAGCCTCCGTTGGAAAAAATACATTCAAAATCCAACTTTCCCTCTCTTCTGTTGGTGTAAATTCATGAAATCTTTTTTTTTTTTTCATATTCTTCAGAATAAATTCTTTAACAGGCAAATGGGCCGTGCAATAATGTGCAAAAAATGAGTTATACAAACTGAAAGACGGGGTGTAAAAAGGAGCATCATCCGGGACTAAAATAAAGACAGATTTTATGGTATTTATATCAGTTAATTTAACTGCTGGTAGGGGCTTCGGTGGTAACATGAGTTAGTTCCAGTGTTTAACCTTGCAGGATTAATTCCTGCTATATGACATTTGTGCTTTATCATTCGCTCCTTGGTAAGACAGTTATCTCATTAGCTGGAATTTAATGAAATGCAAGGATACACTTCTTAATTTCTAAGATTACTATAACACAAATCGATTGTAAATCTTTGCCCGAGGGACCTTTAGGCAATCACCTGTTTAAGAAGCTCAAAGAGAGGGGGTGAGCAGCTGAAAGCTGACCGTAGGTGCCCAAAATATGTGTTGGTGGATCACTTGATATTTTGGCTAGAAATAGTGTATTTTTGTCAACATTTGTACTGAAAAATAATGGGGACATTGAACTAACATCATATAATTTTACTATTCTGACCACATTTTACGAAATAAATCTCAAGCATGTGGGTCATCTTGGGGCTCTCCTTGTGAGTGGCAGAACTAATGTAGAGAGGGTCTTGGTGCAAGAATTTCTGTCCCTCTCTACCCCCCCCCCCATAGCAAAAAAGGTAGATATCCATCTGGCATTCACATCCTTGCAGGGTTGTATTTGTGAGCAGTGTTGGTGGGTTTGAATGTAAGAATGTTTTTGTATGTTTTGTGTGTGCATGTAGGGGTGTATTTGTATGGTTCTGTTGCCATTTGAATGCATTGACGTGCTTGCGTTTGTGTTTGAATGGAGGGGTGTGCTTGTATGCAATGTTGCATTTTAAATACAGGTGTGCGTTTGTGCGTAGTTTTGGTGTTTGAATGAAGGGATTTTTCTAGATAGTTTTAGTGTTTTAATTCAGGGGTGTGTTTGTATGTAGCGATTGCGTTTCATTGCAGGGGTGTGTTTGTAATGTTTGCGTTTCACTGCAGTGGTGTGCTTGCATGAAGTGTTGCATTTTAAATGCCAGTGTTCAATTGTAAGTAGTATAGGTGTGTGAATGAAGGGTTGTGTTTTCATATAATGTTTGTGTTTGATTGCAGCCGTGTGTTTGCATGCCGTTGGTGTTTTATTGCTGGAATATATGTACATGCACACATCACTGCCACATACATACACACATAAACACACTCAGATCCACACACTGACATACACACATGCACTGACATACACACACACACACTGACATATACAAACACTGACACACACATAGATACATACACACATATGTCATTATTTTATATTTGCAACCACCCTCCAGTTAGCATATCTTTTGTGTGCAGGAGAATGGCTTGCTGGTCAAGGCTGATGTGGCTTGTTGTCTGTGCTGCCTCCTCCTCTTTCTCTTCCTCTCCACACAGGCTCTCCCTGTATCTGGGAGGAAGTGACCTTCACTCACTTCCTCCTAAGCTGCCAATGTGCACCCCAGTTGCATTGTTAAAGGGCCATGGTGCCCGTCCGGGCCACTTTTCAGCAATACCGATTTGGTGCCCCTAAATGCTTGGGCCACCCGAAAGGCCCCCTCAACGTTGTGTAATTCCGCCTCTGTCTTTTGCCTTTTTAGTTAAAAATCTGGAGCTAAAACCATAATTGAAAAAGAAGCTGTTGCTGCAGGCAAATCACGTCTTCCTAAAAAGATTCTATATGAGAAGAAGGATGTAAAATGATTTCAAATCAATGCTCGATGATAAACATGTCGATAGCTATATAAAGCAGAGGCAGCGGCTTAATTAAGGAACCAGCCACTTACCCATCTCTGTAAGTGTCAAATAATAGTTATCAATGGGTTAATATAGGCAGGTAACTTCATTTTATTACAACTGCTGTCTTTCGAACTGGGACAGAAGCATTACAGTGTCTTCCGAAGAAAAGGCAGCATTTTGAGGCTCTGGACACAGATCATTAACAAAGTAATTTACATGGAATTACTGGCATACTGCTTCTGTCATTTCATGAGTCTTGTTACTACCAAAGAACCGTAAATACATGGGTTCCAACCCACTGGCAATGAAGAGTTTCCTCTTTGTGCTTAACTCCTTCATTGACAAGGCTATCAGGAAGGCAAGCCTTAGAATAAGAGCTAAATGGGCTCTTCTTTAAGAGAATAACCTTATGTGCAAAAGGAATAATCAATGCAATTGTGAAGCAGAAAAATTCCTTTAAAAAAAAATCTGATAGTTAAGAACCATTAGGTATCTTTCTAACTCACCGAAAGTGTCTATGCAGAATAATAAATATATTTGGAAAAAAATATTTAAAAAAAAAATAAAATATATATATATATATATATATATTGTTTTTTAATATTTTTGACCAAATATATTTATTATTCTATATTGTTTTGAACCCGTTCATTGTATTTTCTTCACCCAATACCTCTGGAAGCTGTTCATGTCATTTATCTCCATGAATATTTTTGCTAATTATCACCGAGTCTCCCACCCACAACTTCTATTCACACTCTCTTTTATATTAGAACTCCGCTAACGAAGTTCCTTGAATATATTTGAAGAATTCTATTGCCTCTCTTTTCTCTAAGCGTCTCTTTTTAAAGGTCCGTTGGGTTTATCCCAGTAATGTATTTTTTTTTTTTACTCCTTCTCGCCCAGATTTAGTTCATGGCCAGATGAGTAGGAATGAACTTATTTATTGATTTAACGTCTCTTTCCTTGAAAACATTGTCCAGAGATATCGGAGTGGAAAATATACCATTTATATAACCAGAGGCCTAGTTAAGCTTCTGTGTTTGCCAAGCCTGCCTGACAAATGACGAAATCACATCTCCAAGATTTGTATTTCTGCATACACTTTATCATTAAAAATGCTTTTATCTGATTGCTAAAAAAAATTTTTTTATTCCTATGGAGATTATTATAGCACCTAGGGTGTATATGTATACCTTTTGGCCTTTGTGATTCTCGTGAATAAACAATGTAGAGTTATTCAATAAACAATAAACTGTCCTGAAAATGAAAAAAATCACACGTCAATTCCTGATAATGTTCGATTTAGCTAACGTTTGTGAAATGATTACATTTTAACTACGTGATGTTTTAAAATCATCTTCCTTGGCCATATGTCATGCCTTTTTTAAAAAACAAATTCATCATAATTAGCTGATTAGTGAATACGCACTTACCTGTGCTTATATTATGCAATGTGTCTGTACATGTATATTTTGTTTTTCGTTCGCTGAATCCCTTCCGTGTTTGTGTGTGGATTTTTGCACCTATATTTAAATATCTTAGTGGGCGTGCTTCCCAACCTGAAATGACTGATGCAGCTGCCTACACGCTGTCTAAAATAGCTCGCTCTTTGTGTCGTAATAATAACAATTGTGGAAATTAACCTCTTCCTGTCATTTTGTTGTTTTAAGCTGAATAAAAAAGGATATTCTCAGACAAAAGTGTCATTAGACCACATCTTACGAAAAACATTTTGCGTCTACAGTGTGCCCCTTCCTTTAAGAGCTGTTAATTTGTTTTAATGTAGTTAAAGCAGAAACAGGCACATTTGCCTAAAATTACAAGGATCTGCCATAAATAAGTGACCCTTTGTTGCTATTGCATTTATTATTATTTTTACTTTGTGCTAACAGCTATCTACAAAGTTCTATTCACCTTTATATTCTCAGAAGACTTGCGGTCCTGCAAAACAAGGCTGTGTATAAAAGTTACAACATAAATACCAATGGGTTCTAGATTAAGTCGATTTAAGGGTAGCTTTAAATCAAAAGCTCATGTATCATTTTCAGAAGAAAACGAGAATGCATGACAGATCTTGTGAAATTTGTCAATAGTCTTGAGCAATTATCTAGGCAACCTTCGTTACTCTAGATGTTGTTGACTACATCCTACTTAATATTCTTACAGGCATAATGATGGCAAAGCACTAGGGGAGATATAGTCCACAACATCTGAGTCCATCTAGAGCACAACATCTAGAGTACTGTATGCTACACATTCAACTATAAATGAAAATTGAGGTTGGTTAAATTAATTCTTTAAACACCAAAGCAACTTTTGCTTAATGAAGTGGTTTTGGTGTATAGATCATGCCCCTGTAGTCTCACTGCTCAATTCTCTGTCATTTAGGAGTAATAACTTTTTCTTCATAAAGCCCTAGTCACACCTCCCCCGTATGCGACCTTCACAGTCCACCTACACACTTCCTGTAAAAAGAGATCTAATGTTTAAACTTTCTTCGTTGTACAGTCTGTTTAATTTAGAATTTCTCATCTCCTGCTCTGTTAATACCCTGCTAGAGCATCTTGTGTGTGATTAACGTTGAATTAACAGAGCAGAAGATAAAAATGTCAGAAGTAAACACACTGTGCTGCTAGATCTTATTAAAAAGTAAACCATTGTTTTCATGTTGACTGTGTGAGTCACAGCCAGCTGGGGTCGAGGGGAATGTGTAACATTTGGGGGGAGATTTGTCAAAGTGTCATAGCATAAACAATTTTGCTTCATTTATTTATTTATTTAATATCAGCTTTTTTCATCTGTTGCTTCTTTTGTGCCGTATCAATAATTTTTGAATGTAAGCTATTTTGTGGTTAACGCAACGTCAATCTTTACATTGCTTTTTCTGCCAGATAAATGTACTGTTCCACTTCTCATCCAAATCTGTCTTTTCAGAAATTGACGTGCGAAAAAAGAGGAATTTAGGTAGAAAAAAGACAACAATTTTTAGATCATTTTTAGAACAATTTAATAAATATGAACATATCACAGACCAAGAAAAGACACTTTACAGATCATTTTGTGTGTTCATAACATATTGGCAAATATTGAGAAACTTCCAAAAAAGTTAATAATGCATATGCATATAATTATAAAAGTATACCTTGCGCATGTATACTGACAAAGAGATATAATAGTAGTCATTTTTTTTTAAGTTTTAGAAATATGAAAAATAGGTACCAACCAAAGCTGAGTTTTAGTCTTGATTGATATATATGTATATTCTCTGCATATTATCTTTTAAAACACTAGAGATATGTACTTGGAGAGACTAAGGTCCTGACGCGGTTCTGGAAGGAGAAGGAAGTGCAAAGGATTGTATGAGATTAGAATCATTCTTAAGAAACATGGAGGTAGGTATATGAGAAAGTACCAAATGACTGAAATGTCGTCTTTTTCGTTTCAGTACCACTTAAGTTTCAGTACACCACTTACACAATTTGCTGGAGTCTTTTGTTTCAGATATATTTGGGTGAGGACATAATTGATTTGTTGTAGTGTTTCATGGATTGTTAAAGGGTTTTAGAATGAAAAACTACATTTTAATATGCTGTTGCATGTGATGCTACTATGAATTGTTAAAATGGTCAAAATCCTATAGATTAAAAATTAGTTGTGCTTTTATTCCCTCTTGTAGACTCTAGATTTTTAAAGTCACTGAGAAAGCTTCAGAGCAAAGCAGTCATTGACCTTCATATTACTGGTACATCAGGTGTTAGACAACTTATATCTGTATAATACTTTGGAAACATAGCATTTCAGACTGGAGAAAGGACAATGATCGAGAACCAAAAGCCTGATATATTTTACATTTAAGGATCATGTTAACATCACAAAATAGCATATCCTAAAACAATATGCCGAAACCATTTGTTTTTCATTAAAATATTCCCCTTTACAGGTCACAATAGAATGTAGCTCCAAACTAGTTTTTACAAAAATGCATTGTACATCAATATTTTTTATATGAAAGTCAAATAAGAACCAATCCAGACGTCTAGTCTGTTGAAAATATAGTCTTAGGTTGAGGAAATTAATAAATACATTATTCCCTACATGACCAAAGATGTATATTGTAAGTTATGGATGTTAGGTTTTTTTACATGTTAGCAATACCGTGAACCATTCCTGCATCAATGTTGATACAGGGAGTTTAAGCATGCGTGGGATAGGCATAGGGCCAGGGACTAATGAAAGTATATAGAAAATTGGGCAGACAAGATGGGCCGAATGGTTCTTATCTGCTGTCGCATTCTATGTCTCTATGTTTCCTAGCCAGTAACATAACAATGATGCCTTGTGTATGCAATATAGATTCAAAACATTTATCGTTCAATCAGCATCTCTACATTGACGTTGTGTGTTCTTTCAGCGTCAAGAACGCAGATCTTCCATAAATATAGCCAAAAAGACACAAGCACATAGTCAATCCAGAGTCGTCATTATATGACATTTTGGTGCCATAGTGATGATGTCAAGTGCTAGGCCTATATATACGATCCTATGTGTTATTGCTATTCTGGTTTATTACTTTGGCTTGTACATTGACTTTGCTGATCTTCCCTGTTCTGATCTTGGCTTGTTTGGTGGTCCTGTTGTTACTCTGTATTCTTTTGAATCCAACTTGTTACTTGACCCCACCACCTCTAAAGACTGGTAATGAGTGCTTTTCCTTTACTGTCTTAGATTTGTGTGTTGGGGACTCTGTACATTCCTCACATGGTGTTCTTTATAGATAATGCAAAAGGTCACCTGAAATCAATGTGTTTACCGGGATCGCAGGAAACCAAACTGCTCTGGTCCTTTCAATCACTGATAGCTAGTTATACAGTTGTCAGAAATACCAGTCCTGTAATATTAGAGGTGAATTGTATCACACATATTTAGCTTAGGGCCAGTGTATGAAATTGTGAAGCTGGGTTACTAGTAAGGAATAAGTAGGGTCAAAGATCTAGTAGCTGATGAGGTGTCCTCAATATATATCGAATTTCCATACTCAATCACACATAATCTAGCTTGAATTTGTGTTTCAAGCATCTCTGGTGGCAAAATTATACTTGTAGAACAATGCTGACAATAGACTTTTTCTAGTGGAGCCTCTGTAAGTTGAATTTTCCAAGATGTGTTCTTAAAGCAGACATATATATAACTTCTAGAGATGACTCAGGAATTGCTAAGGCTCTCATTTAGAAGCAACTACATGCTATTATGGGTACATTCAGCTGATATTTAGAGATTTTTTCTAGTTAGTTTATAATTGTTGTTTTCTTTGTTTAGCAGTTACCATTTGAATTTTGACAGAATTTTGACGAAATATAGATAATAATAAGTATAAATCCTTTCATTTTACCAGGAGAACCAACTAAAGTCTATAGTAAATAATATGTTTTATCTTTTCAAAATAAAGATGGGCATTAAACATTTCTAAGATGGAGGAAATCTAATAATCAATGGCTATAAAATAAATATTATTATAAAAAGATTAAATTCAATCAATACATTGTGGAAAAACTTGACAAACCACAGTCGGTTGATATTTTCAGTATCTTTCTGTTGAATTGATTGATATATGTTCTTTCCTGGGTAATAAAAAGATCAGAGACAAATACAAAGTAGAGTATGAAACGTCACAGGATATCTCAGAATTTCCAGCTCATTAGAATTTTATCCTAATGACACAATCAGAAACCTGGACTAGGACCTTTCCTCTGACCTCTGAGTGCATATTCTCTTTAGATGCAAATTAGAAGTCACTCGCAGTGAGGACTTCCTGAGTCCAACAAGCCCAAGGTGTCCCCCACAGACATAAAAGTAGAAAGGACAATGCACAATGTCAAGAATTTAGTCCAAGGGCACTTGATAAAGGATCCTATGTGAGCCAAAACTGAGATCTTTCTTCTCCAGAACATCTGCCTTGGACTACATTATTGACTTTGTGCACTGTCCTTTCTACTGTTGTGTCATATTATTTTTACAGATCAGGCTGGCCGTGGCCAGCAAGAAGAGGGCTCAGTAAGAAGGAGAGTTGTCTCCTTCTGTTCTGAATGAGCCCTCTTCTTGATGGCCACGGTCTCGTTTTTGCAATTTATTGAATATTGGGCTCCTGCAACCAAGTCATCTGTATTTACCCTTTTCCAGCCACAGCCTAGAAAGAAAACATTTCATCATTGTAGGTATAGGAAAGGCATGGTAGCCTGTGACCTCCCTGACAATTTGAAGCTTTGTCTTTTTTTTGTGGAATTACTGTATGACAGTGTCCTGAAAGCTTTCAGTTGCTACCATCTCTGTTAATCAATGAATATATCACATTTATTTTGCTTTTATGGTGATTTGAATTTGAATAAGCCAAACTATTTATATGTGCATAGACAATAGACAAGCACTTTTTAAATCAATACATTTAGAGAAAACACAAACTGACGTCTATAGTATAATTTCTTTCTTATATGGAATTGAATCAATGTGTATGTCTGGATATTTTCATTTAATAGGGACCTTTGTTGTGCTGGTCTGCTACGTCGTTTTGTCTCATGTTCAAGGACTCTGGTTAGAACTTACACTATTCTACTGCCCTTCGTAACTATTGACCACTGTCAAGAGTTTAGTAAACAGAGCCCATTATGTGGTAGAAGGCTGAGTGGAAATCGAGGCGTAGTCAAGGTAGAAAATGGTCAGGTCAGGCAGTACAGGTTCAAAAATGGAAAAAAAGCCAAAGGTCAAATACCAGGAAGACAAAACATCACCTCTGACACAAAACCCCCTTTACCTTTGAGACACACATGGCTAAGCGCACACATGGCGACATGAGGATTGAGCCGCAACCCTCAGAATTGGATGGCAAATGGTAAATAATGCTAAATACCATTCAAATGCTCCTGGTCTTTGGAAGAGTAGACCTCGAGGGGAGGTGTGACTGAACCAACACCCACCGACACTTTGGGTCCTGGAGAGAGAGAGTTGGGATGCAGTGTGGGAGCGTGAGGTGAGTGATAAGCAGAGCGGGGACCTGACAACCACAGACTCTATACCCTGACTTTTTAGGTATTCCGTGTTTGTCTTGATTCCACATGCAAGAGATCATATTATGACCTTGAAACCTCTGTTTGGACAATGCTCCAATGTTCCCTTAATTCTATATGTAACAAACCTGACTATTTCCTCTACACCTCTCCGTAGACTATGACTAAGCTTTACCATGATTACACATGTAACGGACTGAGGTTTGAGCTCAACACCTCTCAATGGAACTTGTTTCACTGTTTATCAGATTGGATAGTTAATTCTACATCCTCTCTTGTAAGTACAAATATTTATCCACTTCTATGATTCAGAATTGCATCCTATTTCCAATGGACAATCCTTGTTCAGGACAAGTTCTTAACTTCAAATACATTACAGAAAGTCATTCAGACAAGTTCCTTGTTCTATGCAATATATGTGTACTGTACATTATATATATATTTAGGGACCCACTATATAATTATAGGGGAGGGGGGGCATCAGCTGTTTAGGTTTTCTTTTATTAATTTTCTCTATAGCTCAGAGACTTATTAGATGACAATATATGCCACTAAAATACTTAGTTAATAATTTATTGATTTGAAAGTCTTCTCAAACTTAGTTTTTTTGGTGCATTACGTAATGTGCCATTATACTGCACGACAAATGCTTCCTACTTGAATGAGAGCTCATAAATCATAAACATACGTGGGTAGTGTAATATTAGAGAGAGTAGCACTGTAGAGTAAATCCAGCGAATGACTTTGGGGGTAAATGATTTGTATCAAACCAAATATTCAATGAATGTCTATTGGATAAATACTTTCAGATAAAATCCAATGAATGTCTAATGTCTATCCGATAAAGACTTTTCTATACTGTGAAATTCAGTGAATGTCTTTGGGGGAAACTTTTTTATATAGACAGTGAATGTCTACATGGCAAATGATTTCCATGAAAATAGAAATTCTAATAAATGTCATCTAGTCACATAAATGCATATGTGGATGAATGTATTTAAGAGGCTGTTGCTTTATTGACAGTGTCCTATGGAGGGAGACATAATAAAAATGTCTATGGCTAAATATATTTTTAGTGGAAAAATCCTTTGGGCATGAAAACTATTTTGCAGAGAATCTAAGAGGACAAATATTTTCTTATAAAGCTGCGTCTGTGGTTATAAATACTTTCTCATGGAGACATTCTCTAAAAAAAAATTTCTATGGACTCTGGAAGAGCTAGATTCTAGACCAGATTCCTTCCATAAACTACATTTAAAGGGCCTGAGTTTCCACAAGACCTATTATATACCATCATTAATTTAATGGTATTATCGTCCCAAAATTTTATTTTTGAATATAAACTTGTTGCTTAAATATAAAAATAAATACGTTTTCGCTATAATAATTCTTATCCAATTATGCTATATCGATTCCCTGAGTGGACTAGTAAATGTCTTTCTCTTGACTTGTAATTTTACCTTCTGACTTGTATACAACAATGGTCTCATCCAGAGCTACCTATCTCAACTGATTGTGTAACCTGCAATTCACTAGTGTTAAGGGACCCTTACAATATATGACATATGTCAGTACAAGTAGCTCACCCATTTAAATGTGATTAGGGGATATCATGGCTTGAATACTCTTTAAAAAGAATGCAGATGATCCCAGCTGAAATAAAGTGTTACCACGAATATCTACAGTGATGCAATATTATTTGCATTCGTACAACGAATAAGAGCAATAGATAAGATGATTTATTTGTTATTGAAGGGGATCAAGAACTTGCAAATAAGTGAGTGTCCTATAACAATTTTATGGGACTCACTTTAGCCCAGTGGAAGTGATGAACAAATTATTGCTATAGATAAATAATTGTAATTGTTGGCATATAATTGGTAATCCAAACTGGACGGTGGGTTTGGGTTATACATATGTGATCCAATTCTTCTAATGATTTATATTAATACACTTAATTAAATCTTCTGAATATTATGACAGTCTATTTAAAAAAAAAAAATGTAAACCTAGTAGAAACCATTAATAAATGAAGTGGTGGAAATCGTATTAGATATAGATGCAAATAAAATGTTTGTTTATTTGTAATTTATTCATATTACTATTTTTTTTTCACTCCCCCCCAAACCTCTCACACTCCTGATTACAGTTTATTTTAGTGTAAATTTTCCCATTGTCAGTAGTGGACCCATTACAATTAACATTACCCAAGAGACACACAAATAGTATCACATTGGTGTCTATAATAGGAAGAGCCTTTTTTTTTTTTTGTTTTTTTTTGTGTGCGTTTCTGCTTCTCAGCCCAGAATACAGTATTGGAAATGATGTCACGGACGATAATGCATTCCCTGTGGGTTTGTCTTTTATTTACTTTTTTTCTCCTCGTAAGACAAAAGGCCCCCGGGGGGTTTTTCACATTAGGGGTTAATTTTCTTTCTCTTCTCTGAACATGCAAAGGGTTTAAATTAATGCAGCCTAATTAATGTCATGTCAAACTGTCTGATCTTCAAAGACAAGGGAAGTAGTCACAGCTTTCAGACGCATTGCTTATATGTTTTGAGATACAAACTCCCCTCGGAAAGGAAAACCTGCTGTGACCCAGCATTGAGTGGCGTGTTAGGGTTTTGCAGCCTGTCCGTGTACAATCTTGCATGATTTATATTTAGATTCATATAGAGAGACAATGAGCGAGCATTCGGTGACTTCTTCCAGGCTGTTGAGTAAACTGGACTGCAGTGTGCACTACAAAACAAGTCACTGTCTTCACAAACAAGATGTCTTAGCAAGAATGGCATGCTGACTTTAGAATTGTTCCTAAGTAGCAAATACCTGCGCTGTTATACTTACCAAAAGAAAACAACATATTCCTGAGACCGCGTAACTGGCCAGTGACGCCAATATACGCCAATCAAGTTCGCTCAAATGTTTTTTTTTGCTCCGGCCACCTCTCTATCTCGAAAAAAAAAAATGTTGTTTTGCACTTTTCTTAATGTCTATTCATTTTTTTATTTTTTTTTACAGTAGACTTGACACTACTGGAAACAGGCTAGAAAGTTCTAGGAAAAAGACTCGGATAACAATAATAAAGGTCTTTATAAGTTTCAAATTTCCTGGGGTCGATTCTATGTATAGTAGGAGTGTACAGATCAGGTGTTAAGAATCTGTCAATCTAGTTAAACAGAAAAGCAGGCAATTAAACATTTTGCTTAATTACATACAGGCCAGTTTAATTCATCTGTTAATTAGAGAAAGACTAATGGCGTGCTCTCTCGTTGCCCCTAGAAGTTTTATGCCATGGGATATCCAGTGCTGTTTATTGTTTTTCAATGGAACTCAAAAATAGAATGCTTGTTT
This sequence comes from Pelobates fuscus, assembly GCF_036172605.1. Taxonomy (NCBI): domain Eukaryota; kingdom Metazoa; phylum Chordata; class Amphibia; order Anura; family Pelobatidae; genus Pelobates; species Pelobates fuscus. Next base: position 28,556,309 of record NC_086329.1, on the reverse strand, counting down.
GTGATTTTTTTTTTTTTAAATAGACGTCACCTCTGTGGAATCTTTGTCACAATATTAATTTGGTTTGATTTGATAAGGTATTTACCGATGTGAAGCCTAGAATCACGATGATTTATTTATGCAGAGGTTTAACTGTAGATACTGGTAAGATTTTCCTTTAATTAAACACTTAACCCTTTTCTAACTGACAATTGCGCTGTGCGTCGTACTGATGCAAAAAGAGTTATTTAAATAATCTACTTCTTTATATATATATTGATAATAAGGAGAGAAACATCTCTGGCTGATATAAAAGAGAATGTCTTCTCGTCTCTTTTATACCATCCTCTCCCCACCTTTTCATCCCCCGTTTTAGTCTGCATAAAAGTAACTGTGATCCCACAGACGCTGCTCGGAATGACTGGATGGCTGTCAGACTTGCGTTCTCCACACGCCGCAAAAATTGACAGAAAAATACCGACCGTGACAAGGGAAAAAAAGAACTTAATGTCCTTTCACCCGTCACTTCTTCAAATTGCTCAATCTCGACTGACATATTATTATACATTGTTTCTCTGCAAGAAGAAAAAAAAGAAAAAAAAGAAAAAAAAGCCAATTTCTTTTCTTTTTACCTTTTTTTTATTTTAAACTACAGAACTTTTAAGAACTACAGAAGAGATGACAGGGGGACGAGAGAAGAATGAATTTTTAGTTCAAGAAACTGGTTATAGTTAACCCTGTATTGGCATTCACATTAATGGTTCTCACGAGCCCCACAGAGTAGGTACCCCTGCTAAGATTAACCACTTGATTCTGGGATGTGTAGCACACGCTGGGATGGGGTGGTCTCCCCTCTCCAAGGTTTAGCGCATTTAATGCAGACATATCTGTAGATCATCCTCTATATTTTGGTCACATACTGAATCTGCCCTGTCTTATTGTGTTATCAGCAGGAGGTATAGCCAACATTCGATTTTTGAAAATTTTTTATTGTCAAATTGACACAAAAAAAAAACCAATTCACTTCAAAATGAAATTATCAAAATAAAATTAACATAAATGATTACATAGAATGGTGAAACAGCTTTTAACTCTCCCTTTGTAAAAGAAGCCAAAGGCCTCCGGGATGATATGTAGTTAACTGTTGTATTGATCAAAATTGTGTCCTTTAATGGCGATTAGGACAATACGTTGCTCTGGGGTAAGCGAAGCAGGAGTTTTCTTTAAAAGCGTAATGTTTGCTAAGGGCATCGTTATGTTTATCTGCCTCGGCAGTTGTCTGGGACAGGATAAATAAATTATTTTAATATACCTTTCCCTTTTTTTTTTTCCCCCTTGTGCTCGTCTGCCTTGTTCCTGCGCTCCGGTGCGATTTTCATCAGTGGTACGTGCTATTTTTACAGCCGCGTACATGACATTGCTTTGAAAAATCTTTACATATGGACCTAAAATACATTATGCAAAACTCTGCGAATTTTGACACAGTGAAAACTCTAAGGGGAGACAGTCTGTGCTAACATTTTAAATCCCCTTCGCAGCTGCTTAGTTAATAGAATATGTTGAAAAATATTGATGTGTATTGTGTCTTCTCTGTCAGATCCCATGTCTTAAAAAATCATAGCAAATGGCCAGAATCTTCCATATCTTTCCTAGTTTGACTTAATATTATGCTGCACTGATGGGTGAGAAATCCGCTCACAAAATGTCTTTTTCTTTTTGTGCTTTTCTCATTTGCATTTATCTTGAAAGCTTTTAGTGTATCGAGAGCTTCCATTATCAACCTTTAGTTGTGCAATAACAACCCAGCCAAACAAAATATCTTTTTTTTTCATTTCTTTAACTACATTAAAAAAAAAACCCACAAAAAAACAGCAAATTATTTAGCTCGACGCAAATGCAGAGATAAAATTAAATAGAGAGATATAAATAAAATAAAAAAAAAAAGTGTCTCAATATGCATTGAAAAAAAGGATAAGGGAAACATGTAAAGAAACAAAATACCTTTAATTTTAGAGAAAATGTGTGTCTTTTTCTCCACCCTCTAGCTTGTGAATAAAATACATTTCTTTCCTTAACAATCACAGTTATAATCAAATTGTCATTTTTTCCCCCTGAAACGCTCGGATCCATTGTGACTTGTACTTTTTTCTAGGTCCATAAAAGTGGTTTATGTTTGAAATGTATCAACTGCAAAGTACTTATTACTAGTAAATGCTGTGCTATTTCACGTTCTGCAAAGTGAGCTGTTAACGGATATAATTTGTGCAGAATGGCCAGAGGAAACCTTTTGATATGCAGAAGAGCTGACCCGCGTACTGTGCCTTTAATTGGGTTTTTAATTTTCCAGGCCATCTGACAATATTAAACAGGGTCCAAGACCTCCAAATGTTGATTGCGGTCTAGACGCGATGTTCTGCAACATGGCATTATAGAAAGGTGAGGGCACTGCAACAGACACAGGCTGAATAAGGTTCTAGCTGAAAACCCTCTTTTAATCTACAATATAACACACAAAGCTCATGTAGGAGCACTATTTAAGCTCACACTCCCAGAACATATATTTACATAAACATGCATTCCAAAATCTGTTAATATGTAACATCTACATATCATGAGATTTTTTTGGATTTTTTTTTATTGCAATTTGCAACTTTGAAGAATTGTGTTTCAATAACATTCTCAGGATATGCAGAACATGCAAATAAGCAGAAATAACATATTTGCTTTATACATTTAATGCCTACATATCTGTAATTGTAAAACGTAAGTTGTTAAACCCCCTCCCCCCCTTCTCTCCCCCCCATCCCCCCACCAAAGGACGGATTAGGATTTCAGTTAGAGGTGTCCTACGTAGATCTTCTGGCAAAAGGATCTAACTTTGTCCAACACTGATCTAAATTATCCAGATCTCCAACCACAAACAGGTATTCAGCCCTACTGGATCTGCCAAATGTGGCTTTGGTTCAAAACTGAAAATCATATAAAATGTTAATTAATAATGAGAAAAGAATTGATGGAAAGCTGTTTACTCATACAAGTATTGTAGATGAATACAGGCACGTGCTTTTAAAGATAAGATGTTATAAGATGATTGTGTGTTTTATTGAAAGGTTATTCTTAGTGATGTCGCAAACATAAAATTTTCCGTTCGCGAATGGCGAACGCGAACTTCCGCAAATGTTCGTGAGCGGGCGAACCTGGCGAATCGCCATAGACTTCAATAGGCAGGCGAATTTTAAAACCCACAGGGACTCTTTCTGGCCACAATAGTGATGGAAAAGTTGTTTCAAGGGGACTAACACCTGGACTGTGGCATGCCGGAGGGGGATCCATGGCAAAACTCCCATGGAAAATTACATAGTTGATGCAGAGTCTGGTTTTAATCCATAAAGGGCATAAATCACCTAACATTCCTAAATTGTTTGGAATAACGTGCTTTAAAACATCAGGTATGATGTTGTATCGATCAGGTAGTGTAAGGGTTACGCCCGCTTCACAGTGACAGACCAAACTCCCCGTTTAACGCACCGCAAACAACCGCAAACAGTCCATTTGCACAACCGCAAACTCCCCATTTGCACAAGGTTGGATAACAAGCTAGCCATGTCCCGTTCCTTGTCCTCACTAATGTCATTGAAGGTCTCTTCCTCCACCCAGCCACGTACAACACCAAGGGTCCCCGAAACGTGACAACAAGCTCCCTGTATTTTTTTTTTTAAATGTACACTACTGTTACACCAGATATGAGTTGCACTGGTGTGACACTGTGCCCTGGCAGGCCCTGAAATGCACATGTGTGAAGGAAACTGACTGCTATTATTTCACAGTCAAATTTCTAGTTTTTTTTCAATGTACACTACTGTTACACCAGATATGAGTTGCACTGGTGTGACACTGTGCCCTGGCAGGCCCTGAAACGCACACGTGTGAAGGAAACTGACTGCTATTATATTACAGTCAAAAAAGTTTTTTTTTTTTAAATGCAAGCTATTGTGACACCAGATATGAGTGGTGGCACTGGGCAAGTGGGCACAGTATACGCTGTGAGCCGGACACACACGCTGGCAGGCAGGCAGCTGCAATTAGATTACACAGGAAAAAATACAATAAAAAGCAGACTGATGTTCTAGCCCTAAAAAGGGCTTTTTGGGGTGCTTTCCTTACAGCAGAGATCAGATGAGTCCTTCAGGACTTTAGTGGACACTGAATACACTAGCCTAGCTATCGATTTCCCTATTAAATCAGCAGCAGCTACACTGTCCCTCCTCTCACTAAGAATGCAGCTTCCGGGGGGCGGGGCCTAGTTGACATGGAGGAAAGACGCACTTCGTGTGAGCTCCCTCAATATCTCACTTTAAGCAGCTATCAACAAGCAAATTTCACCCCAGAAGGGGATGACCCAGCAATGTTGCTCCTACCTGACCGACCCGACATGCTAAATAGCGGTCAGGTAGATGGTAATCAGTCACACGGGCAAACAAGACAGGAAAGTGTTAAAGATAAATTCAGAGTCAAGAACAGAGCCATGGTCAATACCAAAATAAATAAAATAGATCAAGGAACGCACTAAAGGGTACTGACAAAGAAACCACTATAGGACAAAGTGGATAGGGCTAGGGGAGTTTAAATATCCTTTAACATTTGATTGGCCCACGTCATGCCTACGCCCCCAAAACGTTTGTGTATGGGGGTGCTGGAATGACGTGGGCCAATGGGAGCCTGAATCAACTTTTGGCTCCCACTGCCCCTTTAAGAGTGAGCTCGTGACTCGAGCCGTGCTCCTAGTGCCAGGCGGGCCACGTGACCGATCACTGCGGTCAGTGCATGTGGCTACGTCAGAAGAGGAGATCAAGCCGCATGCGGCTCGTGTGGAGGCAGGAGTGATCCAGCCACGCGCGGCTCAAGCTTAGGAGCCAGGTCGGTCCCAGGATAAGGTAAATACAGCCACAACCACTTATCCCAATCACACACCTTTCCTAACGTCCTATCCCATTAAAAGCATATTACGGCGTATTTAATAAAACAGATAGACCCCCTACTTCATCCAGGTTACCAATCGATGGTTTGATATTCTGAGCCCTCTCTGATTTACTGTACACAACTATTCGATATTCCCACAAATTTGATATAGCATTTTATGTTTGTTTGAGACCACCTTAAAAATATTGGATATCGCTAAAAATCATGATCACTATATACTTTCTCTACAAACCTCTAAAACGAACCAAACTACTCATCCATACCACTTTATCCCACCTAGAACTAGTGCCCAGTTAAAATGCTTGACTCTTACTTACCCACACTCAGTCATGCCACACACATTTCACCACTACTCTCACTGAATCCCGCTGACTACGGCTAAATTCATCTTCTACATCAGAACACTACTCCTAAGATTGAGTTGTATCCATGTCTCGGGTCTGTCATTTAGAATAGGGGCAGCTTCGGTCTCCTTCAACACTGACACTCCAGTGCATATTATTAAAAGATTGGGCAGATGTAAATCCTCAGTCTACAACCGATATATTCCTCAACCCGAGAAAGAAATGAGGAAAGCTTTTAAAAGTTTGGCTTTGTAAATTTTGATGCAATAAGTGTGTTTTTATTAATACCTTTTCACCCTCTTAGCATGAACCCGATTTACATATATTACTAATATGTTTCTGAACATATATATTATATTATTCACTCACTCACTTACTCTCTGGGCCGGCCTAAGACATCATGCTGCCTAGGTCCAACGATAAATGACTATGGGGGATAATGTATAATAAACACAGGTTACTGGCTACGGGGGGATAATTTATAATAAACACAGGTTACTGGCTATGGGGGGATAATGTATAATAAGCACAGGTTACTGGCTATGGGAGGATAATGTATAATAAACACAGGTTACTGGCTATGGGGGGATAATGTATAATAAACACAGGTTGCTGGCTATGGGAGGATAATGTATAATAAACACAGGTTACTGGCTATGGGAGGATAATGTATAATAAACACAAGTTACTGGCTATGGGGGTTAATGTATAATAAACACAGGTTACTGGTTGTGGGGGGATAATGTATAATAAACACAGGTTACTGGTTGTGGGGGGATAATGTATAATAAACACAGGTTACTGGCTATGGGGGAGATAATGTATAATAAACACAGGTTACTGGCTATGGAGGGATAATGTATAATAAAGACATGTTACTGGCTATGGGAGGATAATGTATAATAAACACAGGTTACTGGCTATGGGAGGATAATGTATAATAAACACAGGTTACTGGCTATGGGAGGATAACGTATAATAAACACAAGTTACTGGCTATGGGGAGGATACTGTATAATAAACACAGGTTACTGGCTATGGGGGATAATGTATAATAAACACAGGTTACTAGCTATGGGGGATAATGTATAATAAACACAGGTTACTGGCTATGGGGGGATAATGTATAATAAACACAGGTTACTGGCTATGGGAGGATAATGTATAATAAACACAAGGTTACTGGCTATGGGAGGGATAATGTATAATAAACACAGGTTACTGGCTATGGAGGATAATGTATAATAAACACAGGTTACTGGCTATGGGGGGATAATATATAATAAACACAGGTTACTGGCTATGGAGGATAATGTATAATAAACACACACACACACACACACAAAAAAATGCAGCTTCAGAATTAATGTAAATTGTATGCTGTGTAGGAGGTGGGAGGGTCTGGGAGGGAGGGTCTGCTGCTGATTGGCTGGAATGTGTCTGCTGACTGTGAGGTACAGGGTCAAAGTTTACTCAATGATGACGAATAGGGGCGGACCGAACATCGCATATGTTCGCCATCCGTGGCGAACGCGAACAAGCTATGTTCGCCAGGAACTATTCACCAGCGAACCGTTCGGGACATCACTAGTTATTCTACAACCAGAGACATTTGTGTAAGAAAAGCCTATTCAATCCATAATTCTTAATCTATGAACCTTGCTACACTTTGCCTCAAAGCCTATTTTCCATTTAGATTGTAAACTTATATATATAATATACAAACGCATTTATATACTTAGCTAATATGAGTGGGATACCTTATTGTTACCAGCCATTTAAACTATGTTTATTTGGTTTTGAAGACCGTCTAAAGCTAATACAACATCCTTTACCTCATCATTCCACCAGTATCCAGTACCTCGGGAACGAGGCCCAATAATTCCATGGCTTCATTTGGTTGAAGTAAAATTCTGATGCCACTATCTGAAAGCTGATGCAGAAGTTAACGTTAGTCAGACCACATAAATTATTACATTGTTCATGCTTTTGGTTTTGATGATGACATGCCACCTGAAGCCTCGTCTTATTGTTCTTAGTTGACAGGAGAGGAACTTAGCATGGTCTTCTCCCATTGTAGCCCATGAGTTTCAAGAATCAAGATGTGCACATTCAGAGATGCCTTCATGCACACTACTCAGCTCTGCGAAAAATGTATTATGGAAAACAGACTTATTACTCTGACCATTCCCTCCGATCTTTCGAACTAAAAGATGTGATCACCCACAGAACTGACAAAGGATCACGTGATAACCACCATACCTAGCACTAACTCACTAACCATCATACCACTGTCCGGTAACATTGTGCACTTATCTTCCCCATTCTCATGTTTAGTTAAACGTCAAACCTCGTAACAGTGAATCCATACCTTGTGCATTGGGTTGAATCTATATTTTCTTTTTGGCTGTATGCTTTATGAGCAGGTATAGCTGAAATGTCCATTAAGTGTGTGCATAAATAATAATGTATGTATGCATGTAAAATGTAAGAACTCCCTCTAATCTTCTGCCTAAGATTAGAACTATACGGAGCCGAACCATTGATTATTCTCCACTGAATACACTTCGAGATTCTAAAACACAATCTGCTCTTTAAAATTATATATATTTTAATTATATATATATATATATATGCATGTTAGTGGACGTATACATAGAATGAAGTGAATATAAGTTCTGATACTTTCTTTAATGGTTTTCTCTACTATTGTGTATTATTGTGTTTTTTTAAATTAGGTGTTTAGCATTATTGCATATCTCAAGAAAAAAGAAATACTTTTATATATTAACTTGCATTATGTTTCGAAGGCAGGTCACAAATTTTCATTATGGCCGATTCCTCTGTGTTTAATATTTTTAAGTTTTACAAAGTTCACTGGATCAGAAAAATAAAATATATATTGAAACACATATAGGTATACAAGTATATGTTTTGCGAGTATCAATATTACAATGAACATAGAGTACAAGAGCATAAAAGCAATGATAGCCTCAGAAATTATCGAGAAACACACAGAATTATCCCAAATTGTTACTTGTAGAATGCATTCGGTTCCTTCCACCTTTTTACTGCCTACCTAAATGTTTATTCTACTCTACATTTCCCTGCAGAAAACAATACTTTTTATTGCACTGTTGAGATTGCCAAAATTACAAGCTGCTGTAAACAGCAGATAGCTCGAAATGCTGCACTTAAATGTTCGTCATGTGCACGGGATAGTAATAGCATGGGAAATATACACTTTACAAGAATTTGTAAAACGGGCAGCATGTAATTTATGACAAGTCGTGCGACCTCAGTTTTTTGCGTCTTTGCCGCTGTTAGCTTTTACACCCGTTTATAAAATGCGAATCACCAAAAGCCAAATCATAAAAAAATTCCATCTTAGCTACAATCACAACTTGGCTATATGAATATTGGATGGTAATGTGGTACACGATTAATTGACTATTTTTTTTAAACCTTAATTTTCCATTCTTTGTCAGGTTATATTTAATCTTATTTTGTTTGGAAATCACGTAGCATGTAAATGCATAACATCACATATCTGATGTAATTATAAAACATTAGCCTACTGAAAAAAGTCAACAATACAAGCCTTTGGAAATAAAAACATGCTGACAAAAAAAGAAAATTTATATAAAAATATAAAACAAACTTGACGTACAAGCTTTTGTAACAGTGATTTAACTGAAATAAAATGTGTATTATAATACATATATACATAGTATATACACTGGACAAAATTATAAACGCAACACTTTTGTTTTTGCCCCCATTTTTCATGAGCTGAACGCAAAGATCTAAGACTTTTTCTATGTACACAAAAGACCTGTTTCACTCAAATATTATTCACAAATCTGTCTAAATCTGTGTTAGTGAGCACTTCTCCTTTGCTGAGATAATCCATCCACCTCACAGGTGTGGCATATCAAGATGCTGATTAGACAGCAGGATTATTGCACAGGTGTGCATTAGGCTGGCCACAATAAAAGGCCACTCTAAAATGTGCAGTTTTCCTGTATTGGGGGAATCTGGAGGGGGTCCGAAAACCAGTCAGTATCGGGTGTGACCACCATTTGCCTCACGCAGTGCAACACATCTCCTTTCGCATAGATTTGATCAGGTTGTTGATTGTGGCCTGGGGAATGTTGGTCCACTCCTCTTCAATGGCTGTGCGAAGTTGCTGGATATTGGCAGGGCCTGGAACACGCTGTCGTATATGCCGATCCAGAGCATCCCAAACATGATCAATGGGTGACATGTCCGGTGAGTATGCTGGGCATGCAAAAACTGGGATGTTTTCAGCTTCCAGGAATTGTGTACAGATCTTAGCAACATGGGGCCGTGAATTATCATGCTGCAACATGAGGTGATGGTCGTGCATGAATGGCACAACCATGGGCCTCAGGATCTCGTCGTGGTATCTCAGTGAATTCAAAATTCCATCAATAAAATGCACCTGTGTTCGTTGTCAATAACATACGCCTGCCCATACCATAACCCCACTGCCACCATGGGCCACTCGATCCATAACATTGACATCAGCAAACCGCTCACCCACACAACGCCATACACAATGTCTGCCATCTGCCCTGTACAGTTAAAACCAGGATTCATCCGTGATGAGAACACCTCTCCAAAGTGCCAGACGCCATCGAATGCTGAGCATTTGCCCACTCAAGTCAGTTACGATGACGAACTGCAGTCAGGTCGAGACCCCGATGAGGATGACAAGCATACAGATGAGCTTTCCTGAGACGGTTTCTGACAGTTCGGGCAGAGATTCTTTGGTTATGCAAACCGATTGTTGCAGCAGCTGTCCTGGTGGCTGGTCTTGGAGGTGAAGATGCTGGATGTGGAGGTCCCGGGGTGGTGTGAGTACACGTGGTCTGCGGTTGTGAGGCTGGTGTGATGTACTGCCAAATTCTCTGAGACGCTTTTTGAGACTGCTTATGGTAGAGAAATGAACATTCAATTCATGGGCAACAGCTCTGATGGACATTCCTGCAGTAAGCATGCCAACTGCATGCTCCCTCAAAACTTGCAACATCTGTGGCATTGTGCTGTGTGATAAAACTGCACATTTTAGAGTGGTCTTTTTTTGTGGTCAGCCTAAGGCACATCTGTGCAATAATTATGCTGTCTAATCAGCATCTTGATATGCCACACCTGTGAGGTGGATGGATTATCTCGGCAAAGGAGAAGTGCTCACTAACACAAATTTAGACAGATTTGTGAACAATATTTGAGAGAAATAGGCCTTTTGTGTACATAGAAAAAGTCTTAGATCTTTGAGTTAAGCTCATGAAAAATGGTGGCAAAAACAAAAGTGTTGCATTCATAATTGTATTCAGTGTATATTAATAACATATTGTTCATCTATGAGATATGTAAACACAATAAAATGTTTAAATTAACAATGGACACCAAGAGGTTGCCTAATATTTTTTTTCTTTTTTTAAACTTTTAACATAGAAATTTCAAGTAACATTTCAGTTTACTGGCTCAGTTTCATTACAACTGAATGGATTTCACATCTTTTCCATAAAGAGACTATTCAATATTACAACTAAACAAGATGGATGCCAAATGACACAACTCTACATTTGAGGAATGTTAAAAAACTAAAGCATCTGGCAAATGGATTTTGACTGAAAATAAGTTGGGAATCGTACTATATGTGATAACATCACATTTTATATTATAGAAAATTTTGAGTGGATTTTCTGCAAGAAAAATGATTTACATAACATTTTTTTTTTTTATTCTTTATTTTTGTGGGTATGCAGAGTATAAGTCAGCTTTACAACAAGTGTAATACTTTTTCACATTGTACAACACAGATGAGATTAAAAAGAAAAATCTTATGGTATCTATTACACATTTGCTAGGCTACCCTTTTTTATTTATATAATCTAAGCGAGTACACCTCTTGCCTGGGTGTTAGCCGGAATGCCGTTTGGTATGAGGGTGCGTGGAGCCGGCTGGGTGGGCCCTGCTCAAGGATGTCGGGGCTTAGTATTTACAAGGGCTCTCAGGTTTAGAGTTAAAAACTCATGGGTATGTGGCCTTAGGCCGCCTGAACAACCAAGTGAAGGTGGGGAGGGAACGGCTTAAATGTCATCTCACACTGTTTGCTTACGGAGCCAGTGAGCATGTGTTAGCAACTACCACTGACGCATAATGCTAGAATTGTAGTGCAACATTGAGGGTATGGTATGAACTAAGGCTAAACATGCGCTTAAAGATTAAACAGAAAGTAATGTAAAATAAAACCAAACGAAACCGCTGTTGTAACACAGGTACTTAGGCTTTTACAGAGAGTCCAGGTCAACGTCCTGTATTAGCGACCCGTGTGGGTCAAAGTGGATAGCAAGTCCGCTGGGCCATGAGCTCAGGTCAAACGGCCTGCCGCCTTCGGGATCAAGTCTCTGGGCGCAAACGGGGTTATGTCCTCTACGTTCCACATCGGCCGGGTACTCGCATATGCTGTAGGGAGTGTAAGTCCTAGTGGTCTGAGGAAGCTGGACGCCTCGGAGATATGGGAGAGGTAAGAAGTCTTTCTGGCCTGCTCTATGATGAGGCGGTGTAGCCCCCATTTATACGTGATGGAATTCTCTCGTAGCAGTGTAATATCCTGTCGGAGGGATCTGCGCCATGTGAGGGTCTGCCTGGAGAGGTCCCTATAGAACATCAGGGTGTCCCCCTCAAAGGTCACCGTTGGGGAGCCTTTAGCGGCGCCCATCAGAGTCCCTCTGTCTGAGTCCCGGGTAAATTTGACTAGCACGTCCCTGGGTGCTTCCTCCGGCGCTTTGGCCGCTTTAGGCAATCGGAAGCAGGAGTCCAGTCCCACTTGCTTGGCCTGCTTTGGGATCAGCAGCGTAGCCACAAGCCTCCTGCAGTAGTGCGGCAATTCCAAGTTAGTGACCGATTCGGACACCCCTCTGATTCGCAGGTTTCTGGCCTTTACCTTGTCTTCCATGCCGGCCATCTGGGCCGTCAGCGTCGCGCATTGTTTTTGGAGGGACCCCAGCGATGCATCCGTGGCTGATTGTGCCACCCTGGTGCTCTTGAGGGACTCCTCAGCCGTTGTCATGCGGCCAGATAACGCGGAGATCTCACTGTGGACGAGCGCCATGTCGGCGTCAAACATTGCTTTAATATTCAGCATCAGGGTCTTTATATCTGCTTTTGTGGCTGGAGCTGCGTCTCAGAGATCGTGCGACTGTGGGGCTTTGTGTAGTGTCCTGCCGGGGACGCAAGCAGAGTCGGACAGGCTCTCCTCATCCGAGGATTGCGTGGTGTAGGCCTCATTCGGCGCCATCTTGGCGGGCTCTTTTCTTTGGGTCGGGCGTAGAAAATTGCCAATATCTTGTGATCCGGAGGTAGGATCAGCCCGGCTTTTTTTTGTCTTTTCCCCCATGTCTTAAGGAGTCCGGAGGTCCAAATAATTGGTCCCGGAATTCGCTTTAAAGGCTAAAACACCAAGTTTAACGGGTCCCAGTGTCAGAGCTGTTGAAAGCTGCGACTCTCTCGCTCAGGCGCTGGCTCCGCCCCCTACATAACATTTTAATGTGCTCCTGTCATGCCTAGCATGAAATGATGTTCTACGAAAGATCATAACATTTCATCTATGCATTATGCCGGATAGAGGAAACATTAGCTTGTAGTTGCAGTATTTGACCTTTACTGCTATGCCATTGGTATGAAGTTGGCATTAGCAGTAAATACTGCATCTAGGTATACCATGAGGAGCAATCACTATAGACCCAACATGCAGTTTCTATCTAAAGGAAATCTTCAGGACATGATGTTCAAGTAAGAATATCATTTGTAGGAACATTCTAAGATTCCCTGGATGTTTGCCCTGAGCTAAGCACAGCCTGACACCATGATCACTTGAAAAGAGCTCAGCTGATACCCTCAGCCAACGAGAGTGGCCCTGCAAGTTCTGCATAGCTCAGTGGAGCTAACTGTATTTGCCCGCTCCGAACAGAGCGGTGGCCACAGGTTTCATACTGTTCTTAAATAGTTTCAAAGTGATGATAGGAGCCACACTCAATCCCAGCAGCCACCCAGTGCTCTGGAGCAGGAACAGCAATTCCACAACGATAAGGCAACACAAGATATTCTCCAGGCACTCAAGGTGCTCAAGCCGCAGGCAGTTTTAATAGAACAAAAGGAGCAGCAACGTTTTGACCTGCTAAGAAGTCTTTACTAACGTTAGCTTGACGAAGACCTCTTAGCAGGTCGAAACGTTGCTGCTCCTTTTGTTCTATTAAAACTGCCTGCGGCTTGAATACCTTGAGCGCCTGGAGAATTTCTTGTGTTTCTTACTCTGGGATGGTACCTGGGCTTTCCAGGTTGGCTTTGATCAGTCAGTCAACAGATTTAAATATTTACAATTTAACAGAGCTGTAGCATCCCTTCATTTATCTGTTCCACTAAAAGTTCAGATTTTGTAAGAGGATGGCCACATTAGAATACGGTCATATTTATGTTCCAATTAATCTCCACTTTCAATGCTTTTCTTATATCCTCCTTACTAAGGGCAGGTGTCATCACTGAACTTGCTTCTTTGGTCTGGAGTTTTTCTTGCTCCTCTCCCAGTAGAAGTGTGGAAATCAAGGTAGAACAGGCACAGAGGGGCAAGGACAACCAGGGAACACTCATATTTTAAATATGGGTGGGATAAGTAATATGCCTCTCTCCCAGCAAGACAAAAAGCTCTTTCAGCAACTAAACCCCGAAATCCAGGTGAAATAAGACATGTTTTACAATTCTGTAACCTTTGCTTTTGCAAAATGACAAAAAAAAAATGATCAAAGGACCTATAGTACCTATTGTACTTGGCACCCATAATGTATGGATGGATACTTAATTTGGTACAACTTATCCTAAGGAAAAATCCATAAGTGAAGATAATAAAATGCAAAGTTAAGATTCACTGAACATTAGATGTTTATATGCACCCCATTCATGATCCTCTGAATGCAATGTATGGTGCTCATGAAAAAGTGTAGTGACAGTGAACCAGGAGTATCATACAGAACTAAAATTTGTCACCAGACAGTATATTGAATGGGCTATTGGGGTACGATGATTCTTCAACTCGCCTGGCCTACATTTTACTATTATTTTGTTACTTTACCACCATTCACAGTTTAATGAACTAATTTCTAAAATTTAAACACTCCAAAAACTAAAACTTATAAAACTAAGTTTCTTTTGTTCCAAACACGTCTTTGTCGATCTCTTCCCACCCGCTTATATGTCACTACATTATCCTCTCCTGTATGGCTTTCCCCCTGTATCTCCTCATACCACTCCTACCTGGAGTCTCATAACCCAGCTGAACAGGATTGTGGCACAGTCTGCTTGGTCACTTTTGAGAATGTAGTTTTGACACTGGACCCTTGGTGAGTGGATAGTCAGGCAGGGCATTAGAGTAGAACCTTGGTGAGTGGATAGTCAAAGAGGGCATTACAGCATGTGGCACCACACAGAGGTGGCACCACCTACTGGAAAATCAGGGAAATGCATTCCTCTGCCACAATCCTGATAATGTGCTTCCATGACAGAAAGATTGTATCAAGATCCTCATCGCATTCCTCCCCAAGTAGGTTCACCCATACTGTTAGTGGGCCACTGGTAACATGAAAAACTGGCTAGGTAATTCTCAGGAAAAAGGTGTCTTGGACAAAATCCAGGCCCGGTATATGATAAATAATGTTGTTGTTTTTTTGTTTTGTTTTTTTAATGCTGTTCTAAAATGTATGTGTGTTTTCAACAAAATCACAATACAAAAATATCCCAACATTTTTCTTCTGTCAACCCCATCGCAGTTAGAAAACATTATTGACCAATAATGGACTTAACGTCAGTCATCGTCTTTAATCACGAGATCACAAGATCGATACACAAGTAAAACAAAATTCACAACAAACTGTAAACAAAATTGAAATACTGGGATTTGATCACAACACAGTTTCAAGTTTATTGAAAGCAGTACTGCTGACAATAGGTGATATCTGTGTCGTAATTCTGTTGTGCTACAAATGTGAAAACATTGTTCAAATGTCCCAACAATATTTCCTGTGAATCTTACCCAGTTTAATCGAAATGTGTATTTGGACACTTATTGTGTTTGTGATTTTGCTATGTTACGTTAGTGTAAAAGTGCTTATTTTTACTCTTTTATTCATTTGATCACGCAAGATCCATTTCTATACGTTTGGTGATGTTGCTTCCAAACTTCATCAACCCAAAGGAGATGTTTGTAGTTTTTGTTCAGCTCATATAAAAAGACTTTTACTAATTTTCAGGGCTAATTAGTTGAAAAATATGTTCAGTAATTTATCTACTTCTTTTGAATCTGATTAGGAAAAAGTGGGCCCATAGATGAGTCTACAAACTTCCTTCTGAATAATCATGATTGCTTAAGCTTGCCTGGTCAACGTAAAGTATCAACGTTCTTGAAGAGTGTGATTGTAATTCCATTGACATTGTTATCATGTCGATAATTATCAAATGATACATTGGGATTGAAGCACAAGTAAGACGGAAGTTTCAACCATCAAATATACGGTTGAGTAGATGCCAAAAAATGATCAACTTTTATTTTTGTTTAATGTCAACATTTTAATGTTTAATGTTGTTTCATGGTAACAGAAATGAAAATATGTAAACATCACAAATGCTCATTGAATTTGACCTCCGTAAAATCAATAAACAACATTTTGTCAGTGACTAGAGGTGCATTAAGAGCATGTTGTTTTATATTTTGCACAGGGTTCGGCAATGCGTTTCCCAAGGTTTTATGCAGGGGTTAATCTTGTTCATTTATTTCTGTGGAGCAGTATAATTTAATAAGCCTTTTGTTTCATAGAAGAAAGTGTAATGTGACAGTTAATCAAAGAATGAGTATTCCTGTTTGCTTTGTTAACAATTGATGTTTTGGGGCTACAGTAAAGGGTCCTAAAAATGACATGAAAGGGGCTGAATGACTAAGATTTGTAATTTAGAAAAAGAAAAGCTCTTTAATAAAGGCCCGGGGAATTATTGTTGAAGAAAACGAAAGAAAAAAAAAAGGGCCTCATGACAGCTCCCTCTCCTAAACGAGAGATGACAGCACCCTCATTAAAAGAATTAATAGCAGGCTCTGAAATGTTAACCTCTTCATTCCCATTGAAAAGCAAGATGTGCTGTAATCTGCCTTTGGTGCCATTTTGCAATTGATCTCTTACCTCTCTGTTTATATTAAAGGTCACCTTGGCAAACTCTCCATATACAGTAAATATTAATATTGGAAAGAGAGTTTAAATCTCAGTACAACGGACAAGCATACATCGTAACAGAACTTTTTTTATTTTCATTTATAAAAATATTAATTACAACATTTCAGATGAGGCTGTTGAACATCCAGAAAATCACAGAGCCATTAATAATATTTCACGTTCCATACATATTAACGTATAGACCATAGTAAACCTTTGTCAACCCGGATAATGGGTATATGAGTGATATTTTTTTACATCAATGCTGGTGTGATAGCCAAAGAAGGAACCGTACTGCAAACCTTTTGCACCCATTTTACCCCTTAAAGACAAATTCCATTATTTGCTGTCATTTTAGTCTGATTCCTGAAGATCCTATGTCAACATGGAACATGGAACTTGCTGTTTTTTTTATTCATTCCATGTTCTATACAAGACTGCAATCATTAAGTAAGAGGGACATTCCATTTTGGAATTAGATACTTTAAGACCATACTGTTATATTGTTATGTCAGCACTGATCAATGCCATCTGTCAGATTTGAAAACAACGCCAAGTCTTGTCAATGCCACTAGTGGTAGAAGCTCTGATAGGACCTCTTACGTGAGTCCTGCCAGTGTGGTGTGGTGAAATGAGCTTGCCAGGGGCAGCCTCACAGTGATATCAATGTACATATGGCGCAATATACACGTACAATGAAGGGGCTCACCTCAACGAAATTTGCAGCTTAACTTGGCAGGGATTAACCAAAGAAAGACGGGCATGTCTAGGATGAGGAGAAGAGCTACCATGAATAATTGAGGACATTGAATGAAGGGGTAACTCAGTTGGCATGATGCAAGGTGAACATTTGGGACTAATATGAGGGAAAAAGCTAGAAACCATTGGGAGATTGGAACATGGCAAATATGGTATCGAATACAAGTTAGCTTCTATAGTGAGCAATTTCAACTACACCATATAAGCTGCATTTTAATTATTTGTTATCATTGAATATTTGTTATCATTGAAATACCTAGTAGTAGATTTGCCGTTTCCCCCCGATTTACCTTTATCAACCGATTCTGGCAGTATTCGTAATAATACAAGTGACTCATAAATTTACTATGAGGTTGTTACAGGTCAGTTAAAGGCAAAGATAATATTAATCCTTTTAAGGTTACTCCAATGTCAGGTTACGTAATATAAATCGTTAACACAAAGCAATGGTCTCAGGTGTGGGGCAAATCGTTACTTACAGATCCCATATGCAACAGTAGGTAACAACAGTAAAATACTTTATATTGTCTAAATCAGTGGTTCTTCACTACTGGGTTAGAATCCAAAATAAAATCCCCATATTATTTTAATGGGTCTCCACTGCTTGGAATAGGTACATTGTATTTGTATGATGACAAGTAAATACCCACAATATATTACTTACCATGGGACATTGCCTTCTTCAGCACCACTATATGTAACAATAGGTCACTAATTTAATTTTGTGCTTACGGAATGGGTTAGCAAGCTGTTGCCATTTTATATATTTTCGGTTCTTTTCAAAAAAGTAAAAAAAAACACTGATCTCGATAGTATTCATTAAAAATAGAGCTAGACTGAACATTTTATTTGGGAATTATTGGAAGCTAATGAGGAAGAATATAACTTAAGCTGTCTCATGCACAGATTTATAAAATATATGGACATTTTTCCCATCCCCGTGCTCGCTTTGGTCTGGGTTTTGAGAAAAAGCAATGTAAGTTGATAAACTGTAAATGCAATTTGATAAGTGCACAGACTTTTCCGATATATATGGTATTATATTTCTGGCCAACGTTTTGACAGTCAATCTATAATCAAATGTTGTAGGCAGTATGAGAGGTATACATACCTTTTTCAAAGCACACCAATGGTTCATGAATTGTCAGTATACACATTGGAATAGAATTGGTGAATGCCTAAATTCTGGAATGACAATATACCTTGATGACTGACTAGGAGCACTGTACTACAATATTAAATTTTCTAAAGAGATCTGGTTCTTTCTGACAAATTTATACATGGCTTTGGCGCTATGGCAAAAATGATAATTTACCCCAATATTCAAAAGTCTGGGTTCGGTGGGAATTACCAAATGTGGATCACTTCCGATACTTCCTGTATAAAATATAATAAATCATACGTGAATGTGTATTAAACAAATTAATTCCTTTGACTAAATTTATTCTGTTGTTTTTTTTTTTTGATCATGAAGATATCAATTTATTTGGTAACTTGAATACTATCTCTGAGAAAAATAAAATCCTGTTATGCAAAAAAATTGAACAACATTGTCAACTATTTCTACAGATTTGTCCCTTGGGTTTAGATGAATAATGATGAATTGTCAGATGTTTATCGCGAGTTCTGAAGGGAGGGACTAAGCTTTGCTTAAATACTGTACTGTAAAGGGAGCTTTAGACATGTAAAAGATTGTAAATATACAAACATAGTGCAATATCATTACATGAAATGCCTAATAAATGTTGCAAACCTGCCACTGAACCAGGCTACTGAAACTGTGAAGGAAAAGCCAATTAGACTTTCATAATAGTGAGGCTATACTGGAAAAGAAATTAGCATATATGCTAATTATGGCACTAGTTCACTTGGTAAGAAACACGTTGATGAGGTCAATCTATCACTATGACTTAGTAGGAGATGGTGACAGCTAAAGTCCTAATTGCATTTTGTCTATCACAGCTCTTTAACTCTTTATTTGCTAGTGTAACTCCAGCTTTTCACAGGTAACATTTTGCAGGTCCCGAATCAATCGTGAGTCTATATTGACAGACATTGGCTGTGGCTTGTAGAATTGCCGTAGATCTAGCTCAGCAATCCATTAAATTAGGTTTCACCAACGGACAGACGGAAATATTGTTGTAGACGAAGGCAATCTATAAAATGCGTGGGTTAATGTTCCATTCAAACAATAATTAATTTCTTTAATGCACACAACATTTTGTTTCAACTTAAGGAAAAGAGGATACGTAGTTATAAATCAATAAAGAAAATCACAACAATTTTTACAGGACTTGGCTGAGTATGTAGTCATTGTATTGAAACCGAGAACCAATTGTCATTTCTAATACATAACATATTTGTTAAAGGCTCTATGTGTGGAAGATGAATCACACGGCGCATCTTTTGGCTGAGTAATTTCTTCATCCTGAATCTGAGCAAAGAAGACAGGGAGTGAAGGAGGGGGGGAGTGGAGGGAAGATGAGGACGAAGGAATCTACATACGGCCTCGCAACAAGAACTCATTAATGGGAAATGTGCCAATCTACCCAGCAAAATATCTGGACAGTCAGTGAAGCTGGGAACGTGGCTGGTGAATGGGCAGTGGGCATGTTATTGCCCGCTCTGCTTGAGCCTGTACACACATTCTTAATTAGATACCTGTTGTCCAGGAGCTGAGCTGGCTTGGCGTTTGCATTTTATACACATCCCATTAGCTGCCTTGTGTCACGTCGAGTTACGGGACAAGCGGTGAGCCCCGCTGCTTCTGGTTGAGACATAGGATGAGCAACATCCCAACTGATTTAATCAGAGCAGATGGGTAAGAGAGGAGGGCAGACTCATTCCTTGACCACAGTGATTTCCAGGAGACTCCTGCACTCTGCCAAGCTAATTATCTGAAGATGCTTTGGCAGGTGACTGCACAAAAAACAGGTCACCGGGAAAAGGACTCCAAAACCGAAGGCTTGAAAATATACAAAAGAATGAAACCATTCTGCAACACAAATATGCATAAGGTTTATGTTTTGTTTTAAAAATACCACCCCAAAATAAAATTATGCTGCAAACAAAAATAACCAAGATAGCCACGCTGCAAAATAAAATAATTAAAGACCTATGTGACACTTCGGCCAAGCTAGCACAGAAACAGACCCTTCCATGACTGAGTGACCTGACTCCGAAACATAAATCATATCAAAGTTAACAATAAAATATATATGTTGTCCCAACATTGCCAAGGCAACACAAAAAATAATAATAATAATAAAAAAAATGCATTGCAGTCAGCAATATAAAGATACTGATAATTAAAGGGGCATTATGAGCACCCAGACTCAGGGAAGTGGTCTGCGTGCCATGACCCCTTGTTTCAACCCTGCAATGCAAAATGATGATTACTTACTTAAATGATTACTTGCAGTTTTACTTAGCTATTTCTATCAGATGGTTGGCGCAGCATGGCATTTTGGTACACATGCGCACCAGCCTTCTGCTTCTTTTCTATGGGAGGAGGCGAGATGTAAATACAGAGACAGGCGCTGGGTGGAATAAATGGCTTGTTATGTCCTCCTTTGGGGGGGCAGGGACCTAAATGTTTATCCCCTACCCCCTCTCCCACAAATAATTGATATAATGAAGAAGCAATACTAGCTTACAAATACTGTTGCAAAGTTCCCAATTTCGTTTTTGCATATGGTACAGATACTCACTAACTTGAATGAGCTCTGTTTAACCTCGCAATGATAGAGCCTGTAGCAAAGCCACACATGCTGGCCCATGAGTGATTCATTTATGGGAATAAAAGGAATTAATCTATTGGGCAAACAAAAAGAAACGGTACTGCCACTTCCTCTTTTAGCTTGCACAGTTGTGTCAGTAATGTATTTTCATGAACAAAACTACTGCATGGGTACTGTAGTACATACTTAAAACTGTCTCCTGAGAAAAGGATTTTGGAACATCCACAAAGATCCCAATGGCGACAATAGGATCGGCTGAGACAACACAGCCACTTTCTGGTCTCTGCTGCAGATGCATATTTGTAAAACAATTAAGAAAATTCAGAGTTAAGTAATTATTTTTTAAAGTTTTTTTTCTTGAATCTATATTTTATACCATGATCTCTATAATGCTTTAATGGGGCACTCTAAGCACCATAACCACTACAGCTCATTGTAACACACAATAGCCATCCCAGCAAAGGTACTGCTGTCAGAATAACACAGTGATAAATGAACATTCACTAATAGAATATGCCATTGCCATATAATATAAGCTGATCGCTAATAATATTAGTTTTTGGATGCTTAACATTTACAATTCTATGTGTACCCTGTGCTCTTGTTTCAAGTGCATTGCTAGGCCATATCATTGTAGCATGACCCATTCTCACTTCCAGCACGCTCTGCTACTGATCCTCTACTGATCCGCAACACTCTCTGTGTCACATTCCAAGAGCCTTTCGTGCTATTACACTCCCTCGGATGCCTCCTTAGAGGACTCTGACATTTAGCATTTGGCGCTGAAATTGCTTGTGGCTGACCCTCTTTTTAGCCTTTGTTTAAAATTACCATTATGTGATTTAATTGCAAGCTTAAAATGTATACAGGATACTTGACAGAGTATTGCAGTATTCTTGAAAACCTTTTTAGTGAACAGGCAGAATTTTTGAATCACAATATTTTGGGATACAGGAATTAATTGCATAACAAGGCCATTAAAACACTGCAATAATGACAATTAATATGCCAGAGTAGCTGTTGTTTCTGGGGTAAGTAAGTTCTTTGTTTTGGGAGTAATGAAAAGCACTAAAGCAAAATAAAAGTACAACCTTTTTAATATAAGCACATTGTATACTCAGACATGTAAAAAAGACTCACCCGAATACTGGAATCAGTGACTATAACATTCTTCTACTCGATAATCCACTTTTACATCACTGATTTAAATTATATGTTTATTTTATGTAATAACACATACATGAGAATGGTAAGAGATGAGTAAGAGATGAGTCTGACATTCAGGCCTAGTTTAATCTATCTACATTATTACAGTGGCTGTATGTGTGCTTAATGGGAATGGTGGTGTCATTGTTGTCTGAAGTTGTCCTATCTTCTTGTTCTGCTTCCAATACAGCACATATATGGACACACTAACACACACTGAAGATAGCCCCAGCCAATCAAATCATGACTTTGTGTTCAGGACAGGAGCTGGTTGTTGTCACTCAGGAAAGATGCCATCTTTGACCTCACATTGTCCAGAGGCGACCTTTGATCTAAGTGGTGAGGGCCATCCATGGATTGTTGGGCTTGGCCGTAATATTCCTCAGTTCTTGTTTGGTCAGGAGAAGTCCACAAAGAGAAGACCAATTGTTTTGTAACATAACTGCTTCTTGGCAATCAGACTTGGGGATTCAACTGAAGAGGTGTATATTTATAACACTCTGCCACAGTTGGTGTGAGTCCTGGTCTCACTAACACACTATGCAAGTCACCTCATAATATATTGCGAATTTGTCGACAATTTTGGTTAAAAATAAACTATGTCCTCAAGAAGCATGCATAACTGCTTACGAGTTGTAGGATTCCTAAAATACACTTGCACATACTTCCCAACACCATTTTCCACCATGCCAGGGACCTGAATTGAGTCATTGGTGCCACCATAAGAGGGTGGACCTGTCTAGAAAGGGGCAGGTCTTCCACAAGAATAGGCTTGCCAGACTGGCATGCACGCACACCAGGATGACTTCCAATCATGCAGACTGGCCCCCTGAAGAGCTAATCATGCCCAAAGTATTGTTAAAGCTCTCACTGAACAGTCCTAGTGCCTTTGTGCAGTTGAGCTACTTTTTTTCTGGGGAAAGTTTTTGAGGATAAGGCTTTCTCAGGATGGGTTAATTAGTGTTATTTTAACGCATAGTTAATTGATCTTTTGTAATAATTTTGACCGATAATGTTTGTTGTTTTTAGCAATCCTGTATCAGTTCATGCATTGCAATACAGTGAACACGCAAAAACACCACTCAATAGATTTTTTGAAAATGTGTTTGTTTCTGCGTAACTTTACAATTAAAACGCGCAGATGAGATAGTCAAATCACAGACTTCAAGCTTTATCATGAAATTGTCTCTTTCTTGTTTTAATGCAGACGTGGGTGTTACTCTGCAGGTAAAACAACAATTAAAGCAATGTAATGAATATTTGATAGGGTTTGTGCATGTTTTTTATAGCCTACCTTCCATGTGTATGCTGTTATATGATGCTCTTGTATGGCTTGTGTAGAGTTTCGATTACCCACTAGGGTGCAGTCATTATACAAAGTACAACAAAGATAATAAGATCAACTTATTACACAGTAACGTACAGTGCTGTTCGTCATGGGTTTTAAAGTTTCAATACAATACATTCCCAAAAGCCACAAGCAGTCGGGTTTTATCGAGAACAATCAATAATTTATGGGAATTAATGAAAAGTAAGAATCCAATATATTACACGTTAAGTGTCATACGAAGGAATAAGGGAAATCACATGAAAACAGAAAATTGTCAATGTGAATTGTAAATGATTTAGCTGTTTTGTTTTTTGGAAATTAACGTTTATTGGGATTTATGTAAGAAAACAGTGGATGACATATGATAAGCAACGTAATAGTTGAGTAAACAGCTTTAAGTGTTCTGTACGGCAACAAATAGAATAAAATCAATGTCAAAGGCAGAGAGATGTTCATGTAATCTTCCTGTTAGGATACAGAGATGAATATGTTAAGGATATGAATATATATAAACAAAGAAAATATGGGGGAAGGCTGAAGTTACAAGACAACTACAATTGAGTAGATACACCTTTAGGTGGTCTCTGAAACTACATTCCTGGCTCCATCCAGGCATTTTTACAAAATTGGGAGTCAAGATAAATGGATGTTGGTTTGATGGGGTTCCATTTAGAGAGGGGCAATGTTGTTTAGAACTAATACTAGTTTGTTCATTTGAAACACAAGATTAGCTGATTAACTGATCACCGTAGATGTCTTGTCCAGTAATCTCAATTTTCTCTATTGAAGTTTAAGCTTTAGGTTGGCATGCAAATAATGCCTTGTACCATACCAGCCTACAGGTTGCAATTTTTACTACATATTTATATTTACACTTAGGTACTTTTATGGAACATAGTGATGAAAAAAGAGGTACATGTTTTCCAGTTTAATACAGGTACACCCTCCGATCCAGTACTAACACTTTACTTAGTCTACCTCAATACAAAAAGAAAGCAGCCCGATCCTCCTTCTCCTACAGAGCACCGCAATTGTGGAACGACCTCCCGCACAATTTAAAATCTTCCCCAGGCTTAAAGTCCTTTAAGAGATCCCTCTCTACATACCTCAAAACAGAATGCACCTGTCATGGTTGATTACATATTTCCTACCTGTTCTATGTTAAATTTTGTATATATTGTGTATTAATATTGTTTTTTGTATTTTATTGTACACTAACTGTAACAATGCAATGATTTGTGGACCCAGGACATACTTGAAAACGAGAAAAATCTCAATTTATCTTTCCTGGTAAAATATTTTATAAATAAATAAATAAATAATGAAACACAGTGCTTCACAAAGTTCTATGAAGGAACCCGTATCATGAATGGTGCATCTGTAGCTCCATTAATTAAATCATGAATGAAACTATGTATCTTCTGTTGTAAATAAAGGAGTGGTTAGGATTGGCTAACGTCTGTCAGCTACTTCCTGATATAAGTCAATGCATTTATTTATTTTTTATACATATTTTAGTTTGTTTATTTAGTACATTAAAAATATGTGTTGACTCCAGCTGCAGTTTTCTTTAAGCTTGCCTTTATACTTGATGTTAACATGCTTGTGGGACCAAGAGCAGGTCTATTATTTGGGGTACGGGTTATCTGAATAGGAGGGGTTTTCAAACAGTCAGAAAAAAAGGATCAATTGACTGTGGAAAGCAACAGAACAAAGAAGAATATTGGTGTTGAGGGAAATAAGGGCCTGTGTTCACCTGTATGTCTAAGCCTTTTTAGGTAAAGGTCGGTTCTCAGTATAATGACGTTCCCTTGAGCCAAACATAACCAACTCATTTTAAGGGTGTCACAATTAAGCTTTGCAGTTTTCCTCAATCTATTTATAGAACAATAGGTCTCTGTGTCCAAGCTGGAGATTATCAGCCCTTCATCAAAGTTCTTCAGTAAATATAAAAAGCTAGCAATGTTGACTCACAAGATGGTATTTTCCAGCGCAATAATGCTCACACAGATGCTTGGATAGAACGCTTCATTATATATCTTATGGTATTCATGAACTGTCTAAGATGAGTCTGCGGTGAACTCTGGAGAAACCTGGACACAATGCAGTTGAATATGTGTTCTATTAAGTTCCCATGCTTGGAGCTTCTTTCATTAAAGCCGAAAAGATATCATGTACCAAGGGGCAATCTCTAAATTCAACAGGCTGGTAAAACCATCTAAGATTTTTGTTATCAATAATTTTGCGGTTGTTACTCCAGAGTGCTCCCTTGATTACTTGGTCCAGAGCATTGTTGAGGGAATAAAGCTTTGTGATGATATGGTAATTTAGCCTTAACCACACATGGCATTTTGATGAACATAAAATAATGAGCAGGTGTGGAAATGGCATTATTAAGAAGAAGAGCTTGAACAATTGGATTTACTGCTTCCAAGAAATGGCAAAATAATTGAGCTGTTGTTGGTATAAATGTTTTCTGGCCAATTTGGTTACTCTACTTTCCATGCAGCGAAATAGCTAAAAAAAAAAAAAAAATTACAAATAAAATAAAATATAAATATATTTATATAAAAAATATATAATGTATTATATATATATATATATATATATATATATTATATATATGCTTTGCTACTGTAACTCATTAACATTTTTCAGCAAACCACAGAAATAAAAAATTGTAATATGATATGGGATGAGCATATCACCAGTTGTACACTTCATTGGGTTTTATTTCACAGAAAATAAATAAATAAATAGGTTCTTATGATTATTCTTTAGCCACTGAGGATGTCATTAAGAAAATGGTTAAAGACTCAATTTATTGCAATAATCATTGCAACGATGTAAAAAATAAGAAAATAAAAAAAAAAGTAAAAAACCCGAGTATTCTGGTAATTGATTTATGGTTCATTTAAATGTATGGAGAGGTTCCAATATCATTTCTTATTCTCGTTAATGACACGCGCAAGACTGGTAGGGAAAGATGAAAATTCTCAATACAAGTTATTGCATTTAAATGGATTTAATATTTAATATTTTAAAAAATCATTTCACGTAAATAGCTGTCATGAATCATAGCAAATCTGCTGAAATTAGATAAAAAGTGTTTCTACCCCATATTTTTGAGCGTCTATTTGTTACTTAGTATTTAGCTTCTTTGTAACAGTGCAGATAGTCACTTAACGTGTTTAGTAGTACTTAAAAATAGTAGATTTATCTCAATGTAGATGGAACATTTTGAATTGTAATTGGAACTGACAAGCTGAAGGCTTCAGGAAGAGCAGGTTTTCCCTTCTAGAAATGGGAGGTGGGAGTTATTTTCTCAATGGTAAACGTGAAATTAAATGTGTATAATGTTTTAATATCATTGGTGATTTATTCACAAGGAAGTAGCGTAGAAAATTAAAGGGATCCAGCAAAGCACAGAAGAGGAGCAATCTTTCAAAGAAGAAGTACAATTGAGAGAATAGGTCATGCTCTTCAACAAGAGCACGAGAAGCTATATTGCACGTAACAACTGGAAGATTAAAGGAACATCCCAAGGAACATAACCACTATAGTCTAGTTTGACTTCTTAACCAGGGTCCACCAGGTCTACAGGCCAGTGAGAGCAAAAGCTGTAGCTTTGGAGCTTCCGTTAGCCGTGATGAACTAAGCCAGTTCAGGGCTAGCTCATTGACTGAGAGCATCAGTTGATCACTCTCGGCCAATGTCATCGATTGCAGAACCTAGGTCAACAAAGAGAGTTTCTGGGGCTTACATTTTTAGTAAATAAAAGATTACATGTATTATAGCCTAATTTTGCATAATTTTGTAAAGCAGCAATAATAACTTGCTTTTGTACATCTCCTGGCAGTTTTTGGGGCGTTCTTTAATTTGAAGTGTGGTGTTGAATACACAAGTCAGTAGTGACATATGACATGACATATGATATATAAATACACAAGAAATCTAGAAGTCACGATATTTTAAAAAGAAAAACACGATTGACAATAGTATTAGGCATAACCGGACAATTCCCTAGGAGGCCCTCACGTTGGTGAAATGGTGAGAGAGGGAAATAATTGGCAACACAAGACACCAAGGTAGAGACAGTAAATAACTGCAGATAAAGATGTACCCATGTAGGCTTAAGAACATGAAACCAATAAAGTATGAAGGAAATAAGAATTGAAGTTTCCACACGTTATTTGGGTTGAGAGGATTACATGCATAACAAATCTAACTCAGCTAGAGATATTCCTCAGAAGATCAGAGTAAAGGATAGTAAAAATAACACTATGCACTATGGTAGCCTCATGTAGAAATGTCAGCTTGCCAAAAAGAGGACCTGAGAAAGCTGATCATCTGATTCCCCTCTGGGGCAGAACATATAGCCCCGCTTCAGTGAGGCAGCTGCCAAGCACATCTGCTTGAGTAGAGGCCCGGGAGACAGCAATCTGTAGCATGGAGTCAGGACAAACGATAGCCTGATAGACCACTCCGGAGACTCAGTCATTCGGTAAGGTGCAGGATTGCATCCCTACTTATTTAGGCCCAAAGGTAAGTTATGTCCATTCCTGTCAATCTTAAGGTTATCTGGGTGTCTCCACCATCATCGGACTCACCTTGAACCTACATCGGGATCGCAGTAGGAGTATGTGAGGTGGATGGGCCTGTAGACCCTGCATCTGGTGTTCTGTGATCCTGCTCCAGAATTGCCCAAAAAGTAAGTCCAACTTAGAGGGGATATCAGCTCCAAGCTCACACATGGCGTCCTCCATTCAAAGATAGCTTGGTTGTGAGGAATTACCTGATGGTTCAGTGTATTTTTGGGGCCCCCGAGGGTACAGGCTAGAATCACCCCCGCCAGTCCAGAGGAGGGGGGGGGGGGCTGTAAAGAGAGGTAGCTGATATTCGGATTGCTCCAGGCCAGAAGATCGGCCACATCTCCCGCCTGGTGTGACTTCCAGACAGCACTGCTTATGCTGCCCAGAATTTTCGCTTGCAGCTTCACCTTGGTGAACCAGCTCTGTAAGAGTTGAAGTAAGATACAACATGATTCCCATTTATTAGGAATTTGTTGAGGAGCTCTCTAAAAGCACATCCAAGCTTCATGGAGGTCAAGACCCACCCACCCATCTTCTGGCTTAACCTCGGTATGTAGAGGCAATCATCATATTAAGTTTATTTAGAAGAAGGGCATTACATTATTGTATACCTCTACTTACCTTGCATTGTATTTAACAAATACAGGCCCAATTACATGCACTTATTGGTGAATTCAAGACTCATTTGTTTGCTTTCTGCAAAACAATAAATGTTCCCCTGTTAGTGCTGAATTGGTATTTTGGCCTGAATATAACTGCTATCAGTATTAGATACAGACGGGAGCTAATCTTACCTTTATCCTGAGATACAGACGGGAGCTAATCTTACCTTTAATTTAAAAAAGTTGTAAAGGAAACATATTTACCTAAATATTGGACATAAGTATTGTAAGTGGACACATATATCTAAGGATTGTGACCTCATTTTTTTTACATTGTTATCACCTTTATTTTCCTTATTTCTGGACAATAAATATGCAAAAGAAGAAGAAACTAACCTTTTCTGCATTGCTCATATCGTCTCCTCCTGAACTCTGTTTCCTGATGGAACATAATGCTAAATAAATTCTTATGGAAGCAGGATACACAGTCTGATACTCCGGGTTCACTGAACAAAAGGGAAGCTAGTAATGTCTCATCTACCATAAAGAAAAAAAAATGATAAAACCAAAATAAATGCATACAAAAACTACTAGAGCTTTCACAAGGTAGGTCACTCAGAATAATTCATTGTCCATTACTTAAAGACCACTAGTGGAAGACAATTTCCATACCCACTTCTACATTCAATATGGAAACCCGAAGAAAAAGAGACAACTACTGAAGTGGAAAATGCAGGATAGATTGTCCCTGATTATAGCCAGCCTTAATGGCAATATTTTGTTGTCTCAACCAGTTTTTCCCATTGTAAACAAGCTGCAAATTATCTTCTCAACATGGGGTACGCGACTTGAAATAGTGTATTATAAAGAAAATGTATAGAGCTCTTATATAACATAAACGTACACTTTCATAACTGATATATTAAGAGGTAACCTCTGTGCAGTCAAGATTTCACAAACATTTTTACTAAAATATGATTTATTTTACTCTATCTACACTCATATGTTCATAACATATTTTTTTATTAGCATTATTTATTGAATTAGCTATTTCTATTATTTTCATATTTATTGTGTAATATTTGATGTATATATTGGTTATGAATAGTGTTTTAAACATAGTCTATTTTTTATTTTTTTAATTCCTATAATTTAAATAATGAAATTTTGATTGAATTGTTGTATTGCTATATTTACCGCGTGATCCTTGAAAGTTCTAGCAATGATTTTATTAGCTACTTGTTATATCTTCTGTATCTTCTGTGCAGTTGTACTGTAATGGGTATTACATACCTTTACATTAGAGATTTGTCACGGCAAAACAGGTGCTATTCTGGTGCAAATACTAAATAAGGAGCAATCGCCATGAAAACCAACGGGATCTCTCTAAACAGAAAGTTTAACCCAAAATAGCACGTCCTATTACCTTGATATGTCCCCCAAGGGTTCTTTAATGTGAAATCATAATTTAGAATTGTGGTTAGGGGTTTATTTTCTAAGATTCTTTCGATCTTAGTACGAAGGAAGGACTTTTAGTCTTTTGGCTTGATCACTTACATCTGGTCAACCATCAGAAAGAGGATAACTATATTAAGGAAAGACATGCACCCTAGAGTACAAGCCAAGGTCAAGGGCAGAAGAAAACATGGTAGACAAGCCAAAAAGTCAGGATCGCAGCGAAGAGAATAATTGGAGAACAAGCCAGGGTTAAAACCAGAATACAGACAACTACATCGAATGCGCTATTGGGTCAGCTGGAGGGGCTTATATAGCACAAGGAAAAAGGTGATTGGATTACATCAACCCAGAGGGCCAGAAAGTTGGTGAACAACAGAAAGCTGGTTTCCCAACATCAGTGATGTCAGAATAACGCAACTGGCAATTATATTGGGTTGTGCCAAATGTGACGCACAAGTTATCACAGTTAGGATATGTTGCGTCATAGTTGACAAAGGAATGACGCATCTCTGTAGGAATACTTGGGTCTGCATTTATAATGATGCAAGACTCTGTGTGACTGTGCACGAACACTTGGGATACCATCACAAATTAGACCACAATGATGTGACCCAGGAATAGTATAATTGGTTATGCATTTACAATGTAATTCATCACAAATGAGTCGAGAATAGCATGAGGCAGCCTTGGCACGCGTGACAGTTATGTTTTATTATAACCATGCCGATGAGACCCAAAAAGTCCAACATGTGCAGTTCATGGTTGGTTTCTGGACCATAGTCATTTGGATTACAACTCATGCTTTGGTTTAAAAATCTGTGTTTAAAACAATGCTTGTTTGGTAAGGGTGCAAGGGTGTAGATAAATAGAGAGTGAGAAACAGCACCGATACTAAGTCACTTAATTTGAAAAACGAGATGACATTTCCATTTGGCATCTGTTTACGGAACATCAAAATGACGGGTAAAATATGGGAAAATAATTACGTGGACAGGTTGAATACAGTTGTGCTACAATGCAGTACGGTAGTAAAAAAAAAAAAAAAAATCAAATATAGTCATGGGTATTTGCAAGGTAACTGATTATATTTCTGGATTGACACTGTTTTGAAATGCCACCAGAATGTGAATAAAGTCTAGAAATGGGCATAGTGCCCAGATACAGTAAGTACAGTTACGTAAAGTATCTGTGCTATACATGCAGGCTGATAAAGAACCTTTTTGAGAGTTCTTGGAGTTCTCAAACTGACCTCACAGCTGCCATAATGCAGCCATGAAATCAGACATACAAAGGTACTGCAAATTTTGTGGAACGGAAAAAAAAAGGCCATATCAGACAATATTGCATCCATGCAAGACGATGAAGAGCAAGGAAGTATAGCTTTCCAAAACAAAATAAAAACTAACACGAGTATACATGTTCTCGGGAGGAAAGGGGTCAATGAGGCCAGGGTATCGACTATTGTCTGCTAAATTCGATTTTTCAATTGTCCATCGGATGGGGGAAGCACTGAGGAATTACAAGGTTATAATAAGTATATTTAAAAAATATATTTTTTTAAATGCTTGTTTTTTTGTTTTTTTTTTATCTACTTATACATTACACATGCACTGCTAATGTTTTAGTGTGATGAAAATGTATTTATTGAAATGTAACTGTGGACCCGAGTGTATATATTGCACTTTCACTAACATCTTGATTTTTTAATTGAGCCATTAGGTTAGTGCCCACTACACTTTCAAAATATTGCGGCTAGTGGGCACCAACGGTTTAGTACCTATAGACAGAAGGGGGTTTATTTGCTACACTGCTTACTGAGAATAATTCAGCCCCTGCCCCCCCAAAAAATAATTATATTAAAAAAAATGTATATATAAATATATATATAGTATAATTTTATATATCAATTAAGATCCATATATGCATTCACATTTGATTACTGAGATCTAACACTATTAAGCTCAGTTGTTTCCTAATTAAATCTGCAAATATAGTTCACACTATAAACAGGGTAGTTGGTTGAATGGACAGGAGGAAGCTGTGCAAATTTTATCACAGCTGCCGAGTCTTTATTGAACTACTGCTCGCAGGGCCTTCTATTTGGCCCTGACTTCAGCTTGCTTCGTTCTGACACACGAATATTAGCGTCACCTCTGAAGCACTGTGTTTAAAACCAGAGGAAGCCGTTTCTATATTGCCTTTAGAGGCAATATTGTCAATCTTCTAAGAGATGGAGAAAATCCTATCAGCTTCCCGCAGTGCCCCAGTTGACAATGCCAAAGCAAGTTTAACCTTTTGTCTTGCTTCAAAAAGCCTTTGGTCCATTAAGTATTTCCCAACTAATCTCAGTGATCTTGTTCCTAAAGCGCTAAAAGGTTAGGAATCAGTTTAATGCTGAGACAAACGAGGGCTTTTCTCTTCTGTGTTCGCGGTGTGGTGTTGAGTGGAACTCATATTTGTGCCGATATTCCGTACATGCTGCCTGTATAAAATATCTGCATTTTAACCATGAAATAGTTTAACCACAAAAAAAAAAAAAAGCGAAAAATGCAAGCCCCCGAAACAAAAAAATTCACACTAAATGTAGACAATTTTCTGAACTATTACCACCATTTCCTTAATAACCTCTCTGACAAACCCCTGCGGTAATTTATACATTACACAGAGAGCATTACAAACACAGCAATTTAGTCCTTTGAATATGTAGAAGGTATAATAGGGCCTGAAAGCTCATGCAGATGCAGTTCCATGTGCTATCCAAAAGCTTATAAGGCCACTGACTTGTAATCAAGGCCTTTGCAAAAACCATTTACAACTTAAATAATGTGCACAGCTCCCGCTAAAGGGTTCTGTCCATTCTTGTATATTTGAATTGACAGTTGTGTTGAATTCCTCATACAATGATGAGTTTGTTTAGAAGCATGCCTCGGCCAGCGTGAGACTAATAAAGCTTTAATTTAAAAAAAAAAAGACAAGAAACTTAATTAATTAATATGATACATCAAATATTGAGGGATAAACTTAAAATGTTGTTATATTATGAAAAAAATATACATTTAAATAATTTATCTTATTTATCCTTTTCAGTTATATATAAGTATACATACAGGCTTTTGCAATAAGAATGCTCAGATTAATTTGCACAATACACTTTTTAGAGAGCATCATGAAATAGCAAAAAAAACAATGGTTTATGGTGTGTTGCAATGCATCATTACATATGCCTTCAAGTGTCACCATAAAGGGTGGGTGTTGGTCGTTGAACTGTGCTGGTTGTTTGACTGATAGAATGGACATACTATATGTATACAGGGGTGGAGGTGGGTCAGAAACCAAGGGAATAGTGTATACCATTCTACAAAATATTTACTATATATGTGACACAAAAACAAACAGTGCTATCACCTAAAAGAATGTACCTCACATACACATACAAATATAACAGCAAACAAAATATAATTTATACAACTCCATAGTGAAGTATAAACTAAGCAGTGGGATAGCACAAAAGGATATAGAGGATACAACCTGTGCAACAGGAGGTGATCTATGGGAGATATCAATGCTGGCATATCTCCACTAGAAAGTGGAACAAGTCTGGACTATTTTACTTCCAGGTTTTATTTGTTTTTATTTTATTCTCTTTGTACATCTTTGCTACATCTGACTGCTACATCATCTCGTTTGATGGATAAAGCACCTTGTTTCACTTCCTAGTGGAGATATGCAAGCTGATTTCAGCATTGATATCTGCCATAGATCACCTCCTGTTGCACAGGTTGTATCCTATATATCCTTTTGTGCTATCCCACTGTTTAGTGTATACCATTCAGTTTCGAGTATGAGATGTTTCAGTGACAATTGAGAATTTAGTTTGGAGAGACTTAAAGGGACAGTCTTAGAGTGTCCCAGGTCCCTTAACCCTGCAATGGTAATTGCAGTTTTTAATAAATTGCAATAAAAAACCTGGAGGGTTAACTTTACACCTCTAGTGGCTGTCTCTGAGACAGCCACTAGAGGGACTTCCAGGTCGTAAGGAGACTCTTGGTGGCCTAACTGACGCTAAAGGTCCTCACGCTATGCATGAGGACATCCATCGTACACCCATTGGATAATGCTTTCCTATGGGGGAAGTCCTAATGCGAGAGTGGCCATTGGCACTGGAATCAGGTAAGGGAAGGGAGTGTGCGACGGAGGGGAGCACTATATGGAGCTATAGTGCCAGGAAAACAACTTTGTTTCCCTGGCACTATAGTTTCACTTAAATGGTTGAAGAAAGACCCTACTTGACACTGAATGTTAACAGAAAGTTGAGGAATACAAGGAGGGGTATTGTGGGAAATTAGTTAAAGTAACTGGGAAATTATTGACAAGTGTAAGAAAAGGGTTGAAGAATGAGATAGAGGAGGAGAGACATCTAAGAGATAGAGTAAGCATTGGGGAGAAAAATGTAAATCGGACAGTTTGCAAAGGAAAACAAAGGAGGGGCGGCCCTGCCCATGCTATGGAATAGATGGGGGCGGGGGAGATGAGAGCATAAGTGGTCAAAAGCGCATCAATGGCCCTTCACAGGGAAATCTAGATTTGTCTCAGAAAGATGTCAGTATTAATGTTGTGTCTCCATTTAGCCAGCGATCCCAGATTTTGGGAAACATTGTGGGAGAATCTGGGGCATGCGATGCTAACCTACTCATTTCTAGGGCTTCAGTTGTCTTCTGGTTTACTGTTGCAAGGGTTGGTAAAAAGCAGAGGAATACAAGGCTATTCTAGATGTTCATTTATTCTGACACCCTTGTGAATGTTTCCAGAGGTTTGGATAGAAGTAAGGCCTATGGGTTCATCAGGCAAGGTCTGCTTAGTAGTTTGGATAATAAGTTGGTAACATTAAGCCACAAAGGTTTGAGTTTTGAGCAGGTCCACCAGCAATGTATGAAGAAGCCACAGGCCCTCCCGCACAAACCTGTAGAGAGAAGGTGCGTTTTTGCTAGTTTAAGAGGGGTTATGTACCAACAGAACAAGATATTGTGAGGGACGTTAATACCTTCCACATCGGAAAAAATATTTTAATATTAAAATATTATTCAAAAAATGTTTTAAATATTAAAATATCTACAAAAAGAAAAAAATATATATATATATACATATATATATATATATATATATGAAAAACAAAATATCAAAAATATCAAAATATTAAAATAGCTTTGATAATACTACAGAATTGTAAAAGTTTATCCAAACTTATTAAATTGAAGTCATGTCAGCTGTGTTATAAGAATTATATATTTTCCTAAGATAATTCCCATTGTATGAGCAGATGACTTATCTCTTCAGAAACGTGTTTCTTTTTGTTTTGTTTTTTACCAATATATATCTGTAATAATAGCATGTTAGTCATAGTCATTCAATATACAGCAACCGGCATGTACATGATATTTATTGGGAATGAGTTTGCTATATCTCTCTGCCTTTCACTTCACACCAATTAACAGGAAACCACAGCTATTTTAGAAAAAAATATATTTTAAAAAAGTTATAGCTATAAATTGTATACAATATTGAGTTTTAATTTTAACATAATATTATCAAATAATAATTCTTGAACCCCGTTTTGAAACTGACTTACATACCTACCCACAAGCTTTTTGCCGGACCTAGCTCAATTCCAGTAGAAAAACAGATAAAACAGCAAATGTCTTCTTCTACAAACCTACAGAAGCTTATCCATTCAGTATCTTTATATTGCCTATTTGTATAGTAAATTATGTTGTCCTTGAAGAAAGGTCATGCATATGCTTTTTTACATGCAATATTTTTGATACTAATATTTTATACTATGATTTGTCATTTGGGGTTTTCATATCTATATCATGTTTTTCTGCCCCTCCATAGCTACAGATGTTTGTATCTTCTTTTATTCTCCTTTTGCTTTAATATAACACGGCATAGCCAAAGAACAAAGGAAAGTATAAAATAATATGTTTTTTATTGGAAAAGTGGACCCTGAAATATTTCTTTGTAGATTTTAAGAACAAACCCTTGTGCTTAATTTGTAATTATACTGTTGTCTTGATGGATATTATATTAAGAGGCATTACGACTTAAATCATAGCGCTATATATGACATCTTGGTGGTAATTTGAAAAGTGACCACACGGATCCGCTGATATAAATCATATCTTGTCAAGTAGAATCATCTCGTTTATCTTCTCTAACATAGCTAAAGTAACATAGCTAGCCATGTAATTGCTGAAAATTAGTGAAATGTGGAAACTCTTTATCGATGAAAAATTGTGAAGCAGTGCCTTCAGATGTCCATTGATATTATTTGTCCAGGACTATCCAAAGACATTCCAAAAGTACATTTATCGGGTATGACAGTTGCGAAGAGTGTGGAAGATCATTCTGTAGACTTTGTGTTCTATTTGGTAGACATGGATGAAGCTGTAGATGCATTTGAATGCTGCTCAAGTGGCAATTTCTTTATATGGGTTAATGAACACTTTGATGTTCTGAAGGAACTCACTGCTTTGGTTGCTATCATGATGCAACCACGACAAAATAGGACATAGAGGAAAAAAGAAACACAAAATACTCAACCTTTAACAGTATATACCACCAACATATTTTGTCGTTAAAGTATTCTGTGGACTGGAACATATGAAAAATGTCATTGTGGAAGTGAACTAGATTAGGTCAAATGGTCTCAATCATAGACAATTCAAAAACTTTGTGGCTGAATTAGGAAATTAGTTTTATAACGTTCTCCATTTCTATTACATTCGCTGGCTAAATTCAGTAAACATGTTGAAGGGCATATTTGCTTTGAGATAAGAAATTGAGAATTTATGAAATCAAAAGTCAAACCTGTGAAAGAATATCATAAAAAAAAACAAAAAACAATTACTGAGTAATTTCGGAGTACTGGTTGACATCACAGGGCATGTGAACTAACTAATATCTTGATTACACGAGAAGAAAACACTTGTTCACAATTTTTATTATCTCAAATGATTTCTGGTAACACCAATATTATGTCAACATCAACAGCAGAACAGTAACTATTCTCACTTTACAATATTACTCTAGTTAAAGGGAAACTCTGGGCACCATAGCAACTTCATGCCAATGTGATTGTTATGGTGCAAGAAGGTCCCAGGCGCTGTTAAACAGTGTATCCCTAAACTCTGGAAGACAGATCAAGAAAGGTAGTAGAGGTGCAGAGCAATTGGGTGCCGTCATCCAGAATTTGGAGTGAAACTGTTCATTAATGGTCTAACCCCTTAAGGTAAGACACTGCAATGAAGTTATGTTGCCAAGAGTTGTCTTTTATGGAAAGTGAATCGCAGAGCTCAGCAGATATGAAGGAGGAGGTGGAATGAGATGATGAGTTGGGGCATAAGACTAGATATATTTCTGTCTGTGCTTTAATTTGTTTGTATGTGACTATGTTAATGAATGTGTTGATTTATATGCCTCTATGCATGATTGCATAGTATGGAATTCTCTCTATGCATGTATGTCTATATGTGTATTTTTTAATGTTTCTGCACATGTGGGCATCATCCTTATCTTTTCATGAATGCATCTGTATATGTCTGCTGTTAATGATTGCTTCTGTGTGTCTGTCATTGAATGAGATTGTCACTATATGTTTGTATCTGTGCGTAAATATGCCTATGTCTGCATGTGTACATTTTTAATATATAAGGGACAACACGTAAATGTCAAGGTGATGAAGTATTAATGGTATCTCGAGGCTTAGTCTTCCAATGATGAGATCAGGTAAAAGCCCTAGACCAGGGTACAATAATATTTACTTAGGGCCCAAGCCCTGGGTACCTTTGAAACTGGGCCCTGACATAATATTTACATTGGGAAAAATAAAATTCACCTCCGGCTTTCCTCAACTGGGTAAAAATGGAGGCACAGACTTCCGAGATCAAAGCCCACTCATGCAACTGAAGGCACAGACTGTTGAGAAAGTCCCCTACTCATAGTCACAGAGATTTAGTATTGCACAGAACAAAAAGACTCCCAAATTTACCCAAAAATAACTCGTTCACAAACAAAGCAAATGCAATATCCTTCTCAATCAACAATCTCATTTTTAACATCCACAAATAAAAATAGGAAATATAGCTTTTCATCACAACCAAGAAGAGAAAGATGTCTCCAATGTTGTAAATCACTGTGTTCAACCTTGCAGCGATATCATCCATAAAACTGTTTAGCAGCTACCACCTTCTCCTGTAATTTATTTGAATAAGCAGCTAGGCTTTTATGAGCGTATTACTTAAAAAAAATAAATAAAAAAAATAAAAAAATCCACACAACCTTCTGCTTTTAGAGTCGCAAAAATATGGTGCGATCATGTCACCTGGCATCTCATGATGCTGATTGCCTTACAACAATAATACAGAGGCAATTTGATAGCAATAAGCAAATGCGAGCTCTGAAGTCACACCTTTCCCTGAATCTAACAGAGAGGGAAACTCATCTTTGTTAGTTTGTTTAAAATCCATCCACACCTCACATTTTTTCCGCTGCCATATAAGGATAGTGCTAATGACACACATAGTAAACATTTTAAATTTAAATTTATAAATTTGATTCATTTAATCTGTCAGGGATAGTGAAAGAAACGTATGTGCATAACCTTAAAGGAGAGGTCAAATTATTTTTGCTGGAGGTGGAATTGCAATTATATACTTTCTTGTTGAGGAAGATACAGGTCACAAACCTACGCTGTATTATAGGCATCATTTTCCATTTTTTTTCTTCTTTATTATAATTTTCACAAACGATACAAAATAATAAATGAACTGACAATTGTATCAGTACTTAACATAATTGTAACAATTGGAGATGATAAACAAAAGGTGTTGCCAGACAGACTGATGATTAAGTTAACGCAGTTGTCATAGCACTTTCACCTAAAATAATACCCACAAGCAACGCACCTGTCTTGGTGAACAACCAACCTTGGTATCCAATTTCCATTTGAATTTTTTTTCTTAATGCGGTCCTCTAAGCACTATCACCACTACAGTTCCTTGCAGATGTTATGGTGCAAAGCAGCTATGGGCATCGGTCCACAGTTTTTCGTCAAATTGTTTGGGAGGAGCTTGACAAAAACTGTGACATTCCTCAGCACCCATAGCCCACCCCCTCTCTAGCCACATTGATAATCCTGGACTGTTGTGATTTGCTGAGCACACTGGAGGAAGGTTACTTTTGGATTTAACATCTGGTGATAGGTCATGTGTTAATGCAACAGTTATCCACTTCCCGGTAAGGTGAACAAAGATAAGCAAAGCATTTCATCCATGTGAAGATGATACCACAAAGTTGGGTACTAAACTCTTACCACAATACATACGTAAAAAAATAATGAAAACCAAATGTATCATTTTAAATAATGTATTATTTGGGCACTTCATAATAGAATCTCCTTGTAGACACAGACACGACGTGTAGCTCTCACAGTTTGTAGACATAGGCTAATTGAAATATGTTTTATTATATTGTATTTCATTTGTGACTTCCAATAAAGAGATGTTGCTTCCTTTCAAAGGAAGAACTATGCAGGTTAGTCACAGAGTGAAAAGTCTCATCTGTGGTCCACTTCTCCAAAAATATCAACAGTGTTGGTCCTATGCCAGTTCATGAATGCCAACTTTAAATGTAAATGAAAAATCTGTTTAAAATAATTAAACCTTTTGATATTCCATGTCACTATAATATGGACATCATAGATCCTATCCCGCAAGCCATTATAAATAAGGGAGTGCTTTCTATTTACCTTTTAATCAAATTATTAGGATGGGACTTGCAATGGTCCCTCTACTCAACAGCCTTATGTAGATAATTAAAAATGGCACATACCAATCCTCGCATGAATAATTATCCGTTTTTGATGTTTCCAAATTTTTCATTCTCATATTATCTGTATTTATGGATTTTAAGTTTTTTTATAATTTGATTTAAAGGGACACTCCAGGCACCCAGACCACTTCTGCCCATTGGAGTGGTCTGGGTGCCAACTCCCACTACTCTTATAAACTTTTTTTATAAACTGCAATAATTACCTTGCAGTGTTAACTCCACCTCTAGTGGCTGTCTACTAGACAGCCACTAGAGGGAACTTCCTCGTTCATAGCACAGGTTTTCTGTGCTAGAGCGTCGCTGGACGTCCTCACGCTGTGTGAGGACCTCCAGCGTCGCTCATTTCCCATAAGGAAAGCATTGAAATTATTTTTCAATGCTTTCCTATGGGGAGACGTAATGCGCATGCGCGGCATTGCCGCGCATGTGCATTAGGTCGAAGCAATGAAGAGGAAGAGAGGCGCGGAGGAGGAGACAGCGGCGAGGGACATCGCTGCTGCCTCAGGTAAGTGACTGAAGGGGTTTTCACCCCTTCAGTAACCGGGGATTGGGGAGTGGGAGGGAGAGGGACCCTCCAGTGCCATGAAAAAGGATTGAGGACAAACAAACAAAAAAGTAAAATTGTCTAATGAGCCATTATTTTGTACTCCTTTTCTATCTGGCTGCCTCTATGTTTTGAGAAACCTAAATAATGCCTTCAAATCCCAAATCCTACATGGCAACTGTTACATGTATCAAATGTTTTACAAAGGTATGGACAATCATTGCTCAGCATGGTAAAATAATAGACAAGGAATATATTCTATTTGTGGCCTCGACAATCAGATTGCAATCTAATGATTTATCAATTATGGGAAGTCATGGACCACAGAGGGTTAAGACAATTTGTACCACGTTCATTACTAAATTAGCTGGGATCCTCTCTTCTTAAGATGCAATGTCAGCTCTGCGCAATATGTTGGATATATATAAATATATATCCAGTGGTAAAAAGCTGTGAAACATATGTACTAAAGATTTTTTGCAGAATTTAAAATAAATCACTCACAGAGCTTTGTATGTTCTATATTTTCTTTGTGTTGGAGAGATCTCCTTTCAGTTTTTATCTTTATTGGATTCCAATATCAGATTTAACCTATGAAATTCTCCTACTGATATTTTATGGATGTACAAATCAGCTCATGTGAG
Organism: Pelobates fuscus; assembly: GCF_036172605.1. Taxonomy (NCBI): domain Eukaryota; kingdom Metazoa; phylum Chordata; class Amphibia; order Anura; family Pelobatidae; genus Pelobates; species Pelobates fuscus. The sequence goes on along the minus strand of NC_086329.1, from coordinate 28,514,961 downwards.
GCTGGAGTATTTAGTAACAGAGCAAACCCAATAACAGAGTCACAATGCGGATGTTAGACAGCTGTCACCTGCCAAGCCAGTTTATGGGTCTGCCATTATCACAGTTTCTCAGGGTTATGAAGATCTGTGATAATAAAGGTGAATTAGAGGTTCCATTATTTAAGATTAAAGATACATTTCTTATTATGGGTTACTTTAAAAAGATTTTGGATCAGACACAGGAGGAGGCCCAAAATGAGGAGATTAGAAAGACCATAGAATTAGGTGTAATATTTGAACAGTTTTTTTGAACATGTAGCCTGATAAAAAATGTTGTCAAGAATCCTAAAATGCGATCCATCTTTAGGAAAAAAAAAAAAGATATAAAAGTGTTTCTCAAAGATAAAAAGCTTCTATAAAGGCAATACATAAACTGTCAGGTAGCTGTCTTGCACCCCTTTTTGTGGCGTCTTTACTCACAATACTGTTTTTGTGTGTCTACCTGTGTATTGTCTACAACATTTGTTTGATTTAAGTCCCATTGGCAAAAATTAGATATTAATGGTGATACATTGGAGAAAGAAAGTCCTGATGCTTTTATGCCTTTTGTGAGTTTTTTTGATATAGTTCCGAACGATCAGTGTAGAGGTTTGATAGTTCATAACCTACATGTTTTGCAGTTCATATGCTTAAAAAAGGTTAGACCTATTTTTTTTTTTTTAAACTAGGCTTTTTCTTTAAATACTGTTATTCTGTGGAGTTATATTGGATAAAAAAAAAGTATATTGTGCATACAAAACATATGCCATCAAGGATGGGATTGATAGTCTGTAGGAGTTGTTGGGTTTTATTCCACTGGGATAACACTATATATCCAATTTCCTGTGTCCTACAAACCAATGCACAGTGGTGTACTGTGTTGCAAATCTTAATCTACTGGTTGGGTGTGAAGGTCTCCCCTAAGGCTGTTTCCCATTTGGAGGGATGCAGAATATGCGGGTGGGATCTGTACGGCGATTATTTGAAAGCGGCAGAGAATGCATGGTGACAGGTTCATCCTGGTCACCACAATACTGCTCAGCCAAGATATGTGTGGTAAATCCATTCAGTTAGGGTTTTCTGAAAGGAAGTAAGCACTGGTAGGAAATTGTCCGCTTACCCCCAATGCCACCCTATACATGTTGACTAAACATTTTCACGTAGGTAACAGACACACATAAAATGTAAGATACGATGAGAGCAAATGGTGGTAAATATAACCAAAGTGACAGAAATACAACTGGTGATTCTGAATTGACTAGAAGGGAAGAAGTGGAGCAACATTTTATGGGAGTCCTGGTCCTTCACTGTTTGTTTTGTAATATCTGTAACTCCAGCTGTCTTTTGGCCACTTTTGAGAAGACGATTGAACCATGTGGAAGTGAGCTGCGCAAGATGAAGTTTGTCTCTGTGTATTTCATCACCTGTCATTTTAATGACTAGAAGTGTACAGCAACAAATAATACTGCTGTCTTTTATGCAAACCTGTTTGCAATTTATCATTTAATCCCTTGCAATTTGTTGGCCGCCTCTCAGAGGGTGAATAAAATAGTGTTTGATCAAAAATGAACCTGGTTAGTGTCATGAAATACGAGCACAGTATTGATATATTTTTTTTAATATCTTACCATGCACAATGATTAGATAATATGTCAAAACATTGGAACGAAGGTAATTTTTGTATCTTCATTGTTGAATTTACAAAACTGCACAATAGACTCCCTTTTCCTGCTGTAATACGGAAGAATAAAATATAATGTCTTACCCCTAATGTGATTTAATCACAGCAATTATAACATATATTTTATAAATGGTACGAATAGCAGCAGATTGAAAGTAATATTGTGCTCTGTATGGTATAAGTTGGGGAATACATAGTTATTTTCTCAATCATTAAATTGCTATTATTGCTTATAGTTACGTTCTTGAAAATGAGGGATTGGGAGAACCCCTTGTCTGATTCAGGGGTGATGATTAGTGAGTCTCACTAGTCTTGCAGCTGTAATTCTAATGGCTTCTTTTTTTTTGTAGCGTTTTCTGAGCATGCCTTCTTTGTGATTAGGAATAAATTGTAGGAACAGGTCAGTTGTGGAAATGCTTCAATTTGCCTCTACACAATGATGGTGATAAATGAAGCAGGATTTTCTGTAAGTTCCCCCTCACACCTCCCTCTTATATCCAGGAAGCAGATGTTTCAAAATTTCTCGAACGCCCCTTATTTCAGTCAAATTTCTCCATTACTTGTCAGGGTTATTACGGCCTAACGGGGCCTTTACACCCATTAAGTGAATACTGCTGTGTTCTCTGTCAAGCAGACTGCAGACCATCTCCTAAAGATTGCAGGGGCTAGAAAGCCACCTCTCTTAAACCCCTGAAACTCCAATCAGGCATATGTCCTATGTTGGGTTATCATCTTCACACTGTTACACTGTATACTTATTTTACGACACTGTTCTATGCAATGTTACATGGTTATTTATTATATTAATTAGAGTGATATTTTCATTTCACTTTCACGTGTAGTACAAGTTAAAAAGAAATCCCATATTATTCATAAAAATGGATGTCCCAATCTGGAATTTGATGTGAAATGGATATGGTTTTAGAAAATGAGCATATCAGCACCACACCGCTAAGACCAGGAGTTAACATGCTCTTCTGACATACATGCAGAACTCGAGGTCATTTGGGCAAGATGGTAATTTGGTAATTTTCTTCGGAAGGCTCAAGAGAATAGGCAACGGCAAATTAACAAAACAATACTTTGGTGGGAACATCATGCACGATCACATGGCTTCCTAAGGGATTGACCTGGTGGTTATAACCCTCCCCCCTCCCCCCATGGTTTTACAAGGGTGTCCTATTTTTCCACAGATACTAAGCTGAGATCATCCATTTTGCTGATTTTCACCCTATTTTTAAGTTAATTTTTAACTGCTGCTTGCATCCACGAGACAAACACTGAAACCTGTTGATGTCACTTTTGACGTAGCTGTAAAATCATATTCATTAAACTATCATGAAGTATTTATAAGTATTTATTAAAAGAAGTATGTAGAAGTATTTATTAAAAGGAAAGATGAAACAAGTATCCCAACCCCCTCTAGGCCACATAAAACAAGGGTCATAAGGAACAAGGGCTTATTTCAATTTATTTGGACACTTGGCATCCTCTTGCCATTCTACTTAGAAGGTATAGTTATAGTTAGCTAAGCTATCATCTCACAAATAAGGGATGGGGGAGCAATGTGGGGGCTGGAAGAATGCTCATCTTTCTTCGATATTGGGAGTTTAGTAATTCTTCACCTTGAACCCTTTTGTGTCAGAAAAAAAGAGGCAACAACTCCGAAAACTAATTTGGTTATGTGTGGTCCGGTCGGCCTTTTAAATTAAATGATTTTATCTATGATGCATCCACCAAATCTTTGGTAATTTGATCATTTAAATACTACAAAAGTGAAATCCCAGAATCTGCCAATTAATTAATTAATCTCTCTCGGGTTTCATACAATACATTTATAATCCTGAATGAATTGCATATGCAAATTTCAGAACAATGGCTGAATGGTCAAGCAGTTTGCATTCACCGATTTGCCAAATTGGACATTTTTTTTTTTTGTAAATCTAGTTCCTTTTAGTAATTTGCAAGTTTGAACCTCAAAGAATAGGACTCTATGTGCTTTATGACTTCATTTTTTATATTCTTTTAACTTTTTACATAAAAGATATTACACTACGGGACGTCATCTCTTTTTATTTCTGCTAAAGTCTTTAATAAATAATCAAGATTTCTATCATTATATATGGATTCAGAAAAACTGCTTCTGCCTAGAACGTTGGCTCTGTTTGGGAGTTCCTACATTTACCTACTGATTTACCATAAATTTGAAGTTATACTTTTTTCTTTATTTTGTAACTGATTTTATTTTGCTATACGGCTACTGCATCTTTACTTTGCCCAAGGTGTGTGCTTTGCACTATATGCATCTTGTGTATATACACATCTGCGTAAAGCTGTTCCTATTGTCATCCAGCTGCTGTACACAGTCTTAGTTTTATTCGTATTGGTTTTTATTATTGGCATACACCTATTAATGCATAGGCAGTTTGTACGACCAAACAACTGGACAACCGTGCCTCCAAATCTCACTACCCATCAGAAGGTGACAAACACTGCACACAAGTGACTATGCATAATCATGTTAATTTCACATTAAAAAATATGTTTACCAAATCAGCTGACTGTCATTGAAGGGCATAGAAACTGGCAGACTGGAAAGGGGGAAAAAATGTAAATTGGATTATTAACATAGTCAGCTCACATTAATTTCAGATTCATAAATCGGCCAATAAAACAAGGGCACATAGGGGTTTATTTACTAAACAGGGGGTTTTGATGATGATATACAGTTTAGTGAATAAACACCAGATTAAAAAAATGATGTAAACATTATTAAATTAACATTTATTAAAAAAAAAATACATATATATATATATGTAAGATCTGTTCCTTTAACATTTAATAAACTAGTTCCTTCCCCTGTTTTTAAATAGTTACAATCTCTATAAAACCTCATGACAGCCGATTCTCATCCAGTGAAGCAATCAAATCTGATGACATTTCTTCAGTTAGATGCTTCTCATAGAGGAACACCATGGACAAACAGTGCATGCGCGGCATATACAGCAGCAACCCACCAACTCATAGAGCGGCATGGAGTCCATTGCTGTGTGTGATGATGCAAACCATAAAGGTCTTCAAAAATCAAAGAATGTCAGGAGAAAGAGCCTCTAGTGCCCGTCTCTCTAGAGATGTGGTTGTTTTGGTGCTTAAACTGAAGAATAAAGATCATCTCCAACTAAGGAGATCTAAAAGTGCTGACAAGGGGAATACATAGACAACAGTGTGGAAATAATGCATAAAAATCCCTAACTTAATATAGTGAGCTTCTCAAAGAGGGAACATTTAGAATCCAAGTTCCGATGTATTTGCAAGTTCCCATTATACACAGAAAAATATTTACATATACCTTTATTGATCCTTAATTAAAAATTGCCAAAGATAAAGGGACACTACAACAACTCCCCTATGATAGCTAATGCTGTAATAGTAGTAATGCAGACGACTTAAATCGTATTGCCAAGGTCTAAATGGCTGGGATTGCCTGTGGGACCTAATGTAAGGAGACAATTTAGCCATCAAAGGCTGTTTTGGTGCTTAGAATGACTCTTTAACTTACGCCAAATGTAATATAAGGCTGTTCAAGCAAAGGTTTACTGAAAGAGTTACATGTTTAGTATCTGTATATTATATTAGCTGTTTTCGTAATCAATTTATGTAGAAATTGAGAGTGTTCAAGACTGACCTCAGGATTGTCCATTTATTCCAGTTCAGAGCCCGTTATCTCTGAAAACAAATGAACGAGTCTTTGGCTAAGGCACGGAAAGTGTTAAGACTGGTTTATAGAATGCACTGAATACAGTTCCCGTGCGATTTTAACGTTTTGTCATCATGTAAACTTAACACCTAGAGAGAGCCTTGTCAGTTACAAAGAAGGGGGAAATGAAGCGAGAGTAAGCCTCATCTTCTTCTTCTTGTTTTATGCTTCGTTGGTGAGACACCATTTACAAGCTGAGAATAATTACTTCCAAAGCTACGCGCCACCTTCCGCACCAAATTCATTTTCTTCTCTCGTCTCTCTTTATTTCCTTATTTGTCCGATGGTGCACACACTAGTTTTTCTGCAATTTTCAAAGCTGCTATTCTCGTAAATTTCTGTTCCTCTAATACAAGTAACAATGTCTAATGGGCAATGGGTGCACTCTCTTGAGGACCCAGCGAGCTGTCACGATTGGCGAGTCAAGGACGCTACACATTTCAGTTGGCAGACAGATGCTGTTGTATTGGACAAGCGCACAATACATTGTCCTGAGCATTCAACGTGTTTTCATGCTTACCTCCATCTAAGTAAAAATCACAAAAATATTGTCAACACAGTAAAAGGAGCTACATGGGTAACTAATACAACTGCCATTCAAATCATTTAAGTTGAGGAAAACCATTACATTTCACATGCCTTAAAAATCTAAGTCAATTACATTATGTCTAATTCTGGTCAAAGTAGCCTCTCATATAATCCCCCCAATTTTTTTTTTAAAGATTCATTTCAGTGTTCCTACTGTAAGATGTTAATGCCATTTTACAATATTCCCTCTGAACTTAAAGGTGTTCATGGCGATGTTTTTAAAATATTATATAAGTTTTGTGCAGCGACGGTATCAGTCACAGGGGTTAATTAGAAATATTATTAGTTGATAAAATATTATACTCACAAAATTCTCACTGCATATGCTTTAATTTGTCAAAAAAAAAAGAAGAAACATAGAAAAGATTGTATTTAAAGGGACACTCCAAGCACCATAACCACTACAGCGAGCTGTAGTGGTTTTAATACCAGGAATTCCCTGCCACCTGCATATGAGCTTCCGGCTTTCCAGTGTTTTGCCAGAGCACAAGTAAGATCTCAAACTATTCTAGTCTGGTTTGACGTCTTACAAAGGGGAGGGAGGCACAGGGCTCTCTTGACACCATAACTACTACAGTGAGTTGTCGTGGTTATGCTGCTTGGAGTGTTCCTTTAATACATATGTTGTCCATTTTATTTAATGTGCTATAATCATAGTATGCATCAGATTTGTGCATAGTTAGATTTTATTGTCATATGGCCAGAATGTCACCATTGCAATAGATTCCGTCTAGGTTCCGGTTACTGGTTGTTTGAACATTATATTATTTTCAAAGTTAAAACTAACACGTTTACTTGTATGACATTTATTGAGGAAGCTGATGATGTGTGCTCCATAATATGAGTTTTTTTTTTTTTTTTTTATTATTTCTGAGAGCAAAATTTTTAATTATTTAACAAAAATACATTAAGTCCACTATGCAGTAATGGTGTAATGAGTCATACCTGATCGGAAGTCCAGCTCGCAGAGATATGCTCACCCTAGCAATTAAACACAGGCCAAGGTGGTCAGGGAAGAACTCACCTGGCCTGTGAGTCTGTGCATGGGGGCTGTTTCAGGATAACCAGGTCGAAGTACAGACAAGGACGAGCAGGAGAATCGTCGTGGGCAAGCCGGAGGTCAGAGGATGCCAGAATACAGGATCAACAAGAACAAAGCCAAGGTCAGAAGCCGGAATCAAACAGGAAACACTGGAACGCAGGTACGGAGAGACAGGAACCAAACAAGGGAACCAGAGTCAATGAACTGACACCCTTCCCAGGGTGAAGCAGGATTTTATATCCAGCCAATTAATATGGCATACAGGTGTGCTAGAGTAGCCACGGGTAAGTTCAGCTCCCAGTGCTGGAACAAGGCAAGGACACCTATTACGGCAATACTATGAATGGCTGGATAGCACAGTGGCAAAAGAGCAAGATACACTAAGCCAAAGTCTAGGGTTTAAATCCCCTGCTGGGCACTCCTGGGGTGACCTCGTCTGGCAGACTGGATGTCGCGGCGAGAACCGTGACAAATGGATAACATTTAGCCCGTGTGTAGACACTAATCTGAGAAAAAAAATAAAAAATTTCTATTCTCACATGCAATATATTTTTTTTTCTTACACTTTTCACCCAAACCTTTGTACACCCTCTTCTAAATTCCTGCTTGACATTTTTTTATTCTTATATTTTGCACCTTTTTGCATTTGCAGATAATCAATAATCTGACAATGCCGTATCCATAATATTTAACGTGTAATAAGAAGAATATAAATAGGATTTTTTTTTCTTGCTTTTTTTTTTTTTTATAAATTGTTTATTCAGCACGCTTGCATTACATAACACACAATTTGTCAGTATTCAATTTAATGTAAAAAATGTTAATTAAAAATGGAGCAGAATTAATGGAGGAAAACAGAGTAAATCTTAGCAAGAAACAAATCAACGAGAAATGCTGAAGACATGCCAGACAAAATAATCTGAAGAAATATGGAGAAAAGAATGAAAAATGGGCTGAGAGAAGAAAGGGTGTAACCATATAGCGCTGGTCCCTAGTCCTATAGCATCGTTATAGAGACACATATTTTATTGGATACTTAAAATTGACTTACATTTTTATTTAATTTCACGGATGGAAATCAAATTTTTGTTTTATTGAGGTTTATCAATTACATATAGAGAAAAAAATATGTCAGTGACCATCGATAATAGTCTGTAGTAGGTGTAGAGTAAGTCGCAGAGATACAGGGAATTTGAAAAAAATTTGTACTGAAACATGGCAAGAAAAGGAGCGACCATGAGCATGTCAAACATATGAAAGCAGCTGTGCATGGGAATTCGCCATCCCGCCGATACCCAGTAACTGTGGAATTGCTACGTAGAAATGCGCCTACTCCCATTCTGATGTCCAGTAAGGCGAAGTAATAAATTGTGAACTCGAGTTACTAGCAAGTCCCCCGTATCGAGGAGTATTTGGACATTTTGTGGGCCATGGGGGGGCTACAGCATGGTACCGATGTCGTGGTTGTTTCGGCTCGTATCTGCAGATGTCTTTTGCGTTCTATGACCCATAGTGTTAGTGGTGTTTGCCTGGTGGTGTGCAGCCAATTGGTAAGTAGCCGGAATCTCCAGAGGCCAAGTCGAGCTCAGTAATGGGGCTTTTGAAGCTTGGTTGCTAAGTTAGGCCCGAGATCTGCGGCGAGCCTTTCTGCCTGTCTGGCTGGTAAACCGTTGCATGGAGAGGCAGAGACAAGTTATTTCCTGAGCAGGAACCATCAATCTGACCAGTTTTGTGGCAATTTAACTATAAATAGGACAATTACAAGAAAACTTACAGGAGTGATAGGTTGAAGAGGACCCTGCTCAACCGAGCATACAGTCTATAGATGGTGGGGTGTAAAACACAATACTACAGAAAATAGCAATCAAATAATGTGGGAGTGAAGCAGAGCTGGAGGAGAGAGCAGAGTGCTGCCCTTTAGGAGAGAGCAAGAGACAGGTATGCGAGGTAGAGGTTACTCTGGGAGGCTATAAGCTTTTCTAAAGAGATGAGGTTTAAGGCACTTCTTAAACGATTGAAGACCAGGGGAGAGTCTGATGGCGGTAGGCAAGCTATTCCATAGGAAGGGAGCTGCCCGCGAGAAGTCCTGCAAGCGTGAGTTGGCCATATGCATGCGAGCAGCGGACAGGAGAAGGTCACGATCAGAGCGGAGAGATCGAGAAGGGGCATACCTATGAATTTGTGATGAGATATAAGAGTGGCTAGAATTGGTCAGTTGCTTTATAGGTATGGGTTAGCACTTAGGATACAGGAAGCCAATGTAAGGACTGACAGAGGGGTGAGGTGTGAGAGGACCGACAAGAGAGGAAAATCAGTCTGGCGGCAGTATTCACTACAGACTGTAGAGGGTCAATAAAGCTTTTGGGAAGACCAATAAGGAGAGGGTTACAATAATCCATGCGGGAAATTACTAGAGCATGGACAAGCTCCTTTGTAGCATCTTCCATAAGAAAGGGGAGGATGCGGGCTCTGTTTTTAAGATGGAATCTACAGAACTTGGTAACATACTGAGGGTGAGGCTCAAAGGTGAGGTCAGAATCAAGTATTACACCAAGACAGCGCACTTGCAAGGATGGACTGATGTGGATACCACTAACTTGAAGGGAGAGTGAAAGAGGAGGATCAGTATTAGGAGGAGAAAAGAAGAGGAGCTCAGTTTTAGAGAGATTTAGTTTCAGAAAGCGGGAGGACATCCAGTCAAAGATGGAAGAAAGGCAAGCAGTGACATGTTGCAGGACGGCAGGGGAGAGGTCCGGGGAGGAGAGATATATCTGGGTGTCATCAGCGTACAGGTGGTAGTGGAATCCAAATGAGGTATTAAGTTTGCCAAGAGAGGCAGTATAAAGAGAAAATAAAAGGGGACAAAGGACAAAACCTTGGGGGACTCCAACCGAGACAAGAGGAAGTGAGGAGGTATCATTAGAAAAGGAGACAATGAGCATTAGGAGAGATAAGAGGAAAACCACGAGAGGACAAAGTCACAGAGACCGAGTGATTGAAGAGTTTGAAGAAGGAGAGCATGATCAACGGTGTCAAAGGCAGCAGAGAGGTCAAGAAGAATTAGTATGGAGTAGTGGTCTTTGGATTTTGCTGAGAATAGGTCATTAGTAACTTTGATAAGAGCAGTCTCAGTAGAGTGGAGGGCACGGAAGCCAGATTGAAGAGGGTCATGGAGAGAGTTGGAATTAAGGAAGTGAGACAAGCGGGTAAAAACAAGTCTTTTCAGAAGCTTTGAGGAAAAAGGGAGCAGGGATATGGGACAATAGTTAGAGGGGGAGGATGGGTCAAGAGATGTTTTTTTGAGGATAGGTACTACAGTGGCATGTTTAAGGTCAGCAGGGTAAATGGCAGAAGAGAGAGAGAGAGCAGTTGAAGATGTGTGTTAAGGAAGGCACAAGACAAGGGGAGAGAGATCTGATAAGGTGAGATGGGACAGGATCAAGCGGGCAAGTGGTGGGGTGAGAGGAAAGGAAAAGCGCAGCCACCTCTTGTTCAGTAGCCGGGGAGAAAGTCTGAAGGGTAGGAAAGGCATGATCTACGTCTGGTTGACAAAGAGAAAGGGTGGGGAGAATTCTTTCCTTAGCTGTTCAATCTTGTAAGTAAAGTAGCATGCAAAGCTATCAGCTGTAAGGTTAGTTTGAGGGGTGGCCACAGCAGGGCGAAGAAGAGAGTTAAAGGTGTCAAAGAGACGCCTGGGATTGTGGGAGCATGAACTAATGAGAGAGGATGGCTGTTTGGCGAGGGCAAGGGCTGCGCTGTATGAACATAATAATAATCTATAATGGAGAAAGTCTGACTGGGTGCAAGACTTCCTCCAGGAGCATTCAGCAAAATGGGAGCATCTTTGCAGGTAGCGTCTTGATTTAGTATGCCACGGTTTGGGGCGCGTCCTCCTTGAGGTGCATGTTTGGAACGGGGCTGCAGTGTTCAAGGCAGAGGTGAGGGTATATGTTATATGTGGAGATGGCCAGTGAGAACATAAGAGGGAAGGGATGAATAGGAATTGTGAATCAATATCAGTTGCTCAAGGTTAATAGAATTAAGGTTCCTCCTGAGTTGAGGGGGGTTAGGCTGAGGTTGTTGGGTGAGGGGCTATTTGAGAGCAAATATTTACTTTTCTATATTATCTTTTCTTCCTTGCCCCAGGTCTCAAAACCTGGGGACATTCATTTTGTTCTCCTTTGTCTGTGATGTGTGCAATTTGGCCATCATCATTTTACTGATGGATTGTTAAGCTTAGCAACTGACATAGGACTTTGCATAAGCAAACTCCCATTGCCAAAGAGAGCCATAACAAAATCTCACTTCCCATAAGAAAAAGTAGCCTCTATTTTTCAAAAGCTGTTTGCGGCTGATATATCATTGATGAAGGTGGAGGTAGAGGCAGTCACTTGGAGAAAGACATAAGGGATGTCAAGCAGAGCCTGAGTTCTTAAGCCAAAAATGGTCCAACATGTGCAAACCCAACATTCTTCTCTTACTTTAGAGGTTGGTAACCTGGATGAAAAAGGTAGTTTGAAGAATATTAAGAAAGGGGAGTGTCAGACTTTGTTAATATGGAAGAATTTCCCCATTTGATTAGGCGATTAATGGCTACACTGTTGCCCACAAAAGAAGCCAAACATCATTGATTATAATTATTATTATCTCATCGTAAGGTCTCCTCAAGCACCAGCTGCTGTTTATGGAGACATTATTCTGTACTGTCGGGCACTTCAAGATACATTACACTTAATGGCAACTCTCCAAAGAACGCACCTTTGGACTTTGAGTCTCACAACCTTACATTCTTTAATGACCTACATCGTACACTTCACTTTGGCGGAAGTAAATGCAACACAAAATTATGAGGCTTCGGGATGCAGGTTTTGATTATCGCTTGACTGCTCCCAGATCACTGAGAGTATCTAAAGAAGGTAAATTATACAAGGTTACCAACCAGACAGAGGCTTCCACCTTTATCTTAGCCCTTGACTTGCAAGATGGAATATGAGATCACCTGGAACTGTTTTCCAATCCTACCTGAGATGTGGCAAACGAGACTTCCTTTACCCCCAGGAGTGGACAGGACTTTGTAACGTAATTACAGAGTCAAACTACTCACAATTCCTAACTCCTAAGTATCTAAACATAAAGCTCCAGGAGGTGTCTGTGCTGAAACTATTCCTTACACTTGATAGTTACTAATTTGATGTTACAGTAAACCTCATTCCCCCCATTACACCTTTGGTTTGGAGCAATAACATGACTTGCAGTCTACTGTTTAGATTTAGAATTATACATCTACCAGTTTTTACTAGTCCCTAGTCTTACTCTAAGATGTATTAGATATTATTTTCCAAGGCTTCTTATATATTGAATAACCACTAGTAATTGTTATATTTAAAAAAAGTGTAATTTCAAGACAATCATGTGCGTTTTATAACTCGTAAAAATATGCATTTGTGTCTTTTGATTATTGCGATGTACGCAATTTGGATGGGGTTTTATATTCATACATCTGATGTATTTTTTGCACCATTGATTAATAAATAAAGATTTTTATTTGGGAAAAAAAAATTGTACTCCTGATATTTAATTCAACTATAATATAATGCAGAACACCACACAAGCATTAGAAAACTAATTTAAATCACCCATATTCATATTTAATACATTTACAATGTAATATGACCCATACCCAAGAGTTTTGGGAGGGTTTTTAAATTCAATTTTATTCTTACATATATTTATCATTATTGCACAACCATATGTAGAACTAGAATATGTCTTAAAATACTAGTACCAAAATATTTAATAACACTTAAACTAGTTAAATATTTTTAGGGCATTATAAAATGTTTTACATTTATTTTTTTATTTTTAGCAAGGCAATATTTCTCTTTACAACTGGCAAATGTTAATTCAGAGTGTCCGACCTTGTTGCTCCCTCCAAGCTGTTGTTTTCATGTTATCTCCAAATTTTTTTTGTCAACAACAGCTGGAGGGCCAAAGTTGGACAACCCTAGGCTAAAATAGCCAGATTTGTTGCGGTAAAGTCTGTTCAGTTAAATAATACTCAGCAACAGATTCTCAATAAGTGTATCATTCCCTGAAATTATATGACACGCCCATAATACATCTGTAGTCCTACATAAAAGCTAGCAGAATAAAAGACACAATGACAATGTTTCTCCTCGTATACTATGAGGTTCATTCACCTAATGGAGAATTATTAATGAATCGACAAAGGGAATTCAGATTGTGAGGATAGAATGTGGTGGGATATGACTATGTAGGAGAATGTGGTCAAAAGGGAGGCATGGCTGTGAATCAGAGAGGGCTATAGAGTACATGTGACTTTTGAGGGGAAATATCAAGCAAATGGCACATGGGAAATGGAACTACAAGATATAAATGGAGTGCGAGGAAATACCAAATAAATAATCGAAATTAAACTGGATGCAAAGAAATTGTACATAGAGGAACAGAATACACAATGAACACAATTAACAGTGGAATAAAAAATACATGCAGTAAAGGTCACAAGATAAGGAAGGCAGGGAAGACACAAAAGGGGCAGATGTAATCGGTAAGCATTATATTGGCACAGTAAAAGTCGGATGTATGTGTGTGTTTTCTTCACTATACTTTGTATACATTTAGTATGATTGGATGTCAATGCAGTGCAGTGTATGGAATTGTCTTTTCTCTCCTAGATGACTCTAAATGTAATTTTCAGCTTAGGGTGCATTTTATCATTGTGGGTAAGTTGGTTTGGGCAGGGCCATCTTCACCTACTGGTCCTGTATGTCAAACATGTTTTGCTAGAATTGATTGTCCTATTTATTGCACATTGATGGAAAATTTGTTGGTGCTATATTAATAATTGTAATTGGGTGGCAGTTCCACTTTTTATTTTATTTTTGTCAATCTTTATTTTTCGTGTTGGTGGAACAATATGACAATCAAGCCAGACACACCCCGACAGTAGTATCAGGTATATAAACGAGAAACAATAAACATGATATACAAACATGGTATTCCGATTTTTAGCACTTTTTATATAATGTCTAAATGTTGGTTGCGGGGGGGAGGGGGGAGGGAGAGTGGCACAGCAGTTGCGTCTATCCAAGGGGAATAGGTGATTGCCTCTCCTCTGCCTGTGTACCTATGTGACAAGACTATTTTTTCGGTCCCGTAAAGCGGCTCAGATGCCTTAAAGTCATTTGAAATAAAATTGAACAGTTGCAAAATAGGTAAAACAAAGACAACACATCAAAACAAGAGCATAACTGCGTTATTCCTAACTAAAGGAGATTAATTTTAGCGGGTGGCCATAGTGTACTTAAGTCACTGAGTCCCATTCCCTGGAAGGAACGAAGGGTCTGACGTTCGGGACGTCCCAGCGGTGCTCTTGCGGAGGCCTCAGGAGATCGGGTGTGGTATCCGCAATGCCGAGTACTGTCAGAAACTTGGAGGCAAAAATAGAAAAAGGTCCAGGCTCTCCAGAGTACAAAAAAAGGCAAATTTATTGAACCCACCCCCACTCACAACGTTACGACCTGAATGGTCTTTGTCAAACTTGGAGGCGTTGTCGGGCGATGTGATCTTGTGGGTTTTCTCCGCTGACTGCACTGTAGGCCCTTGGGTTATAGGCTGCATGGTTTGGTGCCACTTCAAGGTAGATCGGGTAAGATCCTGGTAAAAAGTCAGTTGGTGAGACTCAAAGGCCAGGCGTGTTTTATCCCTCAGAGCATACATGACTTTCTGCTTATCGACAAAGGATTGGAATCTCATGATTATATCTCTGGGGGAGGCCTCAGGTGCCCTTGGTAACTTTGCGATCTGGTACACGTCATCCAGGACTATCGACTTTGCCTGTTTGGCTAAGAGCACTGTAGCCAGCAATCTTCAGAGCAGGTGCTGAAGCTCATCGGAGGTCGCCATGTCTGATACCCCTCTTATCTTTATGTTCTTTCGTCGGTCACTATCGTTGATGGTGTCCACCCTGTGGATAGTTGTAGCTTGGGAAGACTGCAGTTCACATACCGTTTCCCCCACGGTGACGAGGCCTTGCTTGAGGTCTGCCATATCGTCTTCAGTGATTCGTACCCTCTCCGTGACTGCCTGCACCTCTTCTTTCACCAGCGCTATACCTGCATCAAATAGTTTGCGTATGCGATCGTATAAATTAGCAATATCTTGTTTGGTGGAGGGTGTGGAGACTGGCATTGCTGTGAGTGCACTGGAGCTTGATGGAGTGGGTTTGGTAGGCCTTGCTCAAGGCGGGCTGCCCTCTTCCTCTGACAAGGCTGTTGAGGCTTCTCTGTCTACCCGTTCCGGGGCTTTCGGGATCGGGGTGCCAGTTAGCAGTTTACTGATGTCTCTTGTCCCGTCTTGTGCTGTGGATGGAGTCTTTGGCCTTGTGCGACCCACCTCCGGAGAAATATGCACAGTATCAGGAGGAGGTGAGTAGTGAGCCCAATCAGCTAGGGGCTCCGCATGCAGTGCAGGAAACCACAGGTTTCTGGGCCTGCATGTCCGCCTTGTCTTGCAGGTCGATTTGGCTTGTGAACCGTAAAAGAATGGCATGTATATGCTCCATGAGTCGGCACCCAGGCTTGGCTGACACTTCTGGGTGTTAATGGAGCTTGATTTAGCCGATATTTGTAGGATTTAGATTTTTGGGGCTGGAGCTATGAGGAATGGCGTCTGCTCCGCTTGGCTGCTTGCCCCCCCCCCCCCACCCCATCTCCCCCTGCAGTTCCACTTTTTCCTCCATACAATGCACTAAATCCCTTTCAAAGAGTTTAAATGTTTTCTAACATTCCTAAATTCAAAATAACTATTTGTTATTCTTGATCTTTCATCATAGAGAAGCATTGGGGACGTAGAACGAATCAACTTACTTTGCCCGTCTGATGGTTCTCACAGAGAAGCAATGAATCTAGTGCTTCTCTATGATAAGATTTAGCGGCCTTTGGCATCATCATGTTATACATGATGACCCTGAATATGAAGACCCTACATTTTCAAAGGTCCAAAGGAGGAAGTGTCTACCTGACAGCCAATAACCACATAGTCTTGGACAAATGTATACATTGTTATTTCTTGAAATTACCAATGTTTTACATTGTCTGACAAATGAGACAGCAGCGAGACAGCAGCTGTACACCAGAACCACCTAATTAAGATGTAATGGGTTTGGTGCGTATTCACTAAAAGGCTAAAACAGATTGAATGGAAATATAGCCTTTTCAATTCAACTATTTTGGTTTAAAATTTCAGTGAACAGCCCTGAAGCGATATGATGAATTAGAATAAATAAATTCAAGAATAAATAAATAAAATACACATCACTGTCTTAAAAAAAAAAAAGCTAAGTTAAATTAATCTCATTGTTTTAATATGTAAACTTCACCGGCCCCATTTAAAAAAAAATATGTAAAAATAATGGGCATTTTCATAGTTTTGTCGCATTTACGTTTAAACGTATTATTTCTTCAGGATCTGATCCAATGTAGCAGCATTGCAGGGGTTAATGCACATCTACTGTTAACCCACTCACTGCTGGAGTGACAGTCAACGTTTTAAATCTGTTCGTTCCAGGATGGAGCTAGGAATTAATCGGGTCCCAAACCCCCTACTTCTGTAATACATCATCTGCTTTAACTGACATCTTATTCCTCATGTATCTCCTCATGTACACTTTAAACTTTCTATAACTTTCTCTTCGCAGCCTTAATTCGCAGAATCACCTCTCTCCTCTGTCAGTGTTTCTGACACTTTTCAAAGTGATATTTTACTGGTAATTGCACACCTCTGCTACACATTATCATTTCTCTCTCCCTCTCTCAATTTCCCTGACAAAGGCTAGAGTTGCTGTCACTCAGACGCGGCATGCTACATATCAGGGGGCAGCCAAGGGGCACCGTATCTATACCATTATGATACCCAGAGACTGGTTATACTTATTGATATATTTAAGATATAATAGAAATGGCAAGAAACATTTTAGCAAAGTAATGTAATTAAATGCCAATATAATTACAAATATTAAAAAAAAAAAAAAAAGAAAGATATTTACAATGTGGAAAGATTATTTTTTTTTTCTTTAAACCCCTTCTATACGGAATAATGTATTTTTAAAAAAAAAAAAAAAGTAAGATAATATTTATTTGAACCATGGGATGCATAGCGCGCGCTAAACAGTCGTTTCGTATGTGATGCATTACAGAATTTAATGTTTTCATTTATTTATTCATTTTTTGCAAAAATACTTGAAAAAATACATTATTAGAGATTTTGTGGGAAAGTATCTCTTTTGACAGTGTCAGAAAAATTTGCATGCGTCATCAAATATATTCAGTGCATTTAGTAGTTGGGGACTTAAATATATGTATATAACATGATCAAATATTTTGCTTTTGGATGTTGGAAATCTGCTTCAGTTTTCGTGAATTTAAATTCCCGAAATGACTGCAGAATACAAACAGTTTGACTGTATGAATGCCTAATACCAACAGACAGGAAATGCTGGTACTGTTATATATAGAAAATAGCGGTCTTAGTATATGAAATAAACACAGTTCAAAAGAAGATAATGGTTCAAGCATAAGCATTTCAAAGTGGGTATAATACATTAGTGTCCAATGGTACATACTACAATTCCCATTAGAAGCATTTTTCATGTAATATCTCACATATCTGAGAACGGCTGGATATCTTTTGAGCAAAATTCTAAGGATTAAATTATTCCACATTTCAACTGCAATAGTATGGAACCAAAAATATGAATTCAAATTGTTACTGCTTGCATGACAGTGTGAGAACAGGGGACTGATGGACTGGACACAATTTACTCTTCTTAAGGTACAGTCAGGAGGTCTGAGATACAGATTCCCTTAAATGGTTTGAGACCATCAGTCGTTCCTCTTTGAATATACCATTGCTGCTTGCTAGGCAGATAGATACGCTGCTTATTACACTAATTATTGAGTATTATTTTTAATATCCATAGACAGGAGTACCATTGGGTAATATTATCAATACCTTCAGACCTCCTTTAATGCTACAGGAATGTTAGCTTACATTTTAGAGAATATTATTGTTATATTTTAATACCAAAATGTAAAACAAACTTTAAGACATGGTAGTGTGATTTTGACAGCAACAAAATCACAGCACTGCGCAGTCTGTACGAGAGTATTTTTAAGCTACCCAAAAATTAATTTTGCAAAATATTCTGGGTGTATAAGTGTATCACAGGTACCTAGAGCAATACAATTCACAAATGTGGAGTGTTACAGCTCAATAAATTGCAGTGATGTACAATGTGTATTAAAGGTGCAGAATTCCACAGCAATAAAATACACACAATAAGACATTGTTTGTAGCATAGATGTGTGTATCACAGAGCCTTACAAAATGTAATAGTCACCTAAACAACTTTAGCTTAATGTAGCAGTTTTAGATCATGCCTCTCAGCTTTTACTGCTTAATTCACTGCCATTTAGGAGTTAAATCACTTTGTTTCTGTTTATGCAGCCCTTGCCACACCCCTCTGGCTATGATTGACAGAGCCTGCATGAAACAAAACTGGTTTCACTTTCAATCAGATGTAATTTACCTTAAACAATTTTATCTCTTGCTCTGTAAATTGAACTTTAATCACATACAGGAGTCTAGCAAGCTATTAACATAGCAGGGGATAAGAAAATCTTAATTAAACAGAACTTGCAATAAAGAAAAGAGAAACTTTAGATGACTCTTTACAGGAAGTGTTTAGGGAGGCTTTGCAAGTCACATGCAGGGGGGTGTGACTAGAGTTCATAAAGAAAGTAATTTAACTCCTAAACAGCAGAGCATTGAGCAGTGAGGCTGCAGGGGCATGATCTATACACCAAAACTGCTTCATTAAGATTAAGTTGTTTTGGTGACTATAGTGTCCCTTTAAATTAAACTCACATAAAACCCTTTGATACCAACCACTATTTGTTTTGAATAAATAGTGGCAGGTAAACCAAAGATTTTATACATATGCATTTATGTGTAAAAGCAGTGGAATGTTAACTACATTATATATTGTACTTACCTCATTCTCTTAATAAGTAATTATGAAAAGCACAGACTGTAAAGATAGCACATATACTTGGGATAATATAGCAATTTTATGTATAGACGGTTACTCAGATAAATTAATATTATGTATAAAACACAGTCATAATATCTTTCTTTAAAGCCCCGCTAATAAAAGATATGTATTGTATATATTACACATTATGTAGAATCATTAGAAAAATTTCAAACGTATGTAAAAGGAATGCCTGTATGGGGAAATAGAGCCCATGTAAAATAATATGGTTACACTAAACAAAGGCTTCTAAGACTCTATAACACCTTACAATGAATAATCCACAGTTGATATTGAATGATTATGAGCCGTCGAATATCACCTGGGTGGGCACTGACTGCATACCCAAGCATTAAATACTAATGCAGAGATTCTGACCCAGATGGAGACATTTAGTGAGATCCCACAATGATGAATGAGAAAAAGCAAGGGCAATGAAACTATGTTAATTTAAAAAAATATATATATGAAATTATTAAAACACATAAATCGTCATGGCATTGAATCAACTTTAAAGGGACACTATAGTAACCAGAACAACTACAGCTTAATGTAATTATTCTGGTGAGCATAGGCAGTCCCTGCAGGCTTTTGAATGCAAACACTGTCTTTTCAGAGAAAAGGCAGTGTTTACATTGCTCCCTAGGAACACCTCAGATGGCCTCTAGAGGTGCTTCCATGGATAGTGCTGCTGACATTCAGTGCCTACATACTCTGATTGTCCAAGTTGACTTTGGCCTCCATCCCCCTGCCCCCCTGCCTCCTTGACAATGTCATCCCATAGGAAAAGGATTGGATTGGCTGAGATGATCAATTCTGGTGATGTCAGTCAAAAAGGCCAATCAGGGGCGGGGCCAGTGCTGGCAGACTTCAGCTGGGCTGCATACAAGGTATGTTTTATTACCTTTTAAGAAAGGGGAAAGGGGGAGGGGCAAGCAACCTAAATCTGGTTTTTAACACTATAGGGCCAGTAATACATGTTTGTGTTCCTGACCCTAAAGCGTTCCTGTAATAACCAGAACGCCTACCGCGATTACACAAACATATGATACCGCACTCGACTGATTTGATATAAGTAAATTTGTTATTTAATTAATTGATTGCCTATTCCAAAAAGGTTATTTTTAAATCAATATGATATATACAGTCGAGGCAATGTGAAATGCTTAATAAATAACCTATTACATATAACCTACACAACCAATTGAATAATCAGTGATACACCATACACAAATAAATCAACCCCTATTGAGTCCGACTTTGTCAGTGGTGGTAGTGCATAACCGCACTATATATTAGAGAGCCCTCTGTTTGGTTAAAACCAGGTTTCTTTCTGGCAAGGTAAAGAAAAAAGATACAACAATTGGAAAAAGGAAAAAAAAAGGAAAAAAATGGAAAAAAAACAAACAAAAAAAATGTATACAAAACAATATAAAATGAAAAAATGAAAATATGCAAAAATATATATTTACAGTCTCAGTGTGTACACACAAAAAATGGCAAGTGATAAATATCATGTGTGTATGATATTTGGGTGGATCTCACCAGTATTTCCACAGAGACAAGTCCTGTTACAGGTAAAGCTGTCAAATGCTGTAGCTTGTCCAGGCTCGAAGACAGGTAGCTCTTTAAGTGTTGGTTCAGGTAGCTGGTAGTAAATGTTGGCTTGCTCATAAGAAATGATGCCTGGGTGAACCGTTCTTCTCTGGGTCTTATTGAGATGTCTTGAGGTCCCTCCTGCTGTCGGTGGGGTGCTGGGCTGCGCGCTCGGGACCTTAATAGTCCCTTCGACCTACCGCGTATGTCCCACTCTAGGGGTACTATCAAGGGCACACTAAATTATAGCTGATACATTTTTAATCCCTTATGAGATTACATGCATATACAAATTGAAAAAAGATACATTAGAATTACCTGAATATTCTGAATTTTAACCAGTTGCTTATCATTTCTTGTAAAGTAAAATATTTTATAGATTTTTTTTTCCGTAGTGTGTTGTGTATTTTTTTATTTTCAACATATTTTGCCATGCAATACATTTTTGCAACAGTAGCACTTATAAATCATATGTGGATTCAGTTAAATTCGTGAGCCAGCGCTGAGGGATTTAGCTCCACTCTGCCAGAAAAGTGATGTATAAAAAGTAGTTTATTTTTTTTATTTTTATTAACATCAAATGCAGCTTTTAAATTTTTTTTCTGAAAACCCCACAAGATTTCATAGCATAATGTGCCCGGAGATACCACAGCTTCACTCTCTAAAGCTAGAAGTTATCCACGCATTGATGAGGCACAACAGTGTTGCAACTCCTGTCAGTGTGTTGTCTGTCTGTCAACCTTCAATCATTATACTTTGCATTATTTGTGGTGATATAAATAGGGATATATTTAGGAAATCAATGTTAAACTTGGTATAAACACTTACTGCATATCCCTGCCAAGAATTCTCTTTTAAAGTGATGCCCTGTTTGTCAGAGCGTTTCAGCTAAATCAGTTATTTACAATGTTGCTTGCTAATAAAATAAATCAGAGTTTTCCGTAAGGGATGGGGGTGGGGGAGCCTCGTAAGGATGGTCTGAAAGCTTTGCTGTTATGAGTGGACTTTTTAGGAAAAGCATTTAAAAATAATTCTATGGAAAAGTATTTTCATATTTAGTTTTTACACAAAATTTGCTACAGGTAAACATGTCATACTGAATTAGAGTTTTAAGATCCTTTGGGGTACCTGCTGTGGTTAGTTCTTACAGCACATGCATTCTACATACAGTAGGATTAATTGCGCAAGACCCAGAGATTAGACAGGGGCAACCATAAATTCGCGTGGTCCCTATTAACCATCCTTATATGAAGAATGATGAGGGGCCCAAACTGGTAAACTGCCTAGCACCCCATGGGAATTTAATCCTTTTCTGGGTAACTGTCTACAGGGACTCAGGGCAGAAGAGTTAATGTAAAGAGAAAGGCAAGGTTTAGGTAGTTGAGATGAAGTCAGCAGAAGTAGAAAAAGAGGAAGAAAAAAAGAAATCAAGTTTTGGTTTAAAATAGTGGTAGACAACCTTTGGCACTTTAGATGTTCTGGACTACATCTCCCCTGATGCTTTGGTAGGTTGCCTACCCCTGGTCTAAAAGCCACGTTTCATGCCGATTACCAGTTCAGTGAATAATCCCTATTTATTTTAGGATCAAGTTAATATATCTGTGTCTGTAAGCAAGGAAAAAGCTATTTTCATGTTACAATTAATTAAAAAAAAATAGGTTTTCTATGTTACCACTATTACGAACGTCTGCCTTGGCAACAAATGGTTTTCAAGTTGGCTATTGGGAAACTAAAATTTAGACAGGAATATGGGTTAATTTAAAAAGCAAAGCTATTTGTTAAAATTAGCGATGCTGTGAATGGGAAATAATCCAACGTCATGGTTCTTTCCATTCTCTTCAGTGCTAGGTACAAGGGCTACTTCTTCCTAAAACAATGTAAGATTTAATTCTTCGATGCTACATAATTAAAATGTCAGCACTCAGCCAAATGTTGAAAAACTGGCCCAAGAGAGCTCCTAGTGGCTCCTTAATAAGTGCTAATTAAATGTATGTTCTTTTTTGGCATGAAACTTCATTAATACTTGTATCCATTACAGTCTAAGATAAATGATAATAACTGTCACGATTCTTGTTCCAGGGGACAGTAGATATCCATTAAAGTGACACATCCTGACACTCAATTAATTCACAGAATGAGAAGTGGGAGGGGTATAATGAGGCTCCTATGAAAATCGAGAAAATTAAGTCCACTTACAGCATTTAAAATTATCCTGACCCATAGCATCACCCCTGTGCAGTGGGTATAAGGTTATAGTGTTTTGCAGCCAACTTATGAAACAAAGACATACAAAAGCAGTGACTAAGAACAAACGATAAGGGATTCAGTATCGTTGCACTACATCTCTTTCGTGTCTTTCATCTCAAAATATTTGAAAGAGTAATATATTTTGTGTACTGTGCAGTCAAACGTATTGTAAAAGCTGTTTCTGTAACACACACACACACAAACACACACACACACACACAAAAACATAAAAACTACTGCTAATGTGCATTACCCACATTATATATTTGTTTAATCTTTACCGTTATATGATTTGTATGAAATGTAAAGTAAGATGTGATAACAATGATAAGAATGACTTCTTATGATCTCCTTTAAGTAAAAGGATAACATAAACTTTGAACTCCTTGCTCACAGTGCCTTCGGGAGCATCAGCTGCACATCTGACAAAGACCACCAAGACTGAAATGATTATCCAGGTTGTATTTCTCCTACAAATTGAATCTGACAATATTTTGGACCTAGACTGATGTTTTGGGCTACAACAGTCTCATATACAAATAGTATCATAGGTGAAAAGGCTGAAGAAGACTGAAAAGATCTCTATTAACGAGTGAATGTTTGAATTATAATTCAACAAACAATGTCACGTGGTCCAGAGCTGTGGACAGGCTCTGTGAAATCAGTTTGAGGGTGCCCCTTTCACGGGCTTGGATGAAGTAGAGAAGAAATACAGTAACCAGGAACCAACCTGTATTTTAGCAAAACGGTCTCTTTATTGCATATATAGCAATTAATAGGAAAGGCTTAAAAGCAATGCTCTGCGAGATCTGAAAGGTAGAGGGTTTAGATTTAAAGTCTCACCACTAGCCAGCTGAAAAAGCATAACACATTTCAGCTATTGGCCTTCTTCAGATGACCTTGAGATGCTGTTTTAGCTGGCCAGTGGTGAGACTTTAGAACTAAACCCTCTACCTTTCAGATCTCGCAGAGCATTGCTTTTAAGCCTTTCCTATTAATTGCTATATATGCAATAAAGAGACCGAGTGCAATAAAGAGTACAATTTAATAATAGCTGCAGGGCATGAGCGAACTGATCCATGAGGTGATCAGGCTCCTCATCCTTGGCCTCATAGGTCGACATTTGCTGACTTAAACATGCAGGGTCCATGGCCAGGTCATAACGTAAACCCCTGTTGAAATGTGTGTGGCAGCTAATGGGGGCCAGAGGATGGAATACTGGATAGTGGCCTGATAAGTGTCTTCTACTTACTCCTCCTGGCAAGCTGTTAGGTTAACGGTAACATTGTGTGCCAGAAAGTGACCTACCATATTTCCACTCTGAGGTTAATAGGGCCAGAGGATTCTTAATCTCCTTGTCCTAAGTGGTTAAAATTACCAGTAAATGTTCAATTATCTGACTCCATTCAAGAATCAAAGCTTCCACGACTCACCGATGTGGCCACACCAGGTGCATCCCCTGGTGGTCTCCTACCATGCCACTTCGGTCCTCCTCATATAGTGACTTATCCCCTTCTGGCCTTCTATTGGACAGTGGCTGATCATGCCTGCTCTAGTCACATTAGTGATGTGAACGTGCTAGAGTAATTTAATCGATGATGCGCGCACACATTTTGGCATCACATGTGCAGAACTGACTAATCATTGACCTCTGATGGCTATTTAAACTCATTTGAGCTTTTCTTCTATGCCCTACCATGGTTTCCATCTACTGGTTATCCGCAAGTGTGTTTATTTTGTATTATTATTGTGTTTTTTTTTGTCCTTGGCTTGTTTTTTGACTCTTCCTTCTATTGTTGACCCTTGACTTGTCTTATCGTATTTGTCTCATTCTGAATCCCTGACCTTGACTTGTCTCTGACTAATCTATTTGGCGTTAAGTGCAGCCACTCTAAGGCCCATACTAATTTTTCACTGATGTCTATTGACCCTTTATTTACTTACTTAGGCACTGAGTGCTGGGTCAGTAAAATCCACAAAAACCTTATCAGCTACCAATTCTCTCACATATGATCTGCTTGATATGGCAAGAACATATCATTCTTTCATGGACATTAATGAGCATAATGCTATGAAACCTCTGATGTCATTTCTGATGTAATTTCTGATGAGGCCCTGATGAAGTGCCATGATGCACGAAACATGTCAGTGGTGATCTTCACTCTACACTCTGTTTTCCATACCTATAGATTAAAAAGCTTCTTTCTTCGATGCAGAAGGTTCATACAGCAATTAATTTAAGTCCACTGATGTGAAATGCTTCTAGTAACATTTGTGAATGATGTGATCCTAGTGAATCAAAACCCAATGGAGAATATATGACATTGGATAAATGAATGTTTCCCTCTGCCTCGTTGCCATCTAGGTATCTGTGTGTTTGCGTTCCGACATGTTACTGTCAGGATCGACACAGGGATCCAAAAATAGAAAAACATATACCGGGCCTAGGAAAGGCCGGACTAAGTCGGAAAGAGCAGAGAATAGTCAGGGACTAGCCGAGGTCGAGGGAGCCAGAAAACAGGTAAGCGAACAACAATAGCCGAGTCAAAGGGAAGGAGGACACAGAATAGTCAAAATCAGAGGCAAGTGAAATACCAATAAACCATACCAGAGTAAGCACTATAGGAACAGACAAACTAGTACCACGACAGGGCAATGATTCATTGCAAGTGAATACTTTTTATAGTTTAACTCTTTAAGTGATGACCACGCCCCCAAAATGTCCTAATTCGAAAGTTTCGGCGGGCTGTGACGTCATTGACGTCATGACGTTGGTGCACATGCGCCGTGTCATAAAAAGGAGCAGAGCTACCGCGACCGGCATCTGAATGGCCGAAATGAGAGGAGTGAATGGAAGGAGTGGGACACAGGCTGGATTCCTGCCAGGGCAGTAACCACAGGTACCCTGACAGTTACTTTACGGTTATCAGTCTGTATATAGCATTTGGTCCGAACCTGACTGTATTTCCATGGCTTACTAACACAGTCTGCTGTTGAATTCCTTAGCAACTGGAGTGTTAGAGCCCAAAAATAATATCTGACACTCCATTTTCTAGATATCAGTTAAATACAATCGTGTTCAATTTATTACAAACTGTATCTTGTGATCACATGCAATACAGAGCCGGACATTAGAGGAAAACAATGTCCAAGCATTATACCATGCAATATTTATCTAATTTTATCATAAATAATTTGAAAAGTATATATACATTGTCCCTGTCTTCTTCTTTCAAGATTGCAAATCTGATTTAGCAGATATACCTGAGATCTTTGAGCCCTCTGAGGTCTTTCACATGCCTCCCTAAATCATGGCTAAGTATAAACAAGAAATAAAGCAAAAATAGTTAAAATAACTGGATGCCAACATTCCATAGACCCATTAGTACCAGATGGCCTATTATAATTACGTACCCATTGGGACTTTCACTGATAATACTTTGCTTGGTAAGTACCAAACAAAGGGTTAAAGATTGCTAATGCCCTAAATGGAGGCATACAAGCTCTCTTTTGTTTAATGCCTCATTTCATTGCTCCCAAAAATTCTCTATGAACTAGTCATTTTTGTCTCCAGGAGATCATATTGACAATGGTGCCAGTGTGTATGGTATATTGAGGAATAATTGCTGTGTGCTTTCACAGTGTACTCAAGGTAAAAACAATAGGAGCCGGTAAATTGAAAAGAATTGCCCTGACGCATTCTGGGAAATTTCCAGACCAGCATGCCTTTGTACAGCTCCCTCACTTTTAATTTGAAATCACCTTTTTAAAGGGCAGCATTTTGTACAATTAGTCTACTGCCTAATTAATGCGCCCGCAACGACAATGAGGGCAGTTTCAGCCTGGACTGTAGGAGGTGGCTCGAAGGCCAAAAGAATTTTAAGAAATGTATTTCCTTTTTTTTTTTTCTAAACTAGCTCTTTATGGAAGCTTAAGTCCAATTAGAGCAGTTAATCTCATGAGCACTAATGTCAAGAATTGGAAAAGTAAACTTGCTCTACTTTTTGTACCATTAAGAAGGAACAGGGAATGCTCATTAGTGAGGGAGAAGCAAAAAAAAAAAAAAAGAAATAGACAATCTGCAGCTTTTCGAACAAAACACCCAAATTTGTGTCCGTGGGTGTAAGTATATTTACACATTGTGCAGAAATCAGAAATAAAACATCTATTTTCAGAACTTTTTCATTTCATGCAAGATTTTACTCTTAGTTCACTTATTCATTTCATTCTACTAAATTGGTCTCCAGAAAATATTGGGGATTCGAAAAAGCTAGCAATTATCTAAAAAATAGTAATTCCAGACACCAGCAATATGTTATGTATTTTACAGTCTGTGAATTAATTACCCGTATTTTGCATCCCTAGTTTTGAGGGGAAAAAAAAGATATATTCTGCATCTTAACCCTGTCTTGTTTGTACCCGCTCATTCTAAAATAACCTTCTTGCTGGTTCTTGTACTGTACACTAGTGGTGTAGCATGGGGCGGGATGCACAGGGGCAGTTGCACTGGGCGCAAAATTCTTAGAGGTGCCTAAGTTGTAATAAATAAATAAAAAAAAATAGACTTCTTGTAGATGACATCACAGGGTCATTCCTGGTCTGCAGCTCACCTCACAGAGCTCAGTCAGGAAGAGAACGAGTAGCCAACCACAAGATTGACAGGTCAAACAGTAGTCAGGGCATATTAAAGCAGGATGGGCCTGAAGCTGAAGCACCACCCGCCCCAATGTTAATCCGACCCTGGACCCATTATCTTAGCCTCCATGGTTCAATAACAAAGTTGTTCCCGTCATGAGGAAACACAGCAAAACATTTTGAGAGTTGCAGTTTGGTTAAGAGTTTTCATAAAAGGAACTGAACTGTAACAGAAACCCCTGGGTACAACTTTAAGGAACACTGCAGAACGACAACGTGTGCAGGTGCAAGATTGAAGCTACAGGGATATGGCACCCACAGAGATGGAGTGGTCTGGGTGCACGTAGTGTCCCCTTTATGTTAAGCACATACTGATTGACCATGTTTGTAACTGTTTGTAGGCATCTATGTGTATGTAGTGTGTGTATAAGATAAGATGTGTAGCCCAGCCATGGATTGTAAGGGTCTCTGAGAGTTCTGATGGCAGACCTTGGAGTTACCACCTACTACCTTATACTTCCTCATGTGAATCCCATTGGGTATGGGGGTAAGTGTGGGGAATTAACCTTACTTGAAACAAGAGCGTTGTGCCGGTGGCTTGCAGGTTACCTGCTCAAATCCACCGTTATATATGGTAGAAGAGGTCATAATGCTTTGACACCTATATACACTTTTTTAAATGTAATTTTCTTTGTTTTTGTTTTCTTTCTTTCAAATTCTTAGCTGTGTAAACTCCTCCTCCTTGTTTAATTGGTTACAGGCCATAGGTATCCCTCTAAGGTACAATATAATTGTGAATTCCCATAGTCAAGACACTTTAAAGTATAGGAAAATGTTATTTCCAAAAATAGCAAGCCAAGAATATTTGCAATATATATCCGTTTTATAGTCTGGACGAGTAATTGCCTTATCTTAAATGAAATCTGCTTAGGACAGCAAGTTAGGTTTCATGCTATTAATTTCACATGGAAATGAGTCTCTGACAGGTTCAGTGACCAGGTGGTACATATAATGGCATGCATATTAAAAAAAACAAAATACAAAGTAAAGAGTATATCTAACATTTGCTGCTCTTATTTGGTTCATTCTGTATTCTATATGTCAGCTTTAGATGAAATAAAATAATTCCAATAAGCATCATAAACTCATTTTCTTTTGCGTTTTATTTCTTTTGTGTTCAGATTAAAATTAGGCAGCTTGAATTAGACGATTTAGACACGTGTCATGGATAAAAGAAACAACAAAGGCTTGAATTCATCTGTCAGTGTTCTGTTGTAAAAAGTGGGCCAAAAAGTAAAAAGTGGCGTAACAACTGGATTTCGCTGTACCCCTGGTTTCCATGGTGATTGTCCCAGTTTTAGTGTTTTAGGTCACTTTTTAGGTGGAATAAGATCAAAGCTTCTTCCTGTTTATATAAGGTTTTTTTTTTTTTTCAGATTTAAACTTTTTTATTTTGTTGTATGTGCATAAACATGGGTGATGGGGGAGGGTACGGAAGGAAGGGAGGAAGGGGGTAGGGAATATTCACTTTTCCACAGAATCATAAAGTCTCGAGTCGCAACTCGCAAGTTCCAATAACAGTATGCTTTTCCTTATGTGGCTATCTAATACATCCGGCACTCCTGCTCTGTATTTCAGTTTTAATGCATTCAGTACAATGTGTCACAGTGTGGCTTCGAGTAGTACAGCGTCTTAGCCTCACTTCAAGTTGTCATACCCAGTAGGCATTCGTGCTTCCACTTTTCCCACGCTATATCGAATGCCTCAGTATGTTTGGTGGATAATAGCGACATTTTTCCATACGTGTAATATTGTTTAAGTTTATCCAGTATGTGCGATGTAGGCTGCTTCCAGTGCATGGCTATTTGGTTTCTAGCTGCCAGTATGGTGAGCAAGAACGGTTGTTTGTGTGCGGTCTTTAGAGAGTTGGGTAATTTTAAAAAAAGTCCAGCTTGGACATCTAGGGATTGCAAATCAGGATCCACCTTTGTGAATATTTCATTTACTGTGGTCCACAATGGTTGTATATCCCTACAGCTCCACCATATATGTGTCATATGGCCATCCGCTGCTTCACATCTCCAGCAGTTGCTAGGTACTGTGGGATAGATTTTATGTAGCCTGCTAGGCGTTAGGTACCAGTGGTATACTAGCTTTTTATGTGCTTCTATGTGGGAATAACATTGAGTCTGTCCCTTTAGAGCCGAAAGGGAGTTGGATCATTCTGTTTCGGACCACATGTCGCCGTCTCAATTGCCCACTGGGCCACAAAGGAGGGAGTTGGGTTGGGAGTACTCTGGATGATATCCCTGTAACACAGGGAGAGAGCTTTTGGTTTGGTGGGTGTTTTGTTGCATCTTTCATAGATCTCTGTAGTTTCAGTATGGTGTGTGTGAGATGTGTCCACCCGTGTATATACAGGTGTGTGTATAATAGTCCTTAGTTGCATATACGAGAAGACATAGGAGTTTGGTAGACCATATTGTTGTTGTAGCTCGGGGAAGGTAAGGACTTTATCTTGTAGTGTCATTGATTCGACTGTTGATATGCCATATTTTACCCAGTTTTGAAAGGTAAGCCCTGGGCTGATCACACTGAGTGATGTAAGGGGGGCATAAGGGAGAAACCGAAGATGGGTCCTATGCTGTTTCTGAAATAGGTCCCAGTGGTGTATAGCTAATTTTGTAGTGGGAAATATATCCGGCAGGTTGGGGCGCAAATTTTTTTGGATCCACAGTATGTCCCTCAATCTCCCTCCCCGGCAATTCCCATTTTCTATGTCCACCCATTGAAGTGTTTTTTCTGGGGCATTTAATTTTATTGCTGCTTCTATATGAACGGCCTTGTAATAAATCAATATATGCGGTAGGCCTATGCCTCCCTTGGAGCTTTGCTTATGATGTAGGGATGCCGGTATCCTAGGCTTGCCTGGATTCCATAGGAAGGATGTAAGGACCGACTGTATCTGTTTACAAAAGGAGACAGGGATGTGTATTGGCAGCATGCGAAAAACATATAGGATTTTCGGGAGCAGGACCATTTTAATTGTATTATTTCTCCCTAGCCAAGAGAGGTGTATTGATTTCCATTTGGAAATATCTGTTTTGCATTGTGCGATTAACAGGTTGAAATTATATTGGAATATATCTCCCGGTGTTGGGGCTATTTTAACCCCCGGATAGGTGATGTGTTTCGTGCGCCAGTCAAGGGCGTGTTTTTGTTGGAGTGTCTGTAGTGATTGAGCTGGTATGGCTATTGGTAGGGCTTGCATTTTAGATTTATTCAGTTTGTAGTAGGAAATTGCGCCATATGCGTCTAGGAGTTTATTTTTTATTTTTTAAGCGCTGACTCGCTATACTTGGGTAAAAAGGTTGGGGGGAGGGGCAGTGGGTGAGGGGGAGGGGAACATGGAATAGGGCCTAAGGAAAAAGATAAAGAGGGGTACCCCAAATTCATTCCAGGATTTCTGCAGTTCACAATATTTTTGTGTATATTTTTAATACTTTTTGATATTTTTTTGTAATGTAACTGGATTAAAAAGGAAACTTCTGCGCAATAGCCAACGAGGCACATTTTTGAATAATTCTTTAAGTTAGATAAGATATCGAGAAAACTAAAAATGTTGCTAGACCTTCAAGGTAAGCAAATGATCCCTGATAATGTTTTTTTTTTTTTTTTTTATAATTTACAGCATGGAGTTATGCCAACTTTGCAGCCTGCAAAGCAATCTTAATTGTGGATCTTGCAACATAAAATATGGTAAATCACATTTTGAAAAAAAAGTTGTTTCAAAGTGATTGCAAAGTTTTGCAGTCGCGTCGCCAGTTGGCGAAAGTGATTTTGGATGGACGACCTTGTCAATGAGTACAATTATATCCCTTGTAAAAGTGCATATTTAGCCGTAACTCCCTACACGCAAACTGTTGTTTAAAGTCATTAGCAAAGGTCCTGTTTACAACTCGTTTAATTAGAAAGGTAATTGAATCAGTACTTTACTTGTGACTGAAAGTGTCAGTTGGGTGCCTGCAGTTATCCTGTCACTCATTTCTTTTAAGGTAATGTCCCCCGTGTGTCAATTATCCCCTAACCACAGCAACCTCTGCAGGCTCTCTTGATTTATTTCATTGTGCTGCCTTGCATTGTTAGCTGGGAGATGACAATCGGAAGCATGCATTTTGTACGCAATGTGTAATTAGAGGTGAATATGTTTGCCTTGCCTTATCTTTCTAAAGCAGCTTATCAGTGCTGTCACGCATCAAGACGTTGCCAGCGGATGGCTGGTAATACAAGCTCACCATTTCACAAAAGCCGGAGTCAGTCTGGTCATTTACTTACTTGCTACACATGGCAACATGGATCTGAACATGGAATGTTGAAAACAGTTAGCCAGATACCACCTTTTACCTCGACCAGGTCTTCGACGTGTTTTGTGCTACGTATTAGGCTTGCGCATTGTGAGAACATTTATTTCGGCTAAACCATTTTTTTTATTTTTGCAAAAATACAAAAAAAAATTGTTTGATGGTTGAATTTCTTCCAGAACTGATTAGTATATTGAATATATTTTTCAGTTCATTTTGAGGAGAATTTTCCTGCGACTTGATTCACAGATCAAGTGAGAAAAAGTAATCAATTTATTAAATATATAACATATCAATATAATTATTTTTTACTGTTCCTTCTCCCCCCATACCACTTTTATTGCTCACTTCTCGCTTGTTCTGTGAATAAAATTAGCATTTAGGGACGATCCCCTAGCCATAAATCATCTTTTTTTCCCTATTTATCATCAATTGGCTCGGCCAATGGAGCCTTTTGTTTGGTTTGTGATTTGAATACATTTACGCTCATCCGATTTGCTTAAATTCCGATGAATTGCAGTCCAAAACTACGTAAATCTGCAAGTGTACTATGTATTTAATAATTAAATCACAATTGTTTCATTTCTTTTGCTGTAAGGTGCCTCGTTTTAAATATTTGGCAATATCTCTGGTTTAGAAAATATGTTTTACAGTATTATGGTGTTATTTGCCAAATTCAATAAGACATCAGCGGAGTTTGACTTTCTGAAGCCAGAGAAGGAAGTTCATCAGTCACTAAAACACCTCTGTATATTCTCTGTTGTGTGGTCAATAAAAGTCATTATCCAACTGCATAGAAATACCAAAAAATCAATTTAGTTTCTTAAATTAAACTTCTGAGTACTGCAGAAAAATTAAAAATAAAATAAAGTTAACTAAAAAAAACCTCAACCTATGCTGTTCAGATCATTGAGAAAGAAAAATCAAACAATATACAAAAATATTTTTGGCAACATGAAAAGGGATAGGGGGGAGGGGAAAGCAGAGGGGGGGGGAAAGGTAAAACAGTGGGGGGGGGAGGTTCTGCATACCCGGTGTATTCTTAACTTTCATCCCAACACACACTAAAGAGAAAGAGAGGGGGCTCTGCTCCAATATGGTCAACTTATACCCAAGAGCCAATTGGTCCAGGAGACACAAGCTTTTTTTTTTTTTTTAGAATTATCGATCATGGGTCTCTGTGGAAAAACAGGGATCATATGGAATCGCTAGTATGACATTTATTATGTCTTATGTGGAAAGGAAGGAATTTGGCTACTGATCGCTCAGGATCTCATCAGCATTTAAATATTTTGAACCATTTAACTGGGAAAAAAAATCATTACAATGGAGGAAATATATTTGTGCTCACATCCCCATCTAGTTAACTTGATAGGAGGACCATTAATTTCTAAAGAAAAAATAACAACCTGTGATAGCCTTAAAAAAAATTATAAATAATGATGATAATGAAATAAAAAATGTAATGGGTCACACTGTTTGCCAATGAACTATGTGTTGGAGAAATATAAAGAAGTTTAAATGGAGCACATAATTTCAGATAATACTTGAAAAATGATATTACTAGTAAAATATCCTAATTTGCCCCCCCCCCAAAATCTAAAAAGTTCATAGCCTTCCAGCTTCCAACATAAGGACCACGCAAGGCTGCATCAACCCACCACTGCGTGCCATCAGCTTGAAAAAGTGGGCATGAGAGCGAAAGTGCCCTGAGAGGAATTTGGAACGTTGCCCTAATAATTGTAGATTCTATAATGAATTGCTTGCAGTACTGGGAGAAGCAGCACTGGGGCTTGCATTCCTCTGTCATCGAGCTTCTCCTCAATGCCAAGTTGATAATTAATGAAGCAGAGTCTCTCGATGCCTGATGGCATGAACACTTAATTACACTTCTAAATGAAGATTTGATTCAGAATGACTGGATCTAGTATGAAGTCCCACAAAGAGAGGCTTACGGACAATAACTGATCCTCCAGTTTCCTCACTCAGAAATCAATGGAGGATGTGCAACTTGTAAGGCCTTCTCAGTTTAGCTATTGTACTGTATCTAATAAGCCTGCGAGCCACATGATTTACAAAGTTCCTACACCCATGGCACCTACACTAATATATAGGGATTCTGGCTATATCTAACAATGAGGTGCACATATCCTGGCTGTCCTGAGATACATAATGCATTAAAGTTCAGTGACTCAAACTGTAAATCAGAATAGCCACATTAGCTTATCATTTGTAAATATATACATGTTTTTTTTATTTGCATATGTAAATATATTCTCCGAGGCACTCATTTCCAAAATTATTGTGGAGCAAATATGCGCATTTTATTTCATGTATATATATATATATATATATATATATATATATATATATATATATATATATATATATATTTATATATATATGAGAGTGCTATCGGGATTATTATATACATACATATATAAAATAATCCAGATAGCACTCTCAGGTCTTAAAAATAAAACTTAGCTTTTAATTAACTTGCCATAAAAATCGACGTTTCAGTTTGTTACACACAAACTTTCATCAGGACTAACTTGCAACATACAAACACTTCCTTATATTCCTACAAATACATACAATTACATACAATTAACTTACCCACCACCGGACCACCACCAATTCCCTGTCAGCCCGGTCTGGGGCTCGCCCGGGTTCCACCGACGCCATTGTGTGCGTACGTGACGTCATCACGTAACGTCGGCGTCATTACCTCATCATGCGGAGTCGTGTTCCGTGGCATCATTGGGAGGATGTTACTATGGGAAAAAAAAATGTAAACATAACAAAACGTCATGTTATAAAAACTTATTGAAAATCAATCAAACTTCACAATAGCCAAGATTAAACATAGCTTCTAGTCTTATTCTATATAGTGCTAGGGCTAATTAAATTGACAATAATTTTAAGCTGCAGCGGTCCCAAAATACATACACTGTATGTATCTCACAGTGTAAATACATTCACCCAGAATTACCCATCCATTGTCATAGCGTACATTGAAAGAAAACAGCAGGATTTCATCTAAATGCACAACTTAGAGAGTTCCATTATCTAATGTAGAGATCCAACTACATACTATTTGCACACTCATATCACATGCCCCCAAAGTGCTAAATACATACAGGTGTACCAAATTCCAGTGGGACAAAATCTACAAGAACACAGAAAAGATTCACCAAAGTACTATGCACAAGATAATTTACCTGCTAAGATCTTAAGTGAAACTATGCATAGTACAGCGCTACCGAATCTGATGGCACTACATAAATAATAAAATAATAATAATATTGTCAG
This sequence comes from Pelobates fuscus, assembly GCF_036172605.1. NCBI lineage: Eukaryota > Metazoa > Chordata > Amphibia > Anura > Pelobatidae > Pelobates > Pelobates fuscus. Next base: position 28,479,606 of record NC_086329.1, on the reverse strand, counting down.
GTTCCTTTCCTGACTAGAAAAACAATACAAATTGATACTTATCTCAAAGAGATACAATGCGGCAGCCTCCCAGGTCACTACCCAGAAAAGATGACCTTTACACAGCAGAAATATGAGATAACAGAGAAATTTGGGATACGGCTGCAAATCTACAACAAACAAAACACATACATAGTGTGATACAGTTTAAAAAAACCAAATCGCATAAATGTAATGCACTCACAGGATTTCGTGGAAAATTAAGCCCTAGGGTGCCTCCCCGGATAGCAATGGGGGGCCAATTTATCCCTTCTGTAGTTCACCGATGGATACACAATGCAGGACTCCAGAAATGATGAAAAAAATAGCAGCTTTATTAGTAAGGTGGAAAAGATACCACCAAACAATTAATAAAATAAAATATAAAATAAGATCTAAAATGTCAAGAGGTCCTACGCATTTCGTTCACTATATGTGAACTTCCTCAGGGACCATAAAGTAAAATAATCAGCACAGAATAGTGACAAGCATAAAAAGCAGCCTTTCCTTTCCTGACTAGCAAGACTTTTTTCATTTGATACTGTTCCTTTAAATTCCGGGACCTGTTTCTCTCCTCTAGTGGCCTCACTAGCCACTAGTCACCTCCAACTCTCACCTGTAGAACAGGAAATCAAGTTCTGCTATAAAAGGCCTCACCCGACAAAGCAAGTGACCTTGACATTGAAGTTTGAGGATTACCTGAAAATACTTCATATCCTGGCTCCTGAGAACCTGTGGATTCTCCTTATGGTCTACTTATCCTGCAGTACTCACCAACCTGCTCCAAACTTACCTGTACAACTCTTCAATCCTGCCTTAATCCTTACCCTACAGCAAACCTACCTGGACTTCCTATCTCCCTGCTTGACATCCAACTTAAATCAACACTGGACTTTCATTTACTTTGTGGATATCTGTTTACTATTTCCTCGGATTTACTTATACTCCAATTTACTTTGCATCCATCACAGAGGACCTACTTCTAGTAGATAACCTATACCCAAAGAGACTGAACAACAGCAAACCTATTTAAGTATATATTATTTTTTCTGTCTAGTTCTATTTACTAGTTTTCTTCTTATCCTGTTGTTGGGCATATTGCCTATATCCTATAATCTTTATTAGAGGTTTATCCTCTATTATACTGCCTTTAACTTCTTTTATAGGTTTACCTTATTACAACTTTGGGCATATTGCCTAAATCCTGTTTTCCTATTTCTCCTGTATAGAGAATCTATAATCTCTCTTATAGGTTTATCTTCTGTTATACTTCCTATATCTACAATTATAGGATATCCTTTGTTTACAAGTATGTCTAAGATATCTAATAAAGACCCTGCAACTGACCCCAGTTTAAGTCTAATGCCTGACCTGCACAAGATCATGACAAATATATACAGTGAATAAATTACATCCAAGACCAATTGAAAACTTGTACTAAGTAATTATCCTACTGAGTGTTAGGGATAGTAGCCTAAAACAAAAGGGTGGGCACCCCGCTCCGAATATGGTCGGATACATGCATCTGGCTAACAGAAATCAAGACAAATTTAGTAGTCAGCCATCATCTCACTGGGCAAAAGGGTTGGTTGCCTAACCCAAAGGGTGGGCACCTATCACCCTACTCCAGAATTAATCTGGCCAAAAGCAGCATCTAGTGTCACATATCACCCTATGAAAAAACTGACAGTGTATATTGTACATTCAAGACACCAGTCACCTGTGTACAAAATAATTCGTCTGCTCAGATCTTGAGTAAACCTATACATCAATCATGTGAGTTAATTACACTCGAAGTAAAGTAAAAATCTGTACTGAGTCATCATCCTACTGAGTATTAGGGATAGTCGCCTAACCCGAAAGGATGGGCACCAATCAACCCACTGCGGATTGTGTCAGAAATATATATATACAATTACCTGCAGATCTGTTTGTATATCTACCATTATTATTTGGTAATGTGTATACTTCGAGTTGTCACGGAGGTAGAGGGAATGATTACTTTATCAAGAGGTGTGTATATATATATAGGTCAAGCTAATGCTGATATTAAATGGAAGTAGGAGTGCATTGGATAGTAAACTGGGACAGGATAGGAAGAGCTGTCCAGACATATGTAGTGTAGGTAGTTAAGTAACTGAGTCCGGTATAACATTAGGGACTGATTGCTCTCTCGTCCTTTACTTTGCGTACAGTTACAGCTACAGAGCATGAGCAATATCTACAGGTACAAAGCCTCCTCATTGTTTCCAAATAATGAATTCCATAATTCAGAGGGATGGCATAATTCGCATATATTGTAGGGAATAATGAAAACATGACTGTAATGAACGCTGGTATTTCAGATACCCGTTTGTCTGTTTCCTCCCGAACTGCTAGAGGCTGAGTGATTATAGCTCGCAGTTCGGGTGTTGATTCGAACATTCTCCAGACGAAATACAGCATCCAAGTATATTCACCAAGCAAATCAGATGGATACCCAAACATCAGCCTAGACTAGATGAAGGGTATAACAGGACTCTTTTATTCAGGCCAACTGGCTGGGTTTCTTTGCGGTTAAAAATTTACAGGGTTTACGGTGACATATTCCAGGGGCATTTCCCACTGGACCTGAGAGGGGACAATGACAAAATACATTCTGCAGTTACACTGGCTGTCAGGTCCAGGACACTCCTACATAAAATAATATAGCCCTTCCCCTGTGCCAGGGAGATAATTGAGTCAAGTACTATACTTAACCCAATTATCTCCAAACCAAAAAACATTTCCAAAAACACAGACCAAGCAAAGTGCCCCCAACCCCATAGAAACCCCACAAAAGTCATATCCCCTGAAAGCCCTGATCTGGGGGACCAACATATTCAAAAATCACCCAGATCGGTTCAGGGGTTCGGGAGTTCCATGGAAGTCTTAAAGCCTCTTTCGGGAAGTCTAACAACTGAACAAATCCAGAAACGGATCCCCTGGCTTATAGGTAGCATTTGTTCCCTTACTTAGTGGGAACAAACCTACCGAATAGTGCTCTCCTGGCTGGTCGATGAAAAGAAGTAGGTGTTCACAAAGTTGACCGGCGTTCAGAAAGTCGAGTGTCCAATTTTAGTTCCAGACACTCGACGACCAAGTCCCGCTGTCTCCTTTCTTGCGATCAAGATGGTCACCATTTTCTTCCACACGTGGTGTTCGGCTATACGAACGGCGGCCACATAGAGGGAGCCCTTAATTTGTGGTCTTCTTTGTTAAGTTATGAGCCAGGGGGGTGGTCGGCGTTTGGTAGATTTATCTACCGAACAAAGAAAAATTCTTCACAATGGCATCATACCTATGAATAAAAGGCACGGGAACAAAAGTGACATATTGCGTACACACATAATTAACATCTGGTTTGACAGGTAGCGGTGTCATTTTAAACTTTTACAGAGCTGACTATGGTATGAGGCTGTCACAGTGTAGTAGATAGAGTCCAGAATGCAGTAATAAACTGAGAAAGTCCAAAGGAACGAGGTCAGGCAGGCAAGAGGTCTGGTGAGGCAGCACTGATTCATTGACAAAAGACAAGTCAAAGTTCAGGTATAGGATATTCAGAGAAAGAGCAAGGGTGTAACTGATCAGAGCAAGGAGCACAGAATGCTGAGCACAGGTAGTAGGTATGAGCAGGTTTAAACAGTAGAGAAGGAACTCACCGCCTTAGGTGTCCTACCTGCCTCCTGGTTACTTCCCCTTTAAGAAATGACTTGTTCCTCTTTATAAATCGTCAGGATCGGAGGGCACGTGTCTAGTCTGATGATTGTGAAGGTTCATTTGGTTAGACTGAAGGACTATTTGCGTACCCGGCTTCCTGCAGATGCCTCCCCTTCTCAGCGTCAGAAGACGTGAACAGAGCATCTTCCTTTGGTGCAGTGATGTCCGGTGTTTGGCGGTGAGAAGTGGTGGAGGTCAGTGTCGAGCCCGGAACATATGGATGGAACATATTGCTGGGCCCTTTCTGGGTCATATGGAGTTCCAAAGACTCCTGTTTATTCACGGTGTGAAAAATACTTAATTTTCAACCTACCAGATTTTATTTAGGTTGGAAAATCACTGGTTGTTTAATAAGTATAAAATAATTTAAACTTTATCTGTTGATTCCACAATGGTTCGTCCTGTTATTCTCCCTCCACTTCAATATCAGTATCAATGCTGTTGTCCTAATATGCTTTGTTTCACATGCAGGATGCTCGAATACTGTGTTTATATTGACATTATCTAGAGTCACACTATCGATGCATGCCCATTTATGCAGGTCTAGAACAGGTGCATGCAGATGTTTTAGAGACACAAGATCGATGCTGATGTATTATACTTTTCTATACAAATCCTCATTATTTACTTGGAGGACACCCTTTTTGATTTTCTTTTTACTTGATGAAGCACTGTAGCATTCGTCGAAATTGACCCAGCTTGTTTTCGAATATTGATTATCCTGACCTTTGAAATCCCTGACTTGGTTAGCTTTATAGTATGTTGGGTATTTCTACAAGCAGTTTGCCTTGGGCATTCCTTTCACTTGCTGTTTAGTACATTCTACACCTCCCTTGAGGATATTTGCATTGCATTCATTAGAACTTCTGTCTATGTTTTTGTGCCATTAATAGAACTTTGTTCTATAGCTTGTGGGGGACATCAGTTACACTTCTGACATGTAGGCATTGACATACCAGAATAAGGTTCTAGGGGTTTCTCCTTACCTTGTAGACTGAATTGTGAGATGCATGAAAAATGTATTATTATTGGAGGTCATCAGTTATCGAGATAGTTGGGGATAATGTCTATTAATCTCGTGAACTTGCTGTTGGTCATTGTTGAGTAAGTTATTGTTCATTTGGTTCATATTAAAACCTTTTTGTCTACATTTATTAGACAAATTCACATCTTCTTTTTGAAAGGTTTCTAAGGTGGATTTATTACTTCTTACTTTCAATAGACTAGTAAGGTTAATCTAATATATATATTATTGCATGGCTATCCAAACATAGTACGCAACCATTGATGCACCAAAATGATGTCATCACATTGTGAGTGATATATACAACAACTTGTACTTATGCTCCCACCTCTTTAGAAAGACCATCTTTCTCCTAACTTCTAAACATGACATAAAATCAGTTAAGATGTAGAAATAAACAAAAAAGCAAGAACAATAATGAAAAGCAAGTCAAGTCCATTGTTAGTGAATACTTTAGAAAGAGAAGCATTCACAACAGGGTGAAAGACTCAGGTAACCACAGATAAGTATTTCAACAACTCCCAAAACACAAAACACCATACACAAATCCCCAACAATGACACTTTGACATTGAATACCCCTATGCAATATGCAACAATATGCATTTACATTAGAAAAAAAATACCAACGAAAGATAAAATAAAGACGAACGAGCCATGAACGTAGAACAGTATGCAGTGTGTTCCAGTCACGTCTCTTAAAAAGTATTTTACATAGAAAATTGTCCGGATCTAATACCAGGAGATGGAAAATTGGTTACATGACTGATACCAGTAGATTCTGAGACAGACGGTAAGTAGCACTTGATTTACATAATACGTTAAATCGTTTGGGCTCTGATACGAAATCATGATGTCTGAAATGAAGAACTTCGTAAAAAATGTAGACAATGGGCCGCCTGGGCTTACTGTTTTTGAATTGGTAAAAGAACCTTGAAGCAAAGGTTATATCTTGGCCATTAGGGGAATCAACAGCAGCTTTGCTTAGAAGCACTGTTATTATTATTATCATAAAAGGTGAGAGTGGCAAATCGTTTCTATTTAAAAAGAAAAAAAGAAAAGAAAAAAAAAACACTTGCCTACTTCCCGGGTCAGAAAAGGTGGTTATTCTGTCACCAGGCATATCTTCTGAAGAGGGTGACAGGTATTTACTTGTCACTTCGCATAAGCAGTGTTCGGCATTGCATCAGTAGCAAAGCACACTATTTTCTGCTCTCTTTGAAGATAATTAGACTCCTCTATTGTTGCAAATAAGATGTAAAACAGCTTTAACTGCTAGTGAAAGTGATTAAAGTAACCTGTATAGAACCCCATTACGGAAGGCATACTTTCTTTAGATGCATAATTTCCACATTTTAAGGAAAACATAATGCATGCAGAATAAAAAAAAAAATCAAAATCAAATCGTTGAGACGTTTCAAACAAAAATTAGAACTCGATTAAAGGTATTCTTTGTAGCTTGTTAACAAAGAGAAATCTTTAAGTGTATCTTTGTAATAATCATGAGATAATGGCGCCTTAGAAAAGATAAACAATTTGTATCAACACATTTAACTAAATATCATGTGTGGAGTGTGTATATATATATATATATATATATATATATTCTTTTTTCTCACTTTTTACGTAGCAGGACAAAAACAAAAACTAATTTATTGGAAAGTTTTGTTAGCTGATCTTTAAAAAAGCTTGTTGTTTGGGAGAAAGGAAATACGAAGATGTTGATAATTAATGCTATGTCTTTAAAAATAGCTATAAAGTGTTTTTATCCAGCGCACTTTACATCGATTCGTATTGAATCTACAATTCACTTTTCTACACTGTATGGTAAGCAAAAAGGTTACAGTAATGGTTTTGGAGTGCTAAAATCACTCGATTTAGGCCAAAGATGATATACACATGGATCATCAAGAAATTGTTTTTGGATCAATGGCTTAAACAAATGTGAGAAAGGCTGAACTTAATGGACACCTTTCTTTTTTCAGATGTGTAACTATGTAACTTTGTAATATGTAATAAGAGTAAATATGACTGATGATTGATATTAGTATTTATATAGCACCAACATTTTCTGCAGAGCTTTACAATTATAGAAAGAGGACATAATGATTGGCCTGCTCAAACAAGCTTACACTCTAGAAGAATTTGAGGTAGGCAGATATATATTGTTCGATGTCTTGCCCCAGAACACTCACTGGTGAGGTGTCTGACCGGGATTCGAACCTGGGTTTGCTAGTTCAAAAGCAACCACTCTGACCTTCATTTCCTGATGGAATTTATTTGAGAAAATTACATATCAAAATATAAAACTACAGCGATATCGACACCGAATAGGTACAGGAAAGTTTTTAGTTCTGATTTGGAAAACAAATGTCCAACTTGGTCACTTTCAGTATTTTAGCCTTAATTCTTCCTTTCAGATTTAAATTGCTAAAACACAGTGTTTAGTGAAAACCCCGTAAAGTGGGAATTGTTGAGAATTCAAAATTAATTCAAATATAAAACATCAACTGTTTGGCCAAAGTAGCTGAACTGAAACCACGGCTGGCTTAAATTTATTCCGTGTTGTCTATCGTAACCTAAAATGTGAAATTCTCTCGGAATGCACTTTGAATTCCAAACAATTCATACCTCAGTGAATGACTCTGATTTTTAATTGCCAATGAAAATATGTCCTATTTACTAAACAGCTATTAAAATTTTATGATAATCAGGCCATACGGAGCACATTTAAAAAAAAAAGTCTTCAAGACCTCATAAGGAATTATTTTCGCAACTTCTACATGTTGTACATCAATACATGTGTGGTCCATGCAAACTACAAATTAAGTCAACTTCCTGTAACTCAAATTGCTCAATCCTAAATGGAAACTCTTCAGAGCAGTGCCCAAAGATCAATCCGCACTCATTCACTCACTCGATTTGCTGTGTTTTTCCATGCAAGACAAGCCCTTCATCTATGCCGAAAGTGTAAGGGAAAACACGCCAATAACAGTAAACACTTTCTTTACTGGGAGCAAGTACATCCAAAAAACTCACAAAGATTTTGGAGATATAACTCAACAAGAAATTACACCAGATACATAACCTGAAAAAAACAACACAGGGGTGCAGGTTCATTCCTTAGCTTAGCTTCCGAGCTGTATAAAATTGATAACAACAGACATTATTGGATACTCTTTCAAATCAGTTTTTTTTAAATAATATAATCTAATTTAGAATTCTATTTTAAATATTCTATAAAAAAGTATTCTTGGGGGGGGCGGGGCCTGGACGCAGAGCCGAGCGGACGCAGGTCAGTACTGCTCCCGCTCCAAACGCCAAACCTGCCGTATAAAAAGCATCAAAACGACCCAAAACTCGTCCAATGGGCCACCAACAAAGAGCTGCTGACAAGGGCTACGAGTTGGTGCCAAACACCAGGCATCGACTGCAGAACACCCAGCACCGCAACCCGAGGCCTACAAGCAAGGCTGGCGTGGAGGAGGCGGCCGCTCCCCCACCGCCAGCGACGGCTTACAGAAAGAGACTGGGCCCACGTTCCCCCCCCCATGGACCAGCGGGGGTTATCCCGGTCCCAGCTACCCAATACCTGCTGCCAAACGACGACGGGGTAACCCGAAAACGACTGAGACTCGCAGCAGTGGACAAGATGGCGGACTCCACATGGACCCCCACCACGTGGGACCAACTGGAGCCGCTAGAGGTCCGCCTTGATAGGCTATTCACAGCCTTCTGGAAGAGGCTCGAGAGCAGACCACGAACCGCGAAACCGCCACCTGACCCACCTCACCCTCCCCGCTACGCACCAAGCTTGATCAGTCGGCAGGCTCATAAGACATACTCTGATGAAAGGCGGAGGAGACGGGTGAAGCCCAGGGTAAGCGGGCCACGCAAGCAGAGGAACAGGGGCTGCCACCAAGCACCTACCCACAGACCTGAGGGCACTACCTGCCAGCACCTAAAAAGAACCTGCAGGGCCACAACGGGATCACTGAAGCGAGACACCATGAAATGGGCACCGGATCCGAAAGCTGGCGGGAAGAACACCTTACCGCTGCATGGCAACAGGGCTCCTGCACGCAACACCAGCCTCCTGACTGCTCTCACCACCGACTACCTCGCCTGCCCTCACTCCCAGCGCACATATCCAGCCTCCAGGGAAGGGGTTGGGTGACCGAGATGGACTCCTGTTTCCAGCTGGCTAAGGACAGTGTCCCCCCCCTCTACGGGCACAGGCTGAGTAAACTGCCGACCACTCCATAGCAAAACACACCTCTACTTTGTCTTTTTTCTTTTTAGTTCCCTCTAAATGCAAATGTTCCCCTTGCATATTATGACTCATATACGTTTGAATTATCCTGTTAATTTAAAAATTGCATATATGTGATCCTGAGAACAGAACCACATGATTCTCTCCTTCTATAGGCTAGGAACATAGGCAGTTCAATATTGAAAGGCGATCTCAGGCAAACCCAATCTGACCTAGGGGGCTGTATATCCCTATGCATATTGCCTTAACGTATTCAACAAAAGCAAAATTTATTCTCTTATTATACTTTATGCTTGCTAAGCGATAATTATAGTTAAAAACGCGCAGTTAACCAATAATATGCATTTCATAACCAGATCTGTTTTATGCATGTCTAGCTTAGCATGTTTTATTACGAAAGCGTTGTTTAAGAGCTTTGCTATCTTCATATAATACAAAAATGTGCCGTCTAAAATGCCACACTGTATAATGTTATGGAATTGCTTGTAGACGCTGTTGTGGCGCTACACGCTAGTTGTCAATCTATGCACAAGAAAAATAAAGAATTAAAAAAAAAAAAAAAGTATTCTTGGATTGAGCAATACTTTGATACATTCAGGTCGACCTTAGACTTCCACTATACAAACATTTATAATTATTGCCATTTGTGGACGTCTAATTGAAACGCCATCCCTGGATTGCGTGTTATCACAAATTCAAAGATTTGCTCACAAATCCAGCTGGTCATTTGTGGGGGATTTTGTTTATGCTTCTTGATGTAAACTCTATTAAGAAAAAAAAAAAGAAAAAAAAAAAGAAAAAAAAAATGGATAGCCAGTTTAAAACTAAGCATGGGGTAGAAAATAGCCCCACACAGAAATGTAAGATTCAAAGACCCAATAGCACACGTAGGCCAATTTAATTTGGTGACATTGCCTCTCTACACACGGAAGTGCCTCTCAGCAGATAATGACGTGCACTGCTAGGAAATACATTAGGCTCCACTGTAGATAATGGTGTCCGGTGTAAATTAACAAGCCCAGTGGTAAACGTACTTCCATTTCAGCAGGAGCCTTTGTGTAAATTAGCATTTGTACCTAATCAGATCACTGTCCTCCTTTCTACTGCTGTATGGTGCTCCTAATGTAGTTTGCTTTGAGGTGAAAATGTATTCTCCTGGGGACTCTTGTACGATTCCTACCCCCTGACGGAGAGGAATCCTTGTCTTAATCAGCTTCTCATCCGAAACTTTTTCTATTTCTTACACTTTCCTGCTGTGAGTGCCGTTGTGAGTTGTTGGATATGATTACTCATTTGTAAGCTTCCTTTATAACATTTCCTCACATGTAGAGGTACCCACAGAGCTGACCGAAGCTTTGATTTTATAATTACACCTATCAGGTATACGAACGTCCATAGTGCCGGTGTGAGATATGGCTCAATGCCATTTAACCCCTTGAAACCAAATCATTTAAAAAAAATAATAATACATGTATTCTTTCATATATGTAATATTGTTAATGTTACCTTAACTTCTGACTATCAGTATGAGCCGTAAAACCAAAATATTTCGTCATTCAATTTTCTAACAGCAGCTTAACACCAATGGTGATCGGTTGGTGTAGGCAGTACCATAATGAAATGGAAACTTAATCGCAGAAATATAACGACACTCAGAAAGCAGGGAGAAAGGATATATGAGTAATCACAAAAATACACCGGAGAATATTCCGTGCACCTGGAAACTATAAAACCTGAGAACAAAGGTTATATTAATTTCATCACTAGTTCACAAGTTCATTGTGAAATCCTATTACTTAAGATTACTTAAAGTTGGATCCATTATATAAGAAGGATACCTCAAGAGAGGAGTACACAGTATGGAGAAATACATCATTGCTTTGCTGTACATAATTAAATGCCCAATACATAAGTGAGCATATTGCACAACTAAATCCAGCCGTAGTCACATTCATACTCAGGATACATTTATCTTTCGTTGGACACTGTGATTAACAGCGTGCACGTGAGTACCTGTGGGTTTGACTAGTTGTAAGTGCGAAAGCGAGTGATTGAGTGATTGCGGTGGAATTGAACTGAGTTTAGAAAAAGTTCAGGAGAGCACAAGGCTGGCATAGAGGCAAACACATTTCGTACCATGGGGATCTGGAAGTGGGCAGGAGGATGCTTAACATCAACTCCCACATGGCTCATTTGGGGTCTAAGTGGGTCCCAGGACTGGCCACCGAGGAAAGCATAGAGGGGGGGGGGACATGTTGTCTCACGTGAAGAATCTGGTAACGGACTACAGTATTCTGGCCTCCAAGGACGTCAATGAAAAAGTATCATTCTACTCCTCAGATTAAGAAGTCACAATATCAAGGATTAGACAGGCATGGATGCAGAAAAAGAGGGAGAAACAGGTGGATAAATACAGACATTTTTGCCAAATTAACAGCACAATAAAAAAAGAAAATCAATACAACAACTGATAATCCCTTATAAAACACCCTTCTGCACCAGGCATTTTAATTAAAGGGCAACTCTCAGACAACTCAACAGACACAGCAAATCATACCAGTCTGTGGAATAATGGCAAACAACAGTAATGAAATCACTCTCACTAAATCCCAATGATAATGTGATTATAGTGCCACATGGCAATGACAATAGACTGGTATGAATACAGTGGTGAGTTTAATAGTAAATACTTTGTCAGTATAACTTTATAGAAGTTCTACAAGGTCAAATGGAATTTCAAGGTCAGATTCAAATGCAGTTAATCCAATGGAAATCAATGATCTAGACAACATAAGGTACCATCTCTAGGTGTTATGTAAAGCAAGCTTATTTTTTATCTTCCTTTAAAGGGTTAAAGGGTTACTCCATGACCACTTCAGTGATTTGAAGTGATCAAAGTGCCTGGAGTCTGTATATGTAGTTTTGCTGTAAAACGCTGCACATACAGAGATTAAGCCCTCTGCTGCCAGAGGTGTTATTCCACATCTAGCAGTGACATTGGGAGTCATTAGCCAACCTGAGTTCCACAAAAGTGCCAGGCAGTCTAATATCAATTCTGTGCTAAATTGTTATTTGATGCAGCACGCACTGAGGGGAGAACTTGGCCTTGACAATGGAAGAGAGGTACATTTAAGCTCGTTTTTTTTTTTTTTTTGAGTTTGAGGAGTGGACCACAACAAAAATGGTTGCTCTAACCAAACAAGTGTTTTTTTTTCCATTTTTTGTAAACATTGGTTTTTGGTTGCAGTAACCCTTTATACATTCCCATTCATTCTCACTGAATTCAACTGTAACTTCATCAAACGCTCATTGTTCTTGTCCATTTAGGTTACAGTCTATCTCCTAAGTGTGATAAAGCATTAACTAAATGGTCTCTTTCTGATATTTGTTTGTAATCCGCAAGATGGGATTTTAATAGGGCACTCAAACAATTTAACTTTTTTGGTTCTGGTGCAAGTGGTTTGCTGTAACGACCTTGAATGTATTATTATTATTATATTATTTATAAAGCGCCAACAAGTTCCGTAGCGCTGTACAATGGGTGGACTAACAGACAAGTATTTGTAACCAGACGAGTTGGACACACAGGAACAGATGGATTGAGGGCCCTGCTCAATGAGCTTACATGCTATAGGGAGTTTTCAAAGATATTTTGAAGGAGTGGAGACTGAGTGAAAGTCTAACAGAGAGGGGAAGGGCGTTCCATAGGAACTGTGCAGCCCTAGAGAAGTCTTTAAGGTGAGCATCAGAGGTGGGAGTACGAACAGAGGATAGACGTGGGAACACGTAAAACCACTGAGAAGCAGATCTCTAACTGGTTACATCCCTTCTCCTTCGAATACTCCTATTACAGGTAACAGTGCAACAGATAATAAAGTTGCTTTGAACTGCGGCCAAGAAATATTTAGTAGGTGTGAAAAAACATTTTAGTTGTAGCAACGGAATAGCAAAACATAATATTTCCTCACTTTCGATGTTTTATTGCATTTGCTCACCACAGAACACTACCCTTAACATGCTGTCCATGCCTTACATTTTCTCCCGAGTAACAGATTCTTTAAAGTAAATGATTTAGATACCTAGGACTGTTTTCTGGAACTACTGCTAACGTCTTTTTGAAATCACAATATACGATATATGTCATAATCCAATTCAATGCTATTTGGTAGTTGGCTAATAATCTTCATCAGTGGCATGCCAAGATCCACCCTCTTCAAACAGAAGCAAAATTAGTGCCTGAAGATACTGGCCAGCATTGAACTCTCTGACTGGCCCATTGTTGTGTTCCCTAGAAAAGCTTCTGATTTTCAGTATCTTTTTCTGAAGGAACATTCTGAGAACATTGCTGACTGATCAGTAAACATTGACAATCAAATCGCCAGGAGTAGTATTGTCAAATCTTCCATAGGTGCTCTAACTAAGTAAATTCATTTTATTATAATAGTGTTAGAAGGCTAGACACAGACCGGGTTCTTCCATTATCTTCCTACCCCTCTACTTTTACTAATAGATGTCTAGCATAATTTCCAGTTCTAAGAGTGCTACATCATTTCTGCGACCCCGCTCCCGAACGTTTTGGTGTTGTGTGGTTACATGGACCAATCATCTCAGTGTATAAATAAGTTTTCAGCCCCATAGTCTTTGTCCTGTCGTGGTTTCCTCTTGGTTCCTTGTATAGTGCGTTACATATTTCCTGATGATCTTGGCTTGTTTATTAACACTCCTGACTGCTTTATTCCTGACCGGGCTGGTTCTTTTGTATACCTTTATTTCTGGTATCCTGATCTTAGTTAGTATTCAATTAGTTAATAATAGTTAATATACTTTTTTTCTCTTTACGTTAGATCCGGACTCTCTAAGTTCCAGTAATACGTCCTATACTTGTAAGTTGGGTAGTGTAGTGGCAGCTGTGTATTATACATATATTAATCTAAGTTGAAGAAGTCTGTAACATTAAGATGAGGGCTTCACTGACACAGACACATCTGTAATAGTCAGCTCTACGTGACAAACTCCCGCAATTTTCACTATCTCAGATTTATGTTATTGAACATTTAATAATATGACCTGTATCTAATCCTTCAGTGAAGAAAGGTTACTGGTCACCTTAACGTCTTTTATGCTAGTCTATGCCAGGCAATCCTTGCAAGATGTTTGGCTACGTTGTACTAAGCCTACACACACATACACATATATCTGTAATATTTTATGGACTTTTTATCTATAGTTTCTAATTCACTAATAAACATATTAGCTCTGCAAGGATTTAAAATAAGCTTGTCACCCTCAAATAGTGGAGAACCTGATACAATTTGCGGGATACTTACTTTTTTTTTCTATTACGAGAGTCTTCTCATCAAAAGGGATTTCCCATAAATGTGGTTGAAGAATTGATGGGAAAAAAAACCTATATTTTATGAAAAGAACCTAATACAGTACCTGTGCAGGAAGTGCTGACAGGATGTTTTATCGGAATAAATCCCAGATATTCTGTTTTCTTTGGGAAAAGGAGGTGTAAAGTGCAGGGGTGGGAAATAAGTGTATTTTTGTGAAAGGAAGCCAGTAAATGTTACATTTCCGGTATTCTTTTAGCTTCTTTCATTTCCTTTTGTGGCTTGTTTTAGATAACTTTAGAGTCCATCATCACTTAGGAAAGAAATTAAACAAGTTTGTGGGCACCAGGCATCTCACCTGTGACCTGCCTAGTAAAAAGCACAATCGGACCACATTGAAATGCTAAACATGTTCGGATGTTAAAATGATTCAGAATCAGTTTGGTTAAGGACACGAGCATGAGCAAGAGACTGATTTTAATAGTTTGAAGGAAAAAGAGAGAATTAGAGAATTACTTTATATGAAAATTAATACTTTTAATACATTCTCAAATCGTATCTCACTTTTCAATGCTTCAAAATTCTAGATATAGAAACATAGAAACATAGAATGTGACGGCAGATAAGAACCATTCGGCCCATCTAGTCTGCCCAATTTTCTAAATACTTTCATTAGTCCCTGGCCTTATCTTATAGTTAGGATAGCCTTATGCCTATCCAGCGAATGCTTAAACTCCCTCACTGGTTTAGCCTCTACCACTTCAGCTGGAAGGCTATTCCATGCATCCACTACCCTCTCAGTAAAGTAATACTTCCTGATATTATTTTTAAACCTTTGTCCCTCTTATTTAAGACTATGTCCTCTTGTTGTGGTAGTTTTTCTTCTTTTAAATACAGTCTCCTCCTTTACTGTGTTGATCCCCTTTATGTATTTAAATGTTTCTATCATATCCGCCCTGTCTCGTCTTTCCTCCAAGCTATACATGTTATATATTTATATGCTCTCCAGATATGCTATTTGCTTATAATAATAGGGTAACTTTGTAAATTAAGTGTATCCTAGTTTAACTTTAAACAAAATTCTTATCGCAACATAATATAACATATAAATGCAATTTACAGAACATGGAAGGTATAAATTAGGTGACCAGAGGCTTGGTGGAGGTGAGGGACATGAAAACAGGAGATTATAATATATTATTATTATTATTATTATTATTATTGCCATTTATATAGCGCCAACAGATTCCGTAGCGCTTTACAATATTTTGAGAGGGGGGATGTAACAATAAATAAGACAATTACAAGAAAACTTACAGGAACAATAGGTTGAAGAGGACCCTGCTCAAATGAGCTTACAGTCTATAGGAGGTGGGGTATTAGAAACAGTAGGATAGGAAATATCAAGTAGGAGTGAAGCAGAGCTGGAGGAGAGAGCAAAGCACTATCCCATAGGAGAGAGCAAGAGACAGGTATGTAAGGGAGAGATTACTCTGGGAGGCCATACGCTTTCCTGAAGAGATGGGTTTTAAGGCCCTTCTTAAATGATTGAAGACTAGGGGAGAGTCTGATGGCAGTAGGCAAGTTATTCCAAAGGAGAGGAGCCGCCCGTGAGAGGTCCTGCAAGCGCGAGTTGGCCGTACGGGTGCGAGCGGCGGTCAGGAGGTGGTCGCGGGCAGAGCGGAGGGTACGAGGAGGGGCATACCTCTGGATCAGTGAAGAGATAAAAGAGGGGCTGGAATTGTTCAGTGCTTTAAATGTATGGGTTAGCACTTTGAATTGACTCCTATAGGATACAGGGAGCCAATGTAAGGACTGGCAGAGGGGCGAGGTGTGAGAGGACCGACTGGATAGGAAAATCAGTCTAGCTGCAGCATTCATTACAGACTGTAGCGGGGCAGTACGGCTTTTGGGGAGACCAATCAGGAGAGGGTTACAGTAATCCATGCGGGAAATTACTAGAGCATGGACAAGCTCCTTGGTAGCATCTTGCATAAGAAAGGGACGGATGCGGGCTATGTTTTTGAGTTGGAATAATATAATATTATATTATACGTATAAATTTTGGACTAAGCATTCAAGTTGGTGAGGTCTACATAAAATAAGTTCACCATAAATGTTTAGTCTGTGTAGAACCATCCATTCAGTGAGTTTTTTTTTTCTTGATTCTGGCTTTTTTAGATTTTTACCTTGAAAGATGCCCTACCTCACAATTAAATATTAGTGTGTGGGTAGGAAGGAACATTTACTGAGGTGGTGACAGGGGCCTGGGGATCCTTATCCACCAGGGGAAGATAATTTAAGTTGTACCCCATTGCGGGTTTATTTTTAGGAGGCCTGGAGACAGAGCATCTTCTGCTCCTATTGGCATTTTAAGGAGGCCACAAGATACCCATTGGTGTATTATGAGGTAACTGACCATCCCTGGTCCCCAAATATTTTATCATCCTTTGACCTACAGTTCCAGTGGAGGAGGAAGGTGTGGTCAATACTCACCAGGCCACTGCCTTGTATATTTTGTATATCTCCCTTCCACCTTACCTCTCATGGGGTAAAAGAAGAGGAGAGGCCATTCACTAGACCTCTTCCAAGGGACACCACTTTTTTTAAAATGTAATTTATTTTATTCAGAGGGAGAACCAATTGGCTCACTCAATGTGACTTTTATTTTATTCAGAGGGAGAACCAATTGGCTCACTCAATGTGACTGAGCCAATAGACTTTTTCTAATTATAAGCTTGGGTCTCACAGATGCCAGCATGAATTAATTAATTGCTTTATTGTCCCTTTTAGTGCCACGGGGGAAGAGCAGAGTATCACATTGCTTTTTGCTTTAGCACTGAAAGTGTTAATTAGACCTAGGGTCTCTTTGGAGTTGCCATAGCAATAAATTGGAAAAAAAGTACTTTTTGTCCAGTTTGCAAAGCGCTGAACACATCCAGGGTTTTTTGCTAAGGTGATCGTAAATTTTTGGGAATTCAAAGTGAATTACAAATTTTATTCCAATATAGCCGAACTGGAAACATAGCTGACTTGTAAATTTTCCCAATTCAGATAGTTTGGCCTTAAATTTAAATTCACTATGATTTCCCATCAATTCTCTCTTTAGTAAATAGCCCTATAAGTGGTGGTTGGAATTAGTGGTAGAAGATGTGAATAGCACGCAAATGTTAAAACAGGGGTAAACGCTGAATGGAAGGATGACGCCTGGGAACTCCAGACACTATAACCACTTTAAAGAGTTGAAGTATTTACAGTGCATACAGTGTCTCTTTAACACCATCTCAGGAAAATGTCCCGATAAGATACTTCCTATGATGACCTAAACGAGTAAACCATTTATAGAAACAAACAAAAACTACTCGACAAAAGCTCAATGAATTTTCTGTTTGCACGAGGTATTAAGAGGTGTGATATAAATATTTCAATAATATGTATTTGCATGTGGCAGAGTGCCCTTTTCCAGCTGTGACTAGGGACAGAGTTGGTCATTTTTACGCAATAAACTTCTTTGATTATATTGTAGCTGGCATGAAACGGGTGCTGACAGGGATCAGTCAAATTCCTGTTTGATTTGGCCAGCTGCTGCAGATCGAATGAACACCAGCAGATGTACACATTTTTAGAGCAGCGCCGATGACGGACAGGTAGATGCTGTTCTGTGAGCCGACTACACCTCACATACATACAGGTGCAGAAAGGAATCCACGGACCTTGCTACAAATGGCTTCAATAGCACTCTACCTCATTTAAACAAAACACATCTCTCGTCAGTCTATATTAACTATAAAAAACAGTATCGAGTACTCTGCAGCTATCCCCATGTGCCCATTCAGCACCCTGTTTACTTTCCTAAGTTTGTGTCTCTTTGTGCGTTAGGGAGGATTACAGAACACAATAGCCAGTGGCAACTGATCAAACAGAGCACTGTAGTGGTCACAGCCTGTGTTATATATGTGTCATCCTGACCTATTCAAATCCTTCTCATTTGGAGCAATATGAATGAACTTGAAGGATGTTGCCAACAAAGGCAATGTTGACAGATAAATAACAGCCCAGGGACAACCTTTCCCCATGCTACATTTTCTGAAAACAAATACAATGTCTGCCTTTAAGACACTAAAACCATCACCGTTTTAATTTATACTAGCCGAGTTATTCAATAAACTTGGAATTATGAAAAATTGGGAAGCCTAAACGTATACATTTTACGCGTGTAAAATTTGTTTTTGGGTGGATTAACTCCTTAAAAGAAGAACAGGGTTTTTTAGAACCTTTTTTTCGTGTGCTTAATATAGCTATTTTAAAGAACTATAAATGTGGTGCTGTTAATATAGTTGAACCGCACTAATAAATTGTGGCTAAGAAATCCCAAGCTTCATTCGACCCATTTCATCACCTTGGTTTGGTAAAGCCAGTTGGGTGACTTTTTTAATGCAAAACTCTCTCCTACCTGACAGTAAGTAACAGTAAGGCAGTTTTAACCATTAGTAGCCAGTTCTATCCACTAAACCAAATGGATAGGGAGATATGAAAAGTGGGGGACATAATCAGAGACAATTTAGAGTAAACAAATAGAATCAATAGATCTAGAAATAAGTGGTAGTCAGTGCGCAATTAATAATAAAATCTAGTGGTTGGGGGACCTTTTAAAACTGGTATCAAAGGGAAGTCCTTCCAGTATCTATATTGTGTCTGCCTTGTTACACCTCTAACATAATACATCTAATATTGTAGTTGATGGGTTTGTTTTACAAATAAAAAATGTAATTTAAGAAAAAAAAATATACAATATTTTTTTTTCCACATAATTTACAAATGGAACAAATTGGTTGCTTAACCCCTTAAGGACACATGACATGTGTGACATGTCATGATTCCCTTTTATTCCAGAAGTTTGGTCCTTAAGGGGTTAATAAGGTTATATGTTCATTTTACTGTGCACTGAGTATTATTTTAAAGTTGTATTCTACCTGTGCATTTCTACAGACCATTTAATGTGACAGTCAGATCTTTTCCCATTGGATACGATAGCATAAGGCTATCTTAGTCTTTAGATAAGGCCAGGGACTAATGAGAGTATTTAGAAAAGTGGGCAGACTAGATGGGCTGAATGGTTCTTATCTGCCTTCACATTCTATGTTTCTATGTTTCTATGATACATCTATGTCAAAGATACTAAGAACTTGACGGTATTATGAACTTGATATGACTTCTAGTTACTCCACATTCTACTTATCTGAGGAATCACAACAGTCAGCAAGTTAATGTTCTAAGGACTGCCGATGAGTCCACTAAGAAAGTCTCCAGGTTTTGTGCCCTTCTGCAACAAAGAAAAACTATCTGAATGAACACCTATAGGTGGAGACATAAATCCCCAGCAAGTGAAGAAGACTACCACAATTGTTCACCCCCATGCCGCCCCCAGAATGGAAATGGTGATATTTTCAAAGGGAACTGGCAAACTGTCTTTGTATCCTGTATGACATCAACATTCTACATGCCCTATAGTGATTGACATAAAACACCACCAGTGGTGTGTTGTGACGTGTTCATGCAATTAAACTAAAGTAGCTAATGCCGCCCACTCACCAAAGCCATCCGGGACATTTATCTGATTGTAGATTTTCGGCAACTTTACTATAGACCAACGATTCCATTAAATAATGATACTGGAGGGAACTTCATGGAGAATGAACAGCTTAGTCACTCATGCTTTCAGAACAGGATAAACCACAAGGCGACCCTAGGCAGCCATCTAGGTTCCAGAGGTTAGACATAGGCCCCAGGACCATGAATTTGCTTGGCTCAATTTAGGATCCCTATGTGAAGAATGAAGTATGGGAACAAACTGGAAACTTGCTTAGGGCCCTGTGGGATCTAACTCCTTTTCTGGATGCCTTGCTCCATCTGCTTATATCATGTACTAGACAATCTGGTTCTGTTTTCTGACATTTGACACCTGTATTGGGAGGAGGGAAATCATTGTACTTCAATTTTGAAACCCCTTTTTCAGACAAATGTACTACGCAAACTAGAAAAAGGAGGGATGTTTCGAGAAGGAGGTGCAAATGTCACGTGGGGACATTATATAACTCTGAGTCGGAAGAATACATTACTGTTCTTTATATACTTTCACAAGGTCTACATTTAACCTTCCCTAAAATTTATTCAAAATATTCTAAAATAGCGAAAGGGAAGGACCAGGTCAGTGTAGGCAATACAGTTAGCATAAATAGTCAAAATATACTGTTAAATATCAGTCATATAAGCAGGGCGGCAAGTAAAATAGGTAGTGTTACATGTGTACTATATATATGAGGAGAGCACAGAAATGAGCAAACAAGTATTGGGTACCAAAACATTGTGACAAGAACACATTGGGTATCATACACAATTTAATTGGCTCCTGTCACAAAAAAAGGCATATGTCCAACTTACATGAAATTGATTTAAGCCACTAACCTGGGATAAGTGTGCCATGGATGTGTGGGACAATTAAATGGATCCATCACTGATTTTTGACAGTTCATTCCATCAAAGAATATGATAACAAAAAGTTGAAATTAGACTTTTTTTCAGCATTTCAATGTTACAACCTAAATATGAGAAACCATAACGTCACCTTTCCATTAACAATTTTATCAGCATCCACATACAAATGCCTTTGTGATAATATAGTTAGAAATGACCAATAATAGTCACTGGACTCCTTGCCAAGCCATCACTGGCAGTCTATACAGTTATACAACTCAGGGAGATCAGCTTGTGTGTATCCCGATGCAGAAACATGTGTCTACTGACACAGCTTGGTATCCTTTTAGCTGGACGAGCAAGTAAAACTGGCGCCCAAGACAGGAATTTTTAAAGCAATTTTGGCTTTAATGAAAGGGTTCTCACGCTAGGTTCAGCAACTGGGAATAAGTATGTCAATCAACATATCGAGGAAGCAGATTTTGGAAATCATATACTGCTGTGGACAACCTTAGTGGGCTTTAGAGGCATCAGAGAATTGTTCCCACTCTGTTTTTTAAAAAAGACTGCAATTTTAAAATGGCTCTGACAAGAGCTGTCATTAATAATACTCAGTTCTTGGTAGTGCATGGCCAATTAACGCAGAGTTTTGCTCCTTGCACGGCAGCTGTGCATTGTCCTGTCTAGTCAACTAACAGCTTCTAACAGCCTCCCAATAAACTTCTAATTGGCGCTATGCTATACCAGGCTTCTATTAGACGTAGTGGCTGACATGCGTCGTTATGCAATTTAAAGAATGAATACCATTTATTCTTTATCAGCAAGTTGATCAAATTAACAAGAAACATCCAGATTTGCTCATAATACCCACGTTACCAAGAAACTAGCTATAAAATAAAATAAAATAAAAAAAGAAAAGGTCATATAGTTGATGTTCGTGTTCATAAAAGTTGAAATACAAAAGTTTGCAGTGGGAGAGTCCCAGGCACCAGACTAAGAATTACGGTTAAATATCCATTAGAGACATGTCTAATTTAAACAAGATGTTGTCCTAAAGTCAGAATTTGGGGGAATTTCGATTGAATACCCTGAAAGCATATATGTGTAGAACTTAGAAGCCATAAAGTTATTTTAGAATTGCAACAACTCCTTATATACATTTATACAAAGCATAGGAAGAGGTTAGTAGAATGTATCAGTTATATTGTTCAGTATATTTTTGCATACAGGTAGATTGATGATCATGAACACAAGCTAATAATGGAACATGTGCCCTTATAGGCATGGCTGGCCCTTTATCTCGGCCGTATAAATATTTTATAATATTTGGAATTTTGTAATCAGTGTGACTGCATGTTAGTGATGTATACTGCATTACAGATGACATGCACACCCCAAAAAGTTGCCTTTCAATCTGGTGTGCGTGATGATTGGCAGCCCATATGACATATCTCCCCAAGGCTGTCTGCACACAAAGTGCCGATGAAACATTGCATCATAGGCACAATTCCCTAAATCAGGTGGATGTTTAATGATGTGCTCCCACTGAGCTTTCTAGAATCTTGTCTCTGTTTTTTTCCCCTAGAAGTAGAACATCAGAGTACCAACCTCTGGTAGTAGGATAAGGCTCAGAATCTGGTCTGTCCCACCGATTTCAGGCACTTTTAGAAGGTTTATGCTTGATTGAAATTGCCCATTTTTGTACCTCGTACAAAAAGATCTATACATGTATACTGTTGAACATTAAAGACTGTACACATGCAGTATTAAAGTAATATATGGTTGCATTAAAATATGCAAACACAATATAGAATGTAGAAAATAATATACAAATACCTGTAACGTGCCCACATTTGACGCACATACACAGGCAAGTGTTTGCAGTTGACACACCCCTCTCAAATGAGGAAGAGGCTACACCAATCAGAAGCCTCTCCTTTTGCTATATGGTTTTTATTTTCTTATCCTATAAACACCTGTCTAGAAGGGATTTATAGGTGATGTATTTGAAGACCCTCACAGTTTCTTTTTTGCACCCACTCCAACTATGTTTTAATCTCTCCCTTACGTCTGCTACCAGCACCCTATGTCGGACAACTTTACACTCATAGGTTTTTCTGTTTTGAGTCCAAGTCCGTGATAATGATGTTGAGAGATAATAAAATTAATTTGTTCATGGGTTTAGCTAAGATCTGAAATAAAAGTACCTTCCAAGGAATACATAGGTCTATATCTTCTGAATTAAATTTTCTAGGATACTCAAGCTGATTCCCCCTCTCCAATGCACTTTCATTTTGTAACTGTCCTATTTAAATTTAAAGTCCCCCCAAAATAGGATAAAATAGATAGAGCCAAGTCTGATTTACCAATTCCCCCCCAAAATAGCCACTGAAATCCACCACTCTGTTTCTTCTTTTTTTTCTAAAGATGCACTGGAGCATTGAAAACAAACAAAAAAAAAACTGTTTTTAGAAACTTTATTTTCTGTAGTCTTTTCAATTTTGGAAAGCTATGTACTATGCTTATCTTTAGTTATCCCGTCACAACAGAAGAGTCAGTAGTGAGTAGGAGCATTTATCTCCCTTTATTCCAAGGACAACACACGGTAGTAAAGTACCTTGCTTACAGGACACATACTGATGGATAAAATACTCTCACCAACCGTCCAATTTAGAAAGTGTGATGATAATGTATAAGAGGAATAAGTAAATTGCTATGTCCAGCTCCTACAGCTGAAACAGAGGATGCAATGATAAACAGAGCTTCTTTGCTCAAGGAGATTAGTAAATACTAAACTCACAATAACTCCAGTTGTATCCTTCTTACGTAGGTAGAAATGAGAATATCACGACCACTCTCAAAGAAGAATGTACAAGTTCTGCTCTGCTACAGAATTACCAGACTAGTGTGCAATTACTTACCCCTCTTCTTTAAAGCCCAGATAGATTAAATAATAGCCATCCCAAATACTTTAATATAATGATCTCTTTGTTTGGTTCACAAATTTAAACCCCTTTAGTTTAGAAAAACATCGTCTGAGAGGGGATATGATAACATTATACAAATATATTCGGGGCCAATACAAACCATTGTGTGGAAATCTATTCACAAACCGGACTTTACATAGGACACAAGGTCATGCGTTTAGACTGGAAGAAATAATATTTCGTCTAAGGCAAAGAAAAGTTTTTTTACTGTAAGAACATTAAGGATGAGGAATTCTCTGCCTGAAGAAGTGGTGTTATCAGAGTCCGTACAGATTTTTAAACAGCAACTAGATGCATACTTGCAAAAACAGAATAATCAATTATATAATTTTTCAACTGATGGGTAATAGCTTCTTGATCCAAGGATAAGCCTGACTGCCATTTTGGGGTCTAGAAGGAATTGTTTTTCTAATTTATTGCAAAATTGGAAGTGCTTCAAACTGGGTTTTTTTATTTTGCCTTCTTTTGGATCAACAGCAAAACATAGATGTGATGAAGGCTAAACTTAATGGACGCATGCCTCGTTTCAGCCTATGTATGTTCTTTTAATCACTTTATCTCCCATTATAACATTAAAGGGGAAAAAATCATTCTTATTAAATAGGACCATTTTAAACGTACCTCTCCACACAAGCAGAGAATAAATAAAAATATCCACTAACATGATTGTTCTTACAAAAAAAAGTTAAATGAAATTCTTCTCTTTTCAAAAACATTTTCTTCTACAAACATCACTTTGCATGAAGCTAAGAGATTTCCCATTGTATGGCATTTCGAAAGTTGGCAACATCATTTTTCCCTCCCTTGTACAAACACAATCTTTAAAAACTTAACTGGCACTACACAAGCTCCGAACGGCCAAATAAAGCATATTTAATGACACCGATTCTTTCTTTTTAGCAATAGAGCTCAGTAGGGTGTAAATTGTCAATGAACAATAAGGAATTCTGCATCTGAAGCTATTGTACAGTCACAATACAGAGCACGCAGTAGATTATTGCTATAATCACATCCTACTTTAACCTTCAAGTACAGCATGTGATGAGTTAAATATGCCTTAACAAAGAAGGTTAGTGCCTGCACTTCAAGCAGCTTCAAAACAAGCTCAGTGTGAGAATATTACTGCCAATAATCTCATCCAGGAGAATACTCAAAGTTTATAAGACTAAGTGGTGCATTGCTTACTTTTTTTTCACAGGGGTAATGAGGCTTTTGGTTAACCCAATAAAGGCTTGAAGTGGTCTGTAATACGACGGAGAGCAGTGTGCTATCAGCATTAGACAAGAAAAGGGTTAACAGAATATTAATCTAGTCCAGTCCTGGAATATAAAATAACACATGGCAAAGCAGCAAGCACGGAAGTTGCAGGAGAAATTAATAAATGTATCTTCTCGAGTGTCCCTATAGATTGCATTGCTTTGTTAAATATATTGTATTGTTTGGTATTTCACCGATGAGATAAATGTATTATATAAATTATTAATCTAGCTGAAAACGAGAACTTAGAATAACAGGTCATAACTCATCGGCGTCTAAAGATTATTTTTGTAAACAAATGAATTATTCCGTGATATGTACGTCACCTATTTGATATTAAAATCTACAGGGAGAAAGAAAGCATTCAGATAGTTACCGTACGGATTGTTATCGTTGGGTTTGATAATAAAATTTTTACAAACTGTATATGTAAAATTTGTATAATCTATGATCATTCAGTAATATATTGTTGGCATTCTATTGAATTAAAAATGAGTTTGGATAGAAGTGATCACAATTACTCTAGATGAAAACAGAGTTTTATCCGAAGATTGAGCTGAGCTCCTTTTAGCCGTTAAAGGTTCAAATGACACTTTTGAAAAACAAACAAAATTATTTTTTTTTACCAGATATTGGCCAATGCATTAGCCAACGTATGATGGCTACCTGTTAAACCAGTCTGGCAGCTGGAATTACATCTTGCAAGGAGGCTCTCCCAGTCAAATTTTAGATTCTGGCCAGCTTTTGCTACGCACCTTAAAACTACACCGATAATGTTCAGCAAATGTCTTGAGAACAGTACCAGATACAAACAAACATAAATTTAAAGGTGGGAGCCAGCTGTTGTGGGAGGGTCTAGTTTTGGCTATTTAAAGTACTTATCTCCTCTAGCCAGTAAAAGTATCTTGACTGGTGCAGCACATATACCACCCTTCACTCCCAATTTTCATAATACTTTTCTCAAGTAATTCCTCTTTATTTTACATGCATACCAGTAGGTTGGTTTCGGCAATTCAACCGACTTATGTATATTCCTTGCGTTAGGGTTACTATGTTATGTTTATTACTAACATCTTACGGCCTTTTGTGTCTGGACCAGAAAAATATATATCCCCTACAGGGCTGCAAATTTGTTAATGGAGATAATGAATTAAAACATGCAAATATGTAAAGAAGTAAAAACTATGTGAACATCTGATCTCCAGAGCGTGCAGAGAAGAGATCGGGTTCTAATTAGAACTAGTCCAGTTTTTTCAGTTGGAGCAGATGGTTATAAACTCTTGGGCAAAAGAGGTTTATTTGATGTGTATTTCAGGAGTTGTGTGTATATTAATTTATGAAACTAAATAAAACACTCTTTGAAAATATAATAGTATATTTGTTGTGGGTTTTATTTAATTGTTGAATATATATTTTTGAAAATAAATATTTTTTAAAATAAAAGGTTTGCACACCTATACTTGATGAATGTGTGCCGTATTCCTCTCTGTGTCATTCAGCAGAGAAAAAAATTAAAAACCTTTACAACTTCAAACTACAAATGCTTTGTTTCCCATGTTTTTTCTTAAAAGGGCACTATAGTCACCAAAACAATGTTAGCTTAATGAATCAGTTTTGGTGTATAGATCACACCCCTGCAGTGTCACTGCTATTTAGGAGTAAATTGTTTTGTTTATGTAGTCCTAGGCACACCTCCCTGCATGTGACTCACACAATTCTCCTAAACACTTCCTGTAAAGAGTCATCTAATGTTTATACTTCCTTTACTGCAAATTCTGTTTAATTAAGAATTTCTTAGCTCCTGTCATGCTGATAGCTTGCTAGACCCTGCAGGATCATCCTGTATGTAATTAAAGTTACATTTGCAGAGAAGGAGATAGAAAATGTTAAAGTAAGTTACATCTGAATCAAAGTGAAACCATTTTGTTTTCATGCAAGCTGTGTGAGTCACAGCCGGGGGAGGTGTGGCTGGGGCTGCATAAACAGGAAAAAGTGATTTCAATCCTAAATGGTAGAGAATTGAGCAGAGAAACTTCAGAGACATGATCTATTCACCAAAACTGCTTCATTAAGCTAAAGTTGTTTTGGATTATAGTGTACCTTTGAGTAAAACGACCCAAGGTAGTAAAGCTTTTTTAAAGGAACTATAAAAGAACTTGTACAAGTCACTTTAGTCTCATGAGGTGTTTATATCATACAAGATATTGTACCTCTCCAGGGGGAAGAATATATTCCCAGTTGATATCACAGAATTCTTTGCAAATTACACCTGTAAAGAGTCAGATGTATATATGAATTACCTTCAAGCATCTTTCTATATTGGCACATCAACAACATTTTCTAGCGTTCTCTATGTCAGTAAGAAAGCAATCACATGTACTTCACAGGTACTGGGAAGATCTACTGTCCCTATAACAGACTAGTTGGTTGTTTATTTATCCGAGAATTGCAATGTACAAGAGGATTTTTATCACACACAGTAGTCTGGGCCCTCGTGGTCGTTTTATTCCTTTTGAAAAAATAGTACCATAACTGTGTAAGACAATACTAATATTAAAAAAACTAACGAGAAGAATGAAACAATATAAAGTAGAAAACTTAGAAGAAAAATACATAATAAATACATAATAATCTGAAATATTTTTGGTGGTATTTTTTTTTACATATTATTGGTAGAATATCTTTATTCTTAAACCAGAAAATGATGAGTTTGCCTTTTTCACAAAACATCTTTCTCCCAAATCAACATTCACACATTTCTTCCAGTATTGTCACAATGATGATATTTACATAGAATCTTCAAATTTATAAAATGCACTGTGATATGTTACTATATTTTTTTACACTCAATAACTCCACAAGAGGGCACTTTTATCCATTTACAGAAATAAAACAAGGTTTTGTTAAGTCTAAGATATCAGAGATGCTAACATTAGCAGAGAAAGATAGCTCCTAAATAATCAGTCCATCTTTTGCAAAATATAAAAAAAAAATGACTTGAAACTCAAAAGAAACAAGCCTATGTAGGATAGGTGCAAAATAAAAACACTTGTATTTAACTTCAGCTGTCAATATGCTGCGAAAAATGCTTGTGGTATCCCAAACACCAAACTCACAAATTAACTACACGGGAAGACCCATTGCTTTTATCAGATCTCAAATGGACAAATGTTGGCAATAACTTGATGCGTTATTTGTTGCATATAACTTGTTACAAAATTGACATCAAGGTACCGCTCGGGAAGAGCTGACTCAAACACTCAACACACCCCAAACACACAACAAGCACACAACGGAGGTCACACGACAAATGACCCAGCTCAAACAATAACACCACAGAGCTACCACAACAAACAGAAGCCATAGCAGCCACCCTAAAAAGCAGAATGCATCTGCCCACGCAAAACAGCGAGCGGCTCCGCTTGACACAAACACAGGTACAGACATCTAACACCACACCAGACAGCGTAATCGCTAGAACTGAAAACCATCATAGTAACAGTTACAATATGTACACAACCAAATACGAAACTAAATGCTGTAAAACAAGTGATGCGATTAACTGGCCTCTGCGCAGGCAACAACACGCTTATATACATATGTATAGACAACTACGCCTCTGCGCAGGCACTTACCCACTTAAACACAAATACGTTTGCATTGGAATCTATGTTGTGAAACCAATAAACATATTCTAAACAAAATTGACATCAGGAGTTTTAATTCAGGGTAGTTAACACTTAAAGGGTTACTCCAACCACCATACGCACTTATGCTTTTAGAAGTAACAATGGTGGTAGGAGTCTGTAAGTGCTGTGTTTCTGCTTGAAACGATGCCCATAATGAGATATTTGTACTTTTGTGCAGTTGCACCCCTGGCACACGTGACTTAGGCAGCCTGCAAGGAGAAGCCATGATCTTTCCACCCTCCCTTCTATGCAAAGTATTTGATAGGAACACGAGCGGGCAGTAGTGACATTGACAGAGGCTTGGAAACCAGCGTGGGGATCTTCATCCGGAGATGGATTCCAGGTAAGCTAGATATTTATTTGCAGGTTTATAAGTGGGGTGGCCTGCTAAATAATGCTCAGTAGGGCTTTATAAACTAAATTTACATTTTTTTTTTTTACCAAGGGTAGAGTTAGCCTTAAAAGCATTAATACTCTAAAACAGTAAAAATTCATAAAAGAAACACAAAGACATTGCAAATCCCTAGGTTCCGATCAGATTTTGTAACATCCACTAAAAGCAGAATGTGCTTGACATATCCCACCCCATCCATGATCTTCTATTCATTTTCCTTATGTAATGCCAAGCATTTGCAGTAGTTAGCATACAGCTGTACTCGCTACTACCTCTGTGACAACACAATGATAAAGAAACACTGGATCAGGACAATATGAATGGTGGTCACTCTTCTTTTGTTGTCTCCTAAGTCTTTCAACATAGAAAGGAGAAACGTAGTAATAAGTGAGCTTGTTAACTTTAATATTATTATTATTTTTATATAGTGCCAACAAATTCTGTAGCGCTTTACAATGCGTGGACTAACAAACATGTAATTGTAACAAGACAAGTTTGACCCACAGAACAGAGGGGTTGAGGGCCCTGCTCAATGAGCTTCCATGCTAGAGGGAGTGGGGTAAGGTGACACAAAAGGTAAGGGAAGAATTAGGGAAGGCGATTGGTAGAATAGTATTCACTGAAGTTGGGTGCCATTAACAGTTTAATTGATACGCTTTTGCAAAAAAGTGAGTTTTAAATGAGTGGGGGAGGGTGGGCATAATATTTTGATTCGGTTATAGTTTTACCTTGTGGCTTTATCTCAGATTCTCAGATGTTTAAGTGGGCTTTATACATAACCACGAAATTGGACACATTTTTAACTTTTACCCCAGCTCAAATAATATAAATTACAGGATGGTGGGGAACTGCTGTTCAAGAAATCGATTTAAAAATAGTGCACTTCTGCTCTTATTTTTTATATGCACTTTGTGACTTAAATAAATAATAATTTTATCAATTTTTTGTTTTCCTGCAACTTAGTGAACAGTTGGATTCGGACTTACACGTAAGTGCATATACTATTTGTGTTACCATTTTGCCCCTTTCTCACTTAAACATATTTTTTATAATGAGCACTCATAATAAAATGCAAAGAGAAGAATAAAGTACAATGCGATGTACCAGCTAAATATTATAAAAATAAAAAATATAAAAGAATGTTAAGATAAAAATGTAAACATGTCTCTTCTACTTCGCACGTAAACAAGTTGTTTTTGTAAAAAAAAATATTCCTGCACTCGTTATAGTTTGCAATCTAGTAAAAAATTGATGTGTCCCGTTATTTGACTTGGTGATCTCTGGTGACTATTGGGCATCTGTAGAGAGAACATCATGCATGTATACTCTTAAGCCCATGGACCTATAAAATGTTAAACAGTAAAATAATAATTTTGTTGTTGGGATTTTAAAAAGGAGACCACATCCCATTTATTACACTTGTGCTCAGCAGGATTTTTTGATTCAGCCGAATAATTTTTCCTGAAATTTACATTCATGTGATGGTTCACTTCGGCCCAATGCCATTCAGGAAAAATGATTTGAGGAGACATTCAGACAAACCATAAAGGGTGCGAAAATGGGCCAATTTGTGTACTGCAAATATATACATAATATAAATAGAGGGAACGAGAGAAGCAGCAAAACCATCTAAATTTACATACTTATGCATTAAATATATTTATTATTTTACTTCTCCTCCTTTATTCCCTATATGCGTTACTCTTTAGTGCCATGGGCAAAACCCCTAATCCCATGGTATCTGAACATATTGTGCATTGCCTTGTTGTTCGCTCAGTTTTACATGCTTCGGAGATACAGAACTTCTCTGAACAGCCGATCGGCCAACATTTGTAGAAACTGGAATTCTACCAAAACCCGATGCTCAGGTCTAATATTTATGTATTGAAAAACAATATATATCTATAAATGATTTATATTTTGCTACTAAGTTAGCAATTCACCACAGTATGCTGTTTAGTGAATGAACCACAAGCACTTTGGAAAACTACTCGGTGGTCTGTTAGAATGCAGCCTTAAAGTTTGACCTAAAAAGATTTCTGTAGTATTGGAATAGGCCTTTTAAAATGGTAGAGATTTTTTTTTTATTCTGAAATGGTGAACAAAGTGCAAATAAGTGGCTTTAAAGATATATTTCAGTTTCCATCACGTTGCAATTACATAAACATGCTATTGGGATGGAAAAGATAAATCATTTAATACAGAGATCAGAAACAAAATCATCCAATGCTATTAGTTCCATGGATAAAATAGATATTTAAGAAGATTCTGCCCACTTCAAAATTTAACTTCATTCCCCATCCCCCCTCCTCCCTTAGCTCCTCCGCTCTCCTTCACGTTAGGACTATCTCTATAATTTGCCCCTCCCCCCTCATCCCCATATGAGCCCTAGGAGCGGCCCCAAACTGAGGGCATACAGGTAACACGCAATCCACATCCTTGCTTGCGGACCTAAAATGTACTCTATCCCGCTCACTGGGGGAACTACCCCTTCTATACCTACGCACTACCTATGAAATAGAACCTGTCCCGTCACTGTTATACCATGGGCAACATCTCTTCTGAATCCTTACCTTGTTGGTAAACTCATGACGCGGGTATCACCCAGACAGAGAAGGGTACTAGACAACCAAAACTGGGACACAGAATAGCTGTGGAGGACTACAGTATTTTTAGTCCCTATTTCCCTTACCCCCCTCCCCCCCCCTTTTTTTTTCCCTTTTCATCTATATCCCCCGTTCCCTCTTGCCTCCGCCCCCTCTTCCCTCCCTTTCCCCTTGCTGTACAAGGGAACCTCATAATTACAAAAACCTTGCTGGAATTCAGGGATACTAATCACTGTATATGCATATTCCAATATGTCACCCTTCCATTACTCATGTTACTTATGTACTGTAATAACTGACACAGCTGTTATGTGAAGTGGGCTTCTGCGTAAGCCTAAAAGTTGTTTATTGCACTCCCTTTCCTGCCGAGGGAAAAATAAAGAATTAAAAAAAAATAAAAAAATTTAACTTTATTACTACTTTTGCTCAAAATACATTAAAAGAGTGATAAATCAACAAGGGAATCCGCATATACTAAAACACATATAAATGTCCATGCAAAACAAGAGGTCTTTAAGATGATAGTTTGACGGCTGTCTGGTTGGTGTGACAGCTGCCAATATATTACAAAATATCTTACCTACTGTGACAGTTGAAAAACAAAATAAATAAAATAAATGGGCTCCCTGAGAGTACAAATATTGCTAATTGCTTTTAAATAGTGTGTTTTTCAATATATTTATCGCTATTTACTTGAGTTTCATCTTTTGTTTTTGGGTTGTTTAAGATTGATGGGCATTACAAATGTTGTTTCAGAAGTTAAATATTAAATAGAATTAAAGACAACACATCAATACACCCATTGCATATTGTTACTGTAAGCATTTAAACAATATAGATTTAGGATTAACATTTGATCAATACATCAACAATTTATACCATATATTACAAAGTCAACTTGGCAAACTTTAACAAACCCTGCAAGATTACTCATGGGTCTTAAGAGAGCTGTTTGTACATGATATATATGATTTCAATGTTCTTGCAATGCTGTAACGTGAAACATACCCTGTTCTCACTTACCTAGAGCCAAGTTCTCCATCCCTGCTGAGAGTATTTGTAACATGGTATCTTGTTTGGAAACTCTAACACTATTTACATAGGCTGAAAAGAGACATGCATCCATAAAGTTTAGACTTTCTCACATCTGTCTTTGCTGTTGTAAAAGATAAAACAAAACGTAGTTCAAAGTACTTTCCAATTCCTTCTAGACCCCAGAATGGCAGCGAGATCTCTCCTTGGATCAAGAAGCTGTTACCCCACCTATTAAAAACTAGATCCCTGAAGATTAAGTGTTTGTATATATTCATATGTACAGACTCTGATAAAACCACCTTTCAGGCAATAATTTTCAGGCAATGATTCCAGATTACTATTACTGTTAAAAACCCTTTCCTTTGCCTTAGACTAAATCTCCTTTCTTCCAGTCTAAATCCAATCCAGTCTAAATGTGTGACCTTGTGTCATATATATATATATATATATATATATATATGTAGACCACCCAGGTGCAGCGATAAATACACAATAAAGGTAATTACTTCCCTTATGTATCACGTTGTAACAGGAGGATTCCTCAAAAGTCCTCAAAATGCAAATATAAAATATAAGAAACACCTAAAAAATCAAGGCAGAGAGAAAATTCATAGGGCAACACTATATAATCAGAATGTGGCCCCTCTGGGTAAATAATGCACTCACAAGATGTTGGAATATTAAGAGCCCATCAAGGTTTCTTTAAGTGCTCAGCACTTCGTCTCCTAAAGGAGACTTCCTCAGGAGCAAATAAAATAAAATACAATAAAATGCAATTTGTAATAACAAAAATAAAACATCACATCATATCAAAGACCGGAATTCCTTTTGAAGGTCCTCAAATCATTCGTTCCCCCAATCAGGGACGCTGGAGTCACCTGTTCCCAGTTTCCTCATCAGTTCGTTGCCAAATAAGGACTTCTGTTTTGTCCGTGGAACGCATATACGTTCCACCCGCCGGCGGTCCACAATGACGTCATCGGTCCGCGCGTGGAACGCACATGCGTTCCACTTCGTTCAAGAGAGAGAATCTCAAAGACAAAAATGAAAGTGCTAGAGACATCAGGCAGAATCATATCAGACACTCTGAATTTCCCAAAATACCTACCTTTTATTTCCTTCCCAAAATACATAAGTGCAAAGAAAGACCTCCCGGTCGGCCGATTATTAGCGGTATAGACTCTCTGACTTCTAAGCTCTCTGAGTATATAGATTTCCATCTACAACGGTATGCTCAGGGAGCTAAATCTTACCTCAGGGACACCAAACACCTTATTCAGGAGTTGGAGTCGATTGAGTGGGCAGATGATTATGTTTGGGCTACCTTGGATGTGACTTCTCTCTACACCGTTATCGATCATGATCTCGGTGTGGAGGCAGTCAGAAACAACCTTGAAAGAGATGTGGATCTTGCACCAGCCTTTCGATTTTTCTTAGAAGATTCTATTCGGTTTATTTTAACTCATAATTTTTTCAGTTTCAATAAGGAATTTTTTCTTCAGGTAAAGGGCACTGCGATGGGCACCAAGTTTGCACCAAGCTACGCCAACGTGTTTATGGACTATTGGGAGAGGTTGCCAATTTGGTCCAATAACCCCTATGGTGCAAACTTGGTGCTCTGGAGGCGTTACATCGACAACGTCCTGGTGATCTGGTGGGGCCCTTTGGCTGAACTTGAAAATTTCTTTTTATATGTTAACCATAATTCTTTGTCCTTAATTTTTACGCCTAAGGTAGGCATCTCCAATATAGATTTTCTTGATTTATCTATTTTTATTGAGGGTGGAGTAATTAAGACCAAAACATTTTTCAAACAGTTTTATTGATACTGCAAGTGGACACCATCCGAACTGGCTCAAGGGAGTTCCTAAGAGCCAGTTCATTAGGATGCATAGAAACTGCAGTGATCTGGACCTGTTTTATTCACAAGCTGATATTCTGAAGAATCGCTTTGTGGAAAAGGGATATTGCTCGGAACTTTTGGATGCAGAGATTAAAAGAGTGGGAAGTATCAATAGAAATGACCTTCTAATAAACAAGAGAAAGATGGACATTAGAAACCCCATGTTTGATTTCTCTTTCAACACACAATTTAGTTCAAGAGCCTTCGATATACAGAGAATTATTAGGAAGCATTGGGGGCTACTAACTGAAGATGATTATCTAAATATGCAAATTCCCCGAGTTCCAAAAATTATTTTCAGGAAGGGAACGAATCTTAAGCAAATTCTTGCACCTAGTACTTTCCGATCAGGAAATAATAAAGTTATGAATAAAGCAGGTTTCCACACGTGTGGGAACTGTGTCAGCTGTAACCATCAATGTAAAGTTTTTTTTTGAACTTTAGTAGTATGCAAACTAAAAAGAAGTATAAAATTAAGAATTTGGTTTCCTGTTTCTCAACACATGTTGTATACCTCATCACGTGTGGATGTGGGCTGCAATATGTGGGGAGGACGGGAAGGAAGGCCAAAGTTAGATTCCAAGAACATAGGAATAATATTCAAAATAATTTATTAACACACTCAGTGCCAGTGCACTGTAATAAATGCCCTTCTTTTAGTTTTAATACTCTTCAGTGTATTATCATCGAACAGGTAGTTTTGGATGAGAGAGGTGGTGACCTTGAACTGTTGTTGAGGAGAAGAGAGGGTTACTGGATTCACACTTTACAAACTTTGCAACCAAGGGGGCTGAATGTGGATTTTGACTTGGTTTGTTTTCTTTAGGTTATTATTGTCCTGTCTCTTTAAGACAATTTTAAGTATTTGCTGCCGTTTTTAATGTGCTCTTATATATATATATTCTTTTTCTTAATTTTATTTTTATTTTTTATTTTGGGATGTTTAAAATAGAGGTAATAATGTAAAAGAGAAGGTTTGTTATTAACATGTGGAACACTTGATTGATATTAGATATGTTGTAACGGATCACCTGGCACCCCGACTGGGTACCTCCGTTAATGGATGCTCCTAGCGCTTCCTGAGGACTCCAAGCACTCTGGCAGACACCATAATCACCGAATCCGAGAAACCTTTAAATTCTCCCAAGCGTTTGAATGCTGTAGACCATTGAATAGGAACCATACGAATAGGCTTGTACTCCTAGCAGTCAACTGGAACAGCATACATTAAATCCTTCCCCCAATAATGAGACGACACATCACTGACGACAATCAAACTGGATATTAAAACTGAAATAAAAGTTCTCGTAGCAAAAATGGAAACTTTTGAAGACCATCTTAAACAACTAGACTCCCAAGTAAAAAATTTAACAGAAGATCACGATAAAACTCAGCGGGTCATTCTAAATCTTCAAAACAAATTATCTGAATTAGAAGATCGCTCTAGACGGAAAAATCTACGCTTTAGAGATATCCCAGAAAAAGGCAGTCAAGAGGATGTTAAGCAATCCGTGACGGAGTACTTAATTATATTGGGTGTCCCCTTTAAATCTTCAGATTTGATAATAGAAAGATGCCATAGGACATTCAAACCACAAGTTATTCAAAATGATTCTCCTCGAGACATTATAGCATGTTTTTTTTCATTTGACTTCAAAGAAACCATCCTGAAACTTGCAAGAACCAACCCAGTCTCTGAAGGTCCTTTTCAGAAAGTCAAAGTATTTCAGGACTTATCCTTCGAAACTAGAACAAAACGAAAAACATTCAGCTTTGCCACTCGATCTCTGAGAAGCCACAATATAAAATACAAGTGGCTTTTCCCTTTAAAACTCAGCCTTTCCTTTGAAGGCAAGAGAGAAATATTTGAGACCAATGCATCTCTAATAGATTGGCTCAAAAACAATAAATTATTGCTGTAGATTTATAATCGTATAATATAGGGGGATAAACGCCCTTGGGTGGTTAGAAAGTGGATTAAGAGAAATGGGACGAGAGAGAGAGAGGGAAGGGAGGGTATTTGAAAATTATATTAATTATATTAATTATGGTAATTTTTTTTTTTTTTTTTTTTTTTTTTTTTTTTTTTTTTTACAAGTTAACATATGAAAAAGCAACATTCACTTGTTTTCATTGGGCCTCTATAAATATACTAATTATCTTACTCTTTGAAAATGTAGACACTGCCTGGGCGTCCCCCACTAGATGGATATCCATGTGTAAATAACTCCAATATTATTTTACATGTACTAAAGTAAATCTTATTTGATTTAATTAATATGTCAAAAAAGGGGGTAACAAAAGGCAAGGAAAAAAAAAAAAGGAAGAAAAAAGAGAAAGGGACAGGTAATGCTGTTCTCAATGCCCTAGGCGGTGGTATATGGTACATATTTGTGAATGTATATACAAATGTAACACATTATATAGCAATTGCAAGAACAAATTAGACATACATTATAGGCATTGAGATTAAGGTATTGATAGATAAAAGAATGCTCTGCCTTTTTTTTTTCTTTTTTTTTTTTTTTTTTTTTTTTTTTTTTTTTTTTTTTTTTTTTTTTTTTCTTTTTGTTTGCCCTTATTCTATATTCGTGGGCAAAACCACCCGGAAGGGGGAAGGAAGAGAGAAGGGGAAGAAAAAGGGAAAGAAAAGGGGGAAATAACATAGGATATCACTTTTTGTGCTCACATATTGCATAATGTATTAATGTATTAAAAATATAAATTAGTCACCATAGGTATCCTATAGGTGTTGTATTAGTAGAAGGATACCCATGTCTAACTAAACTCACTATCACTCTATAGGTCTTATGTAAAACTGCTGCTAAACAATTAACACTTTAAAAGCTAACACTAGGGAGTTGTCCCAAGTGAGATAATTCACCACAAATTCACTAATTTCTCCACAAGCTTAAGTCACTAGCAATTAACGTTTACACACAAAATATTCTTATTGTGTGCACTATGTATAAATAATGATAGACTAATTAAGATATTTACAAATTAAATAAAAATTTGGGGATATTTTTTTTTTTTTTTTTTTTTTTTTTTTTTTTTTTTTTTTTTTTTTCTCTCTCTCTTTCCCTCTCATTGTCTCCCTCCCCCTGCTATATAATGGGAGAGAAGCAACACAACAAAGGGAGGGCAATTCAGGGGCTGGTTTCTATCTCAGGCATGGTTCAGGGTTCCCCTCTTGTGTAGCTATGCTACTCGATTTTCATTGTACCTATATGGCTTTCAATGACTACAATAGCATTAGGTTTTTACCTAAACGGTTGAATGTAGATGGGGGGCTTATTCAGTGCCCTCCATCTGATGGTATACATGTTGGGTGTCGTATTTCCTTTTTTTATTTTAATGATAGTGTGACAAGTTATTTTTGGTTTTGTTTTTTTCAGGAAGTTAAAAAATATTGTCTATATGTATTTCTATGTTGAACTTTTTATCCCTGAATGTCCAGGGGCTTAATACAAATAAGAAAAGGCACAGACTGTATGATTCGCTGATGAAACTAAACATACAGGTAGCGTTTCTACAAGAAACGCACTGGCTTAAAGACACTAAACAAACTTGGGGTGGAGAAAATTTTGCAACGGTGATTCAGGCCTCACTAACAGAAAAAAAAAAAAGAGGTGTGGCAATTATATTCAGAAAAGATATTAACTTGGATATTCTCCATATTGAATTGGATTTAGAAGCGAGGTTCATTATTCTATTATGTAAGATTGATGATAGAGTTTTTACTCTGGTTAATGTCTATTTACCTAATGTCGACCCAATGACCAAATTTTCCCTGATAATGGACAAAGTTGATAAAATCTGCAGGGGACATTTGATCATTGCCGGGGACTTTAACTGTGTTAGTGATCCAGCTATGGATAGAACTTTTTTATCTCCCTTATCAAACAACAAAGGAGCTATCAAACAAGCAAAAAAATTGAATAATATTTGTAAACAATATAATCTATACGATATGTGGAGACTATTACACCCCTCTGAAAAAGATTTTTCTCATCTATCCGGGGTGTATGGTACTTACTCCCGGATAGATTTTTGCTTAACAAATGCCAACACCATCCCGCTCTTTAACCATATTAATCTAAGGGAAAACACTTGGTCAGACCATAGTTTCGTCCTATTTGATCTCGGGGATTCTCCCCCTCTACATCGTAATACTTGGAGACTAAATGATAACATTTTAAAAGACCCTAGTAATAGGGAGGACCTCACCAAATTATTGAAATATTTTTGGGCAGAAAACAACCCGGGAGATACCTCTCCGTTAATAAATTGGTGCACGCATAAATCGGTAATGAGGGGCTATCTAATTAAAATAGACCACTTCCTTAAGAAAAAGAACGGCACAATACTGCCTGACTTATATATTGAATTCTACTCATGCTCTAAAAAGAATAAATTAAAATCTTCTCCGGAGTTGAGAACCCAATTAAAAATTTTACAAACTCAAATTAACTTAAAAGAAGAGGAAAAAATTAAGCAAAATATATATAAACTAAAATTAAATCATTACGTCTCGGGTAACAGAGCGAGTAAAGGTCTAACTAGGAGATTACGCAACCAACAAGCAAAAAACAGGGTAGAAAAGCTGGTGGTTGACCACATTGTATACTCCACTCCATCTGAGATTGGACAAAAGTTTAACCAGTTTTACCAAGACCTTTACAATCTAAGGCTATCCCCAGAAACCAAAGACATCAAGGAATATTTATTAAATTCCCAATTGCCGAGAATTTCTTCCCAGGATTTGACCAATTTAAATAGAAAGATTTCAACCGAAGAAGTACAATTTCAAATTGAGAGATTAGCTACAAATAAAACCCCAGGCCCTGATGGTTTTTCAAACTTATATTACAAATATATGAAATCCTATCTTTTAAAACCTCTTATGGAAATGTTTAATCAACTTGCAGAAAATGAGGCCATACGGAATTATTGTAAGGAATTATTACAATCAAATATCGTCCCAATTTTAAAATCTGGTAAAGATAGTAGGGACCCAAGAAACTACAGACCGATCGCATTAATCAATGTAGATATGAAAATATATTCCGCCATTATTGCTGAGAGATTGAAATCGGTCATTACAAAACTGATCCACCCAGATCAAATAGGGTTTATCCCCGGAAGATGGGCATCAAATAATACTCGAAAGCTTATAGATGTTATCGGTTCAGCAAAAGACCATAAGGAGCCCCTCCTGGCCCTGTCTCTGGATGCAGAAAAAGCGTTTGACAGGGTCGGGTGGGACTACCTTAGAGAACTCCTTAAGGCATACGGCTTTAAAGGCTGGATATATACTGCAATTATGGTACTGTACTCTTCCCCCTCGGCCAGAACTGTAGGTCCCAATATTACTTCGTCCTGGTTCGATCTTAAAAACGGTACAAGACAGGGGTGTCCCCTGTCACCGATTTTATATATTCTTTCTCTCGAACCTTTTGCGGTTAACATTAGAAACAACCATTTAATTAAGGGGGTCCCCACTAAAACTCAGGAGATAAAGATTGCACTATACGCGGACGACGCCCTGGTTATTCTTATATCTCCGGAGGAATCATTAGCCGCACTCATGAAAGAAATAGATACATTTTCTAATATTTCTAATTTCAAGTTAAATGTATCTAAATCCACAGCTTTAACCATCAATTTATCTTCGACACAGGTTGAAACACTATCCCAAAAATACCAGTTTATTTGGACTGACACAGAAATTAATTATCTGGGTCTTAGTTTTCCAGCAAATGCCTCGCACATAATGGAGAGGAATGTAATGTACTTAATGAAAGATATGAATCAAAATTTAAAAAAATGGAAAAACCTCGAGACCTTATGGACAGGTAGAATCAATATTATTAACTCCTATATTTTACCGAAATGGCTGTATCTGTTTTCAATGGTCCCTCTCAAAATCCCTAAAAGTTGGCTTTTAATGATCCAATCGGCTATTAATAAATTCATCTGGAACAATAAAAAGCCTAGAATAAGTCAAAAAAATATTTCAAGAAAACTGTCCCAGGGAGGGCTAAATTTCCCAAATATCATAAATCTTTATCATGCGAACATTATACGACACATTTACATTTTACAAGAACCACAATTTTTTACTGAACCCTGGTATAAAATGGAATCCGAAGCTATACACGCTTCTAGTCTTTATTCCTATATCTGGTCAGATACTGGTAAGCTCTCGAGAGTGCTACCGTACTCCCCAATATCGCTGGCCCACACTTTGGAAATATGGACAGAAATCAAGAAAATCTTGGGTTTAACCAACCGAATCCTTAGAACCTGCAAACTAAATATATTAGAAGCTAATGTAGAAGATTTATCATTGAGACACTGGCCTAATAAGGACACTTTAACCATAGCGGATATTATGCAGGGTGATAATATTTTACCCTTTCAACAGTTGGTAGATAATCTGCATATTCCACCTAAAGAAATATTTACTTACTTTCGTATCAAACACTATATCCAGAAACATGTTGTTCAATCTACATTCCCATGTGTTAAAGAGCTGCAAACTCTATTCTCTTTTCAAACTGTACCCAAGATTATCTCGGTTGCCAACTCGCTACTTAAAGGCTTAGATCCCTTCCCGCATAGACTGGTTAAAATATGGGAAAAGGAACTTAATCTAGCGATCTCCCCAAACGACTGGTTTTCCTCCTTAATTTGGGTAAACAAATTTGTTCATGGATTGAACCTGACTGAGTGCCACTTTAAGCTTTTATATAGGTGGTATTATACTCCAACAAGGTTGGCTAAAATGTACACTTCTCAAGACTCAACTTGCTGGAGATGTGGCACCTATTCAGGCACATATATTCATATTTGGTGGTATTGCCCAGCACTTAAGCCATTATGGGCCTGGACCTTCAATATCTTTTCGGAAATATCAATGAATGAGGCTTCGTTTAATGATATAAACAAAAATCCAGCCTCGGCCCTCCTGCATTTGAATTGGCCTTTCAAATCAAGTAAATACAGATGTTTAGCTACTCACTGCTTTATTGCAGCCAAAGTTACCATTGCAAGACAATGGAAATCTTCCGAGCCTTTCCAGAAGGCCTCTCTAATTAAACAAGTTAAACTTCAATTAACAATGGAAAATGATATTCTTAATACCTGGTCACTGGCCTCAAAAAAAAGAGACTGGTATTCATCTTGGTTAAACACCTGGTCCCTACTATATGGCAACTTATAAATTTTTCATGTGCTGGGGGAGGGGACGGGGGTCTGAAGGAGTTGCCTAAATCACTCAGTAGATATACTTGTATGGATAATAGCTTTTTTAGTCTGTGGTCATCTTCTAGGGATATACTCCCTATCATATTTCCACAGACTTTGGGTATATAACATAATAACGACTTCCTCAGTTAATTTTTTTTTTTTTTTTTTTTTTTTTTTTTTTTTGTGTCTATGTGGGGGATGGCTTGTTGCTCCTTAATGAATGCATTCTTTTTATATAGTAGGATCTATTTACAGCATTTGGGGCAATATGCAATATGTATGTGTATAATGTATGTTTTGAATTGTATTGTAATATAAAATGTGAAAACTTTTTTGAATAAAGAAATATTAAAAAAAAAAATAAATAAATCCTTCCCCCAATAATGAGACGACACATCACTTTGAGGGTAAAACAGGAACTCTGGACTGGCTCATCCAGCCTGGCTTTTATTACACTAATCCACATACAGGCCACACCCAGGGGGAGGCATAAAATAACCAATCACATACCTGGTTCAGCCCACACATCCCCTCCCCTCAGATAACATTAAACTCAATTATCCGGTACACTTTTTCAGCCAAGTTCTGGATGTACCCCAAAACCCGGGGGTACACCTTTAAATCCAGCATCGCTTGATAGTCCTTATTCAGGGGGACAACATATCCAAAATTCAAGTAATTCGGATGAATGGTTCGTGAGATATGGGGTTACAAAGATTTGACCGACCGCATGGGTAAAGTATCCGAAAACAGTTCCATGCATTTTGGCCCTGCGGTCGGTCACAAACAAGGGAATGAAAACAGGCGAATTGCCTGTGTTATAGAGCCTGGAGAGGGTTTGAATGAATTCCCTTGTTTATGGGGCTCTTTCTACCGAACGGCGGGTCATTCGGTAGTTTCCATACGAATTTCTGGAAGTATGGAGGTCTCAGCGGTGTTTGCCTAGTCAAGTGTCCGATTTTAGTTCCAGACACTCGACGGCAAAACACCGCTGTTCGGTAGTTTAAGATGGCCGCCGCCACGTGTTTGTTTCCCGAATGGCGGCCACCCAGAGGACAAAGAATACATTACACTGATTGCCAATTACCCGTTTGCAACATTGTTGCAAACTGTAATTGGAGGCACACTTATTCCTGGGTGGTCTGGTTGTTCGGTAGTTTCACTCAATATAATAAATGGAGTGATTCTACCGAACAATCAGATGAATGCTGCATACATATCCCAGGTTAAACTTAATACACATATAATATTACAGGCAGTACACTAGAATATGTATCACAGTCTTAAAGGGACAGTAGTCCCAAAAGTCCCAATATGTCCATAGATGCTGTTAAAAGGGCCAGTAGCAGCAATATACAGTACAATATGCCCCAAATAACCCAGGGGCCATAGTCAGCAGGTAGGAGGCTAGCAAACAGGCTTCTCCAGGGCCCAGTGGCGAGGTTGGTTTCGCCACATATGTTAATGTCTGTTTCCCTGTATCATGTTTCTTTTTGCCCTTATGATGAATGGTGGAACGCAAACCGCCTAATGAAACGCATTATGACTTCCGGTTTCGGTCCGAGAGTGAGGCTAGAACCGCATTTCCGGTGACGTCATATGGATGTACCCGGAAGTATTGATAGCGACGAACCCGGAAGTACGTTACCGATTGGTCTGAATACAATGCGCGCCATAACCGGATGGGTTTAAAAGAAGATCGGGATCTAAAGGACTTTCATGCTGATAAGGATTTTTATTTTCCCCTGAGGAAGTTCAGGTTACTGAACGAAACGCGTAAGGCTTCTTTATATGGTGCAGACTTTTATTTTGTTTGTATTTTATTTGTTTTTACACTTTGGATATTGCCTTTCCGGTGTTCCTGGTTCCAGGGATCCTGTGATTGAATTTAATGATGTGCCTTTTTTCCACTTCAATCTTGTAAGTGTGTATGTATATTAAAGTGTCTATTTTGACCAAGATACTCTGCACTATTATTTTTTATTTTTTATTTTTTATTTCTCTCCTTATGTTTGCCATGATGCTTCAAAAGTCCTGAGGTTTTATGATACGCCTACAATCAATTTTGGTTTGTGAGTGTAAATTTCTGCATTTACTTTCCATCTTCAAATTGTTGCAACATTATTGCACTATGTTTTTCATACAGAAAGAGAAGATTGTATATGATAGTGTCCAAAAAATGGACAAAAAAATAGCAGAAACAAAAAATGGAAAATATAAAAGGGATAAAAGAGATAAAGAGAATCGCTTTTTCCCCATTAAAAATAAGACTGGAAATCGAGAATTTAAAGACAGGCACAGCTTTCAAACTGATTATGTTGATTATCGACAGAGAAAATCTAATTTTAAATTTAATTCTAATTCTAATTATAGTCGTGATTCCATTTCTTTCAGAAGGAATAACGAGCCAATTAGACCCCAATCACCAAGGATTAGATCAAGCAATAGGTTGGTCTCCAATGCTCCACTTAAAGGGAAATCCATTACTCAGAATCCAGTTAGGACAGAGAAGTCTCCATCCCCTCACGCACATACTAGTAGGGATTTTTTAGAGAAGGGGCAGAACCTAGGAGCAAGGAAAAAATAAATCACTCAATACTTTTCACCAAGAGCCCCAAGGATAGATCTCACCAATCGTTTTCCTCCTCTCAGAGAACGGAATACTCCAACCAAAATGAGGAAATTACGTTTGGAGAGAGAGGACCCCCATTAAATTCAAGTAAAGAAGAGGAAGCAATTAGTATTTTTAATATATCCAATGCACACATTACTAGAGAGGAATGCCTTATTTTACAAAAGGGCTTAAAATATACCCCTAATACCCCTCCGGATTCTTTCA
The DNA here is from genome assembly GCF_036172605.1 of Pelobates fuscus. Lineage (NCBI taxonomy): Eukaryota > Metazoa > Chordata > Amphibia > Anura > Pelobatidae > Pelobates > Pelobates fuscus. Next base: position 28,434,783 of record NC_086329.1, on the reverse strand, counting down.
AAATATATATAGATATGCTGAAATTTGTTAGAAAGTTAAGTCTCAAAAGGTTCTTTATTAAAAAACAATTGGAAGAACCCTTAAGAGGAGAATCTGATTATACGCTTGATCAGGGTTCTTTTAAGAAATTTAAACCCCGGTCAACTTTTTGCCCCCATGAGAAAGGGGGACAAATAGAAACCTTCTCTAAGATGGTGATGTCAGATCTCGATAATTTAACCAATAAGAAAGAATATTGTAACAATATGTCCAAACATGAAATGCAGATTCTCAATGCTTTAAAAAAGAGGGATGACATCGTTATCAAAAATGCTGACAAAGAGGGGAAATTGTTGTTATGAACGTGGAATTTTATTTGGGGAAATCTTACAGATTAAGAATACGTACACTAAACTCTCCAAGAATCCTAATGAGACTTTCAAATCTCAATTAAAGATCCTATTGGAAAAAGCAGTTCAACAAGAAGTGATAGACATCGGGATCTATGGATTTCTCTTTCAGGAGAACCCTAGGATTCCGACCTTTTACTTCTTACCCAAAATACACAAATGTAAAGTGAACCCACCGGGCAGACCCATCATTAGTGGCATTAATTCATTAACATCGAATCTATCCCAGTTTATTGACCATTCCTTACAAATGTACGCCCAATCGACCCAATCCTATTTGAAAGATACCAAACACCTCCTGCAGGAGTTAGAGTCTATTGAATGGCATGAGGATTACATGTGGGCATATTTAGACGTGAACTCACTATATACAGTGATTGACCATCAATTTGGCAAAGTAGCCGTTAAAGATAACCTAGATAGAGACACGTCTTTAAACCCAGCATTTGCAGGGTTTCTTTTAGAAGCCATTGAGTTCATACTAACTCACAATTTCTTCATGTTCAATGATGAATACTTCCTGCAGATCAAGGGAACAGCTATGGGCGCCAGATTTGCCCCAAGTTATGCCAATATTTTTATGGACTTTTGGGAACGTAGGTCCATTTGGGATAACAATCCATATGCGGCAAACCTGGTGCTCTGGCGTCGTTATATAGACGACATCCTTGTCATATGGAAGGGGTCTGAAGAACAACTACGTGATTTCTTTCGATATCTCAATGACAACATCCTCTCTTTAATTTTCAGTCCAGTAGTCAGTTCCACTTCTATTGATTTTTTGGATCTGACCATCTTCATTGAAGATTCTCAGATCTTAACTAAAACTTATTTCAAGCCTACTGATATTAACAGCTTTATCGAATCAAAGAGTGGACACCATCCGAGATGGTTAGCAGGAGTCCCTAAGAGCCAATATACCCGGCTCAGACGAAACTGTTCCCATAAAAGCACCTTTATGGAACAAGCCGACATTTTAACCACCAAATTTGTAGAGAAGGGATACGAGAGAGGATTATTAGATCGAGAAGTTAAAAGAATTGGGGACATCAAAAGGGGAGATCTTTTGATGAACAAAGTTAAACCAACTAATAACTCAGATAGATCCTTTGAATTTTCATTTAACACCCAATATAACTCTAAAACCTTTGCCATTAATAAAATATTTAAGAAACACTGGAACATCCTTAAGTATGATGAATACATAGGACCTTAGCTTCCGAAATACCCAAATATTATCTATAGAAAAGGAAGGAACCTTTCTAGTTTTCTTGCTCCAAGTCTTTTTCAGAAGAAGACTAAGTTTCATAACAATAACTTTAAGGGGTTCCACACCTGTGGAATATGTAAAGCCTGTAGAGGACAGCCTCTGCATACATATTCCTTTTCTAGTTCTGTCACCAAAGAGGAATTTAAGATTCAGGGACAAGTCACATGTTCCTCCACACATGTTGTGTATCTCCTCACATGTGGATGTGGAGCGCAATATGTTGGGAGAACAGTGAGGAAAGCTAAGGTACGCTTTCTGGAACATAAGAATAACATACGGAAAAGGTTGTTAAATCATTCCGCTCCAGTTCATTGTAACCGTTGTCCGCTTTTTGATACACATGTTTTTTCCTGGGTGATAATAGAACAAATATCACTTGGTGTGAGGGGAGGTGATATTGTTATGAGACTCAGACAGAGGGAGGGATTTTGGATTCACAAGCTGAAAACACTTCAACCGTTTGGGTTGAATGCAGATTTCGATTTGATTTGTTTTCATTAATTATACATTATTTTTTATTTTATTTGTTATTATTATTTATTATTTATTATTATTTTTATTTTTATTTTTTATTTTTTATTTTTTATTTTTTATTTATTTTCACTTAATTTTATTTTTATTTTTATTTTATTTTTATTTCTATTTTTATTTTTACTTATTTTTCTTCTTTTTTTTTTCTTTTTTTCTTCTTTTTTCCCCTTTTTTTACAAAGACTATAGCTTGTGATTCCATCAACTTTTTCCTCTGTGAGTAGTGCTCATTAGTGTATATTTGATTTATTCTAATAATGTATATTCAATGTATACTTGATCTATTATGTATATACAGAGTGTCTGATGTGATTCTGCCTGATGTCTCTAGCACTTTCATTTTTGTCTTTGAGATTCTCTCTTTTGAACGAAGTGGAACGATGACGTCATTGTGGACTGCCGGCGGGTGGAATGCATATGCCTTCCACGGACAAAACGGAAGTCCTTATTTAGGCAACGAACTGATGAGGAAACTGGGAACAGGTGACTCCAGCGTCCCTGATTGGGGGAACGAATGATGAGAGGACCTTCAAAAGGAATTCCGGACTTTGATATGATGTGATGTTTTATTTTTGTTATTACAAATTGCATTTTATTGTATTTTATTTTATTTGCTCCTGAGGAAGTCTCCATTAGGAGACGAAACGCGTTGAGCTTGGCATCATTGCTTATTTTGGTCTCCTATCTGGCTGAAACTGAGGGACACAGAGACTAATTGATGAGCATTTTTATCTTTCACTTTTTGTAAGTGCATTCAATTAAAGTGTCTATTTATATTTAAGCATTACTGTACTATGTCCAGTTTTTTCCTTTTGACATGTACCCTGGGACATTGAGGACGCCTGTGGCTGAGCACTTAAAGAAACCTTTATGGGCTCTTAATATTCCGACATCTTGTGGGTGCATTATTTACACAGAGGGGCCACATTCTGATTATATAGTGTTGCCCTATGAATTTTCTCTCTGCCTTGATTTTTTAGGTGTATCTTATATTTTATATGTCCTATATATAGTCCTGTTTATGGATAGATTTAAAGACAATGGTTTGTATTGGGCCTGAATATATTTGTATAATGTTATCATATCCACTATGAGGCAATGTTTGTCTAAACTAAAGAGATTTACATTTGTTAACCTTTGTTAACTAAAGTCTTCTATCCCTTTTATACATTTTGCAGCCCTCCTCTGCACTTTTTCTAGTACCATAATATCCTTCTTTAGAACATGTGCCCAAAATTGCACAGCATATTCAAGGTGTGATCTTACCATTGATTTATAAAGAGGCAAAATTACATTTTCATCTTGAGAATTAATGCCCTTTTCTATACATGACAATACATTACTGGCCTTGGCAACTGCAGATTGACATTGCACATTGTTACCTAGTTAGTTGTCTAAAACAATTCCCAAATCCTTCTCATATGTTTTTATCCCTAATTCACTACCATTTAAGTTGCTTGTACATTTTTTACCATAAAATATATAACTTTGCATTTATCTATATTAAATTCCATCTGCCATTAGAGTGCCAGTCCCCCAATCTATCTAAATTTCTCAACAGCAAAGTAATATCCTGCTCACATCGTATTACTTTACAGAGGTTTGTGTCATCTGCAAATACTGAAACATGACTTTCATTGCCTATTTCTAGATTGTTTATAAATACGTTGAATAGAAGCGGTCCCAGAACAGATCGCTGAGGAACACACTTTTTTCTCGCTTGAAAATTTACCATTAATGACAACTCTCTGTGCTCTATCTTTAAGCCAGTGTTCTACCCAGGAACAAGAATTATTTATCTAGACCAATTTCTTTTAGTTTGATTGCCAACCTATTGTGTGGAATCATATTGAATGATTTGGTAAACTTCAATTAGATCACATCCACTCCAACACCCTGACCTATACTTCTACTTACGTAGAATGCAAGTAAATTAGTGTGACTTGACCTATGTTTCATAAAACAATGCAGATTTTTGATGATAACAATGTTCTTCCCAATGAAGAAAACTATCCCTTAATAATCCTTCAAATACTTTCCCAGTCACAGAAGTTATGTTCAACGGTCTATATTTTCCAGGCAAAGATTTTGAACCCTTTTTGAATATAGCAACCACATCTGCCTTCCTCCAATCCTCCAGTACAATTCCTGAAAGAAAAGAGTCATGAAAGAATAAAAACAGAAGTACACTTATTTCTCCTTATGTACTCTTGGGTGAAGACCATCAGGCCCTGGGGCTTTGTTTAGATTATCTTTCTTTTGTTTCTGTTGAGTCATACAATCACAATTTGTATGTTTTATGTTTTTATACAGCAATTATTTGCATCTCTTTTGCCATAGGCTCCCTCTTAATATACACAGAGGAAACATTATTTAAAATGTCTGCATTTTCATGGTCTTCATTAACTAACACACCCATCTCTGATTTCAGTGTACCTACACTTTTAATTTTTTATTTTTTTAGAATTTACATACTTAAAAAATGCTTTGGGGTTGGTTTTGCTCTCTTTGGCTATCACTTTCTCATTTTGTAATTTAGCCCATCTAATTGTCCTTTTGCATGCATTATTGGCTTCATATCTTATATAGTATGCTTCTTATTTGTCTGATTTAAATGTTTTAACTTTTAATTTCTTGGTTTACCTTTCAACTGAGCGACATTGGCGTCTTTTATATTTATTACCCATAAGATATATACGAAGTGTAAATTTCTAATATATGTTTGAAGATCTTCCATTTTTACTAAAGAGTTTATGCCAGTCAATAAGTTGTAATGCTGCCATTATCTTAATCAGCCTTTTTAAAATTATGTGCTTTAATGTACCCCATGTGCTTTTGCTTTTTTGAGTTTATTTCAGAAGACACCATATTGATTTCAGTATTTCCCAAGGGCTCCCCTACTTGAATGTTTGTCAAAAGTTCAGCATTGTTTGTTATCACCAGATCCAGACAAGCATCCTTTCTAGTTAGTGCTTCCAACAATTGTGACATGAAGGTGTCATTTAACAGGTTCCCCTAGCTGAGCTACTAGTCCCTCTATCACAATTTATGCCCCACGTGTTAAATCTCCAATAGTTCATGTTACCCAGATGTGTCGTGTTTCCAATTTGCTGAAACAGCTGTTCTTCCTCACCAATATCAACATTAGGTGGTCTATGCCACATCCCAACTAATCTTAGCTTCCAAATTTTCCCCATTTTCCCTATTTTTCTCATCACGTTTGGCTTCAACTCATGACTGAAATATACCCCACCACATTTCCTGTTTTTTCTATCCTTCTTAAATAATGTGTAACCATTTAGGTTAACTGGCCAGTCATGTGTCTCATCCCACCATGTTTCTATTATGCCTATTATGCCATATTGCTTAGTGTATGCTATTGCCTCTAGTTCCCCCAATTTGTTATTTAGGCTCCTTGCATTAGTAAATATACATTTTATATTATCACAAGTCTCTTGTACTTTATGTGAATTTTTATTACTATTACAGACCTCCTCTTTTTGATCTTGCCCCTTCCCCCATCTCCACCCCCTTGTGCTGAGCTAAAGTCCATCTCCTTTTTGTCCTAACTTTATTTTGTAGTTTCTTTGTCTCTCCCACCCTTCCACAAGTTTAAAATCCTCCAACCTTCAAGCTATCCTGTCCTGCAGCACACCCTCTTCGATTTAGGTGCAATCCTTTAATGGTATAGAGATTGTGCCCTAGTGCAAAATCAGCCCAGTGCTAAAAAAAAAGCCAAAACCAGCCTTCCTACACTTTAGTCATGCATTAAACTCCCTAATCTTCTGCTGGCTTTCTATTGTAGCATGCAGCACAGGTAATATCCCTGAATATGCTACATTAAAGGTCCCTTTACGTCCTAATTCCATGAACTGATTTTTAAGGACTCTCCATTTTCCTCTGACTTTGCCATCGGCACCAATATGGACCATGACAGCCAGGATATCCCCAGCCCCTCCCAATAATCTATCAAGTCTGGCAGCAACATGGCGGACCCGAGCACCTGGGAGACAGTAAACTGTCCAGTTGAGATGATCAGAGCCACATATTACTCTCTTAATAGTAGTCCCCTACCACCACAACCTGTCTAGCCTTTGTTATATGCTCAGCCCACCCGTAGTAGTGGGGCTGTTCCCTCAGCTGTTAGAAGGAACAGTTTCCTCCAGTACAGGTACTCCTGAGCTGCTGATGCTCCCAACATCTTCACTCAAACAAGCAAATCTATCGAGCTGCACAAATTTCAGTAAAAGCCAAATCTTTCCTTTACCTCTCCCTTGCTACCACGTGTAACTGTCACTCAGCTACACTTGATTCCCCCACTAAACTCTGCTCTGTTTTCAACTCCTACTTAAAAACGGCCTACTTATAAAAGGATTACTTTTAAGCAACTCCAACTGACAACCAATTATAGTTCTTGATTCTTGGCCCTGATCCTACAACCGACCAGTTCCCCTAAAAACTGTTTACTTAGCTCTTGGAACCATATCTAGGAAACAACTCTCTGGATGGTGCAACCAACTCTCTGGATCCTCCCAATCCTACAACTCTAGATTGAATAAAATAATTTTTAACTTGTGCACAACATACCAATAAACAAGGCCTAGTCAGTATTTTAATTACTTAATTCAAGAATTGCATATTCCTCTACATTGCTGCTTTGCATAGCTATTTTGTCATATGCGTTGCTTTCTCAGCTCATGCGGTGCTGGCAGGAAAATTAGATGCATGTAAACCAGTGGTTCCCAAACTGACGTGCCCATATGCGTGCCGCGGAATATTTCCCAAGTGCTATGATTATAGCACCGTGGAAACATTACTGCTGAATAGGGACCCAGTCAAATGCCGTGGTCCTTTAAGACCGCGACCGGGCCCCTGTAATGTCGGACGGCTGGGAGGAAGTGACAGCCTGTCACTTCCTCCAAGCATCCTGCAGGGAGACAGTGTGGGAGGGAGAAGAGGCAGCTGCAGCATTAACGGAGAAGAGCATGAAGTGTTCCAGACTCCTCACTCCCACAGCAGCAGGTCTCCAAGCCACCCTCCTGGACACATAAGGTAAGCTGGCAGGAGGGTGGCTGGAGATATAAAAAAAAAATATCACTTGTGTGTGAGTGAGTATGTGTGTGTATGAGTTTGAGTGTATGTGTATGAGTGTGTGAGTGCGTTTGTGTATGTGTGTGTGAGTGTGTGTATGAGTTTGAGTGTATGTGTATGAGTGAGAGTGAGTGTGTGTATGGGTTTGAGTGTATGAGTATGAGTGTGTGTGTGAGTGTATGAGTGTTTGTATGTGTGTGAGTATGAGTATGTGTGTGAGTGTATGTATGTGTATGGGTGTGTGTATGAATTTGAGTGTGTGCTTGTGTGTGTATGAGTGTGTGTGTGAGTGTTTGTATGTGTATGAGTGTGAGTGTTTGTATGTGTATGAGTATGAGTGTGAGTGTGAGCATGAAGAGCTCTAGACCCCTCCCTCCCTGTATGAGTTTGAGTGTTTGTATGTGTATGAGTATGTGTGTGAGTGTGTGTATGTGTATGTGTGAGTGTGTGTATGTGTGTGAGTGTGTGTATGAGTTTGAGTGTATGAGTGTGAGTATGAGTATGTGTGTGTATGGGTGTGTATGAGTTTGAGTGTATTTGTATGATTGTGAGTGTGAGTGAGTGTGTGTATGTGTCATGATCGGGACAGGGATCCAACACGCAGAGTACAAACAGGTGGTAGGTACGTATACCAGACCTTAGAATGGCCGGACTTAACGTAAGGAGTAAGTAGAGAATGGTCTAGGAACAAGCCGAGTTCGAGGGAACGAGAGGACAGGTAAGCGAGAGACAAGCCGAGTCAAAGGGTAACAGAGATAAACAGGGTAGTACAAACAAGCCGGGTCAGAACCAAAGAGACAACTAGAATACAAGAGCACTGAGTGACTAGACAGGCTAGAACCACGACAGGGCAATGAGCAGATGCCGAAAGCCTTACTTTATACCTTGATTTTAGAGGGTAATCACGCCCCCGACGAGTCCTGATTAGTGCTCGGGACTTGACTGACAGGTCGACCCGGGTTGGCGTCATGACGTCGACTACTGAGCGTCGCGTCATATAAGGAAGTGGATCCCTCGCGGTCGGCTTGTAAATGGCCGAGAGAACCGCGAGGAACGGAAGAAACAACCCCTCTGGGAGGATAAACGTCTAAGTCTCTCACCTCCTCTGAGGTAGAGACTACAGGTACCCTGACAGTATGAGTTTGAGTGTATGAGTATGAGTGTGTGTATGAGTGTGAGTGTATGTGTATGAGTGTTTGTATGTGTGTGAGTATGAGTATGTGTGTGTGTGTGTATGTGTATGGGTGTACGTTTGAATTTGAGTGTGTGTGTGTGTGTGTGTGTGTATGAGTGTCTGTGTTAGTGTTTGTATGTGTATGAGTGTGAGTGTTTGTATGTGTATGAGAATGAGTGTGCGTATGAGCATGAAGAGCTCTAGACCCCTCCCACAGCAGCAGGATTCCAAGCCACACTGGTGGCACATCAGGTAAACTAACAGGATGGTGGCTGGGGATTAAAAAAATAGATCACTTGTGTGTGAGTGTGTGTGAGTGTGTATGTGTGTGTATGTGTGAGTGTATGTATGTGTGTGAGTGTGTGTATGAGTTTGAGTGTATGAGTGTGAGTATGAGTATGTGTGTGTGTGTGTGTGTTTGTATGAGTTTGAATGTGTGTGTATGAGTGTGTGTATTAGTGTGTGTGTGAGTATGAGTGTATGTGTATGAGTGTGTGTATGTGTATGAGTGTGTGTGTGTGTGTGTCAGGGTGTACGTATGTGTGTGTATATATATGTCAGTGTGCTTTTGTCTGTGTGTGCACACACATCTGTGTATGTGCATCTGTGTGTCAGGGTGTGTTTTTATGTCAGTGTGTATCTGTGTCATGGTGTGGGCATGTATCAATGTTTGTGTGTCAGGGTGCATGTGTGTATATGTCGGTGTGTATCTATGTGTGTGTACGTGTATTTATATGCATCTGTGTGTTAATGTGCATAAATATCTGAATACGTATGTATGTATGTACATACATCCAAGCAGTCAAACACCAGCACAGCATACAAGCACACTCCTGCAATTTAACACAAATATTACATACAAACACACCCCTGCATTCAAAAAAATAATATACAAACACACCCCTTCACTCAAACATAAATACTTCACCACACAAATGTACATCCACATTTAAAAGTCAACATTACATTCAGACACATGCCTGCAATTAAACGCAGACATCACATACAAACACACCCCTGTATTAAAACACAATAAATGTATACAAGCACCCCTTCAAACACTAACACTATACATTACACTATAGCGCCAGTAAATGCGGCAGCGCTGTACAGATATACAACCTAGAAATTTGGACTTGGGGCACCTTGGAAAAATACTGAAATATTAAGGACGCCTTGAACCTAAATTGTTTTGGAACCACTGATGCAAACTATTCAGTAATTGGGGAGTGCCGTGGGGCAGGGTCGCCTCTCATTGGTCAGCTGACACTCTCATCCACTCAGTGACTCCTCATTCACTAAACTAGCTTGGCAATTTTTTTACCTTTCTCAAGCCAGTTTAGTGAATTGAGGAGCCAACACTCCGCCCTTCCCAAATCTGAAATTTCAGAAGCTGGATGCCGCTAGGGGAGTTGTGGACATCTCAGCTGAAGGCAACTTTAGAGTTAAACCATTTGAGAATGGTTTAAGCCCTTGAAGTAAGAGTGCCTCTGAAGGGCCTCCTGGCACCATTACAACTTTAGAGTTGCCCCCTTAAAATAAAATGTCCTGAAACAATATGTATTTTGAGGGACCATTCTCATGAAAATCTGTACAGAAAGAGGATTACTACAAGGCATTATTAACCTATCACTGTCCTGTAGAACACATCTCCTATTATTTCCAGTAGTTGCGAGAAGTTCTATCTGGAAGCTCTATCTATATTCCATTATCGCTAAAAATATATGTATATAAAAAATATGCACATGCAGAGGTAATAGACATTTTTAAAATGATCTCTTTCCCAAAGACCAAAAAACTCTGCGATTTTTGAAAGAGTAAATAAAATAAAATAAAGTGTGCACACAATACATTGGTCTCAATTATAGTATAAATATTACGCAGACACAACAAATTGTTCATAAACTACCTGTTTAATTTTTCAAGACTTTTGCATCACATATTTCCTTATTAACCGTATGATCTAGCTGGGAGGGAGGATGGATGGGACCTGTCATCCACGCAGTATAATGCAGCAGTTTTATGAATTATTTCAGTAAGGAAAAGCCTATTACATCTGACAAGAGGATGATGATATTAGACTATCATCATTCAAATGGTACCCACCCGTTCCCCCTTTCATCCATCAGGCTCCCGTGCGTGGAAGTTTAAAGCCAGAGTGTCTACACAGCCAACCCCAAGACAAATACTGCCTTTCCTCAAGTCCATGAAACATTTAGCATTTCATTATGAATCACAGCAGATGACAGTAACAAATAGCCCAATGAATTTGCCTTGTTGTCAGCGATGAAGTGAGGAATGCGGCAAAGCAAAATGTCTTTGTGGCTTTGGTGTGATCCAAGGCAAATGCATGTCTGCATTGTTTTCTCGCACAGGTAAATAAGTCAACAAACAAATAACCGGCAGTAGATGGGCTCAAAAGGTGTAGCATTTAAAGGCAAAATCACGTTCATGTTTATTCTACAAAGAGAGAATTATCCAGAATTCAAGAAGTGAATTCAAAGTGAATTCCAAATTAAAGTAAAAAAATAGCCAAGCTGAAAGGCAGGTTTATATTTAAACGAAAAAAAATTACACAACTACAAAAAGTTTACTAGGGAAAAAAAATGCAATATATATATTTTTTTCATTTAACATGTAATCTTGCGAGGGGAATTGTTCATTATTGATATATTAGATACATTTAAAAAAATTCAGTTAACGTCATAATGTTCCCTAAAATAGTGCTCGTCATAACATAAATCCATGTTATATTACATTGTCTATATTTCACTGATTGGACGGGAGATCCCACAAAGATAGTTATTCCTGATGCCCCACCTTGGCTTGGTCCAACTTAACAAAGTAATGAGGACAGGTTATGTGTCTTTTGGCTGAGGTTGACTCACCTGAGCTTTTTGGCTGAGGTTGTGTTTTGTATGGAAAGGATATATAGATTGTACTTATTAAAGTTTGCATTTATAAAGTAGCAACATAGTCTATGTAATTCTTTAAAGGTAGTTTTTGTCCATATTGACTTAATGTTTCATTACTCAGCAATGCACGCATGTTTGTCCACGATACTACCATCACTCTTGTTGAATGAGAATTTATCAGTCTGGGTGGGTTTCCTATTATGGTCTCAGATATTCTAATAAAATGTTGGTTCTAATTGATCTTGCCAACATGAATTTAGATGCTGCCAATCCTTTATTTATGGAAAGATGAATTTTAATTTAACTTTTTTTAGAAAAAATTTCATATGCTTTTTAACTAGAATGCCAAGATTTTTTTTTTACTCATCCAAACACTACTCATGCTTCACAAGCTTTTAGTTTAAGCTATTGAATTGCAGTTCAGCTTTTGCAAATCACAGTGAGAATAGAAACCGATAACAAAACAATCTTGGGATAAGTACGTTTATAGACTTTTACATAAAGTAGTCTCTTATAGCGTTCATTGAGAATGACATAGTACATGTATTGTTCAAGAGCAATGTGCACAAGCAAAATTATAATAGTGTCATTATGTATAGTCAGACATATTAACATCAATGATTGAAAGTCAGAAATGATTGGTTTTAACTGAGCGAATAAAGAGGAAGGCACTTCATAATGGTTGGGTGGGAGGACGGGGGAGTTTAAACTAGTTAGGTATTGTGTCAGTTAAGCATACTCAGAATGTGGAGAACCGGTTTAAAAGAAAAGTGGTAGGGTGAAGTAAAATAAAGAGTAGTTTAGGGTAGAAAGGGACGAGAAGTAGGAAGAGAAAAGGGGGAAAAAGGGTATCAGGTCAAGCCCTGCTTCACTGATCAACTCCTGGCCAGAGTCCACCTCATGGACAGTCCTCTGAGTGAGCTGTGCTAAAGAGCTTGATCCATAGTTCCCCTGGCATCTATCTAACCAGCAAGACATTAAGGCCAGTGAACCAAGTTGTTGTGCAATGAAGATAGAATTAGTTGCTCATAAGGTCAAATTTCTTCCACTTTAAGGATCCAGTCTCTGACCAAGCGTCCCACTCTCTGTCTCTAAATCTTAGTTATTAAATATGGGCTGTATTAATCAATTTTCTGTATGCTGATGACACCCAGTTATATCTCTCCTCCTCGGACCTCTCCCTTGCCATCCTGCAACGTGTCACTGCTTGCCTTTCCTCCATCTCTGACTGGATGTCCTCCTGCTTTCTAAAACGAAATCTCTCTAAAACTGAACTCCTTGTCTGTCCTCCTCCTAATACTGATACTCCTCTTTCGCTTGCCCTTGAAGTCAGTAATATCCACATCAGTCCATCCTTTCTAGCGCGCTATCTTGGTGTCATATTTGACTCTGGCCTCACCTTTGAGCGTCACATCCAGAATGTTACCAAATCCTGTAGTTCCATCTTAAAAACATAGCCCACATCCGCCCCTTTCTTATGCAAGATGCTACCAAAGAGCTTGTCCATGCTCTAGTAATTTCCCACATGGTTTATTGTAACCCTCTCCTAATTGGTCTTCCCAAAAACCATATTGACCCACTAAAGTCTGTAATGAATGCTGCCGCCAGACTGATTTTCCTCTCTAGTTGGTCCTCTAGCACCTCACCCCTCTGTCAGTCCTTACATTGGCTTCCTGTATCCTATAGGAGTCAACTCAAAGTGCTAACCCATACCTATAGCATTGACCAATTCTAGCCCCTCTTATATCTCCTCACAGATCTATAGGTATGCCCCTACTCGGTCTCTCCGCTCTGCCCGTGACCTTCTCCTGTCCGGTGCTCGCACGAGTACAGCCAATTCACGCTTGCAGGACTTCTCGCGGCGGCTCCCTTCCTATGGAATAGCCTGCCTACCGCCATCAGACTCTCCCCTAGTCTTGCATCTTTTAAGAAGTGCCTTAAAACCCATCTCTTTAGGAAAGCTTATGGCCTCCCAGAGTAACCTCTACCTCACATACCGGTCTCTTGCTCTCTCCTAAAAGGCAGCACTCTACTCTCTCCTCCAGCTCTTCTTCACTACAACCTATTTTGATTGCTATTTCCTGTTCTATTGTGTTTTACACCCCACCTCCTACAGACTAAGCTCGTTTGAGCAGGGTCCTCTTCAACCTATCGTTCCTGTACGTTTTCTAGGTATTGTCCTATTTATAGTTAAATCCTCCCTTTTTTAATATTGTAAAGCGCTACGGAATCTGTTGGCGCTATATAAATGGCAATAATAATAATAATTGGAGAATTACTAATTTACTATAATGTACTACATAAGATGAGGCTTGGTGCATCAAAATCAAAAACTAAATGTTACACCTATAGATCAACTGCACATATGGCTCAAAGTGCTTGATTTAATATTTTTGGATAAGCTTTTTAACCCCTTAAGGACACATGACATGTGTGACATGTCATAATTCCCTTTTATTCCAGAAGTTTGGTCCTTAAGGGGTTAAATAAATGAAAGTTTTTGGATAAACTTTTAAAATGATTTAATATTTTGTAGAGTGTTATATATTGATTTTTTTTCCTATATTTATTTTATGATATTTTAATATTGAAATAAATTTTTAAAAAAATGCATCTAAAAATAATTAATAAATTGAAAAGCTTATCGAAAAATAATTAAATCGTTATTTGTATACAAGTTTTGAATTTCTGTATTAGTTGTTGGTGACGCAAAGTAAAAAAAAATGCCATTGTAGATTCTGAAAAAAACCCAAAACTGTTTGTAGTGTAAATGAGACCGGACGTGAGATCTCACTAGGCGAGTTATGTCTATTAACCCTTGTGCGATAGAATGCTTTCCTTAAAGGGACACCGAAGGCACTGTATCTGCTTCATCTCATTAAATTGGTTATAGTGTCTGGAGTCCCCTGGTACCATCATTTATTTCAGCATTAAACAGTTTTGTTTTTTTTTTCTTTATTTTTTCTGTGCATGAAAGTAACAGGCGATTGTAATGTGCCACAACAGCACGCATATTTTATCCATCAAGATTTGCAGGTTGGCACGAAAAAGGCTGCACATTTTTTTTTTTTTTGGTCATCGTTGTTACAAGCTATTAACAGTTTTAAACACATATAGATTGATATCAATGGCATTATATCGTAATATTACTTAGTGTTGAGTAAGAGCATGCAGGTTTACGTATACAATAAGCGATTAGCTACACGCTAGTATTGACATGAGTGTCCCAGAGTCTCTCCCCCCCCCCGCCCTGACAAAACAATATCGCCCAGTGGCCCAATAAAGTATACAATTTAAGGCAATCAACTTAATTGCAGGATGGGTTAATCCGGCGTATGGTGAAGCATTTCAGGAGCTCAGATGCTTGTCTCCAGACGTTAGGTTCAGCTGTGGAGTGTCCAGCGAGGGTTAAGCAGTTCTTAACGGGTGCTGGAGTAGGATAAGTCTCTATCGCAGTGCAGGTCCCCTCTCATGGGGTCCGACGGCTGGCTCACCGGTGAACGAGTCGCTTTGCCATGCGCCTGGTGGATTGAATAGCCGTTTCTCCCAGGTGAGGTGGATAGTACAGGGCAGGTGTTGCTGCGTTCCGTGCTCCACCATTAGTCTCGGCTGGTTGAGCGGGAAGTGCTTTCCCTTGTTTGCAGATTGGAGCTTGGCGGCCATCTTGGGCCCGACATGTGGACTGCAGTGCGGGCGGGAGACTCAGGGTGCTGGCTTGGTCGGTTGGGTCTCAGAGGTGTGGACCGGGATCACCCCCCCGGTCCATAGGGGGGGGAACGGGGCCGGCATCCCCGCGGGTCCGACTCGAAGCCCCGAGCAGTATGCGGCAGGGCAGCGGCCGTCTGTCCCGCTCGCCTCTGGAGTAGGCCTCAAAAAGGGTCAGATAGGTTTCTTCGTCCAGGGGACTGTAGCCCGTAGGGCCAGCCTCGCCCTGGGCCCCAGGGTTCTCTGCCCGCCAAGGGCCACCGTTGCCGGCACGTTTTTGCGAGAAATGATGCTTAAAATTGCCTTTTCAAAGGCTAGGCTGTAGGAGCTGGTCTAGCATGCGACCAGCCGGCTTGGCGGTCCGGCCCCGCCCAGCATTAAACAGTTTTTAATGTTTTAATGCTAAACAAGAGTCCCCGACAGTCCATCCCCTCTGTGCTGCTTTGGCTAATAAAGAAGTATTAGCCTGAGCAGCAATGTGCAGCTGTGATTGGCTGAGAGTGCCAGCTGACTGCTTCTAGCCTGTCATAGCTCCAACTGACAGTATGAATGGGTATGACAACAAAGAAGTGTGCAATCTCTGCCTTAGCTACACATACAGAAGGGGCCGGACTGTGGGTGACTAGGGACATTTATTTTGTGGTATACTGCATGAACATGGTGCAACACTGAATGGAGGGACAGTGCCATGGCACCACGGCCGTCTTTAAAGCAGGGCAAACGGGGCAGTTGCCCCGGGCCCACTTACTCCTTGGGGGACCAAAGCAGCTACCCCATGGGTCCCGCTGTCCGCAAAGAAATTTTGTATTTGCCCCATGGGCCCGCCAGTGCTGCGGCTGCGCTGGGAGCCCACACACTAAGAGGGCCAGGTTGGGCGCTGTGGCCCTTTAACAGCGCGACTGGGCCCCCTTGTTTTACTGCAAGAGGCTGGGAGGAAGTGACTGCTGCGAGGCACTTCCTCCCAGATAGAATGAAGCTACGCGGGATGGAAGAGAAGGCCGTCAGGAGGGGGCTGGAGTGCCAGAGCCTCACACTCCCAACTACCTCAGCCTGTCACTGGACCCCAGGGAACCACCCTCCTGAACCCATAAGGTAGGGCTGGAGGGTGGCTTTATAAATGCAAACTTTGCATGTGTGTGTGTCAGTATTTGTGTGAGTCAATATGTCTGTGTGTGTCTTAGTATGTGTGTAAGTATGTCTGTCAGGGTTTCTGTGTGTGTATATGTCACCATTTCTGTGTGTGTGTGTCAGTATGTCTGTCAGTGTGTCAGTATGTCTGTCAGGGTGTGTGTGTCACCATTTCTCTGTGTATGTCTGTGTGTGTCAGGGTGGCTGTGTGTGTTTTAGTATGTCTGCCTGTGTGTGTCTTAGTATGTGTGTGAGTATGTCTGTCAGGGTGTCTGTGTGTGTGTGTGTGTGTCAGTATGTGTCTTAGTATGTCTGTGTGTGTCAGTATGTCTGTCAGGGTGTCTGTGTGTGTGTCACTATGTCTGTGTGTCAGTAAGTCTCTGTGTGTGTCAGTATGTCTGTCAGGGCGTATGTGTGTGTGTGACAGTATGTCTGTGTGCCTGTCAGTATGTCTGTCAGGGCGTATATGCGTGTGTCAGTATGTATGTCTGTCTGTGCATGTCAATTTGTCTGTCAGTGTGCATGTCAGTTGGTCTGTCAGTATGTCAGTGTGTCAGTGTGTCTGTCAGTGTGTAAAAATTTAAACTTTGCATGTGTGTCAGTATTTGTGTGTGTCAGTATTTGTGTGTGTGTGTCTTAGTATGTCTGTGTGTGTCTTAGTATGTGTGTGAGTATGTCTGTCAGGGTGTCTGTGTGTGTGTGTCACTAATTATGTGTGTGTGTGCGTCTGTGTGTGCATCAGTATGTCTGTCAGTGTGTGTCACTATGTCAGTGTGTCAGTATGTCTGTCAGTGTGTATCTCTGTTGTCAGTATATATATCCCTGCATCTGTATTTAGTATATCTATGTTTCTCGGTCTGTGTGTATCTGCATGTGTGTCAGGTTGTGTATCTGCGTGTCTGCATGTGTGTCAGTGTGTGTATCTGTATGTTATCATTGTGTGTATTTGTGTATCTGTATGTTGTCAGTGGGTGTACCTGCGTGTGTATATCTGTGTGTGCATCTGTATATAGTCAGTGTTTTTATCTGTGTATCTGCATGTGTGTCAGTATATGCATTAGTGTGTCTGAGTATCCATATGTGTTTGTATATATGTCTCTGTATGTATGTCAGGTTGTGTATATGTGTGTCTGTATGTGTCAGTGTGTGTATCTGTGTCAGTCTGTATCTGCATGTGTGTTAGTGTGAGTGTCAGTGTTTATATCTGTGTATCTGCATGTGTTTCAGTGTATGTGTGTGTATGTGTATCACAGTGTGTGTGTGTGTGGCAGTGTATATGTACATGTGCATACATCTCATCATTCAAATCACCAACACTACACACAAGTACATCCCTGCATTGAACCTTCAACACTAGATACAAACACAGTCCTGCATTGAAACATCCACAATACATACAAACACATCTTTGTGTTAAATATCAAAAATATATATAAACGCACCCCAGCATTAAAAAAAAAAAAAAACCAGAAAACCCATCAAATGATTGCCCAGGGCCCAATCAATATTAAAGACGGCCCTGCATGGCACTCCAAGCACTATAACCAATTCAAAGAGATGAAATGGCTATAGTGACTATAGTGTCCCTTTAATGGCATTCAAAAAGAACATAGAATAGGGACAGTAGGACCCAAGCAATAATTACAGAAAGACAATCATATTATATAACAAATAAATATTTAAGAAACATTTGCCAAAAAAAATTGCAGTTTCCAAACCAAAAAAGCGTTATCGATTATTTTGTGACATGCACAATAATCAATAGCTTTTTGTTAAATAAGACAATGTTGTTTGGTTCTATCTTTACCATATTTTCATCTCTCCAAATGATTTATTACTATGACATTTTCCAATAAAAATCATAAAAAATAGAGGGCTGTGTTAGACAGTGTCTCACTTGTGGTATTGAACATGTGAGATGTAATATGATCTGCAAATGTATTTACAGGCGTCTTTATACACTCACCCTTAAGCATTTGGGGTGGGAAAATTGAAAAATTTCAATTCTTCTTTTGAACTGCACAAGCTATTGCAATACGAGCTATATTAATCTTGCTATCAACATTTTAGATTTAAAGAAACACGCTATACCTATATTTAGCCGTGCCATTTCTAAAGAGGCAGTACAGGGACACCTGTCAGGATTGATATTATCTTAAACATTCTATTACAGAGACTATTGTAGCTTAAGGCTTGTGTGGACAATTCCTCCAACGTGTATCGGAAGAAAAGGAATATATTTTAGGCAATTTGTTTGGCATTAACTATAATTGAAAAGTAACCTTTAAAGCCATTTCTGCATGACTTGATAAAAGTTGACAGTTTAAACTTAAGAGAAAATAAACATATTGAAATTCTTCCTTATCGTTTGCTTTATTTAATGGGGTTGTAAATAGATTTAGGATTTATCCCAAAAGGCACAACAGAGGCCAATGATACATGTGCTTGTACAAAAATCAGGGTTAGGATGTTGAAGCTAGGAGCAGGGGGAGTGGTTGCTAAGAGTCAGGGACAATTGCAGGTCATTTAGTAGTTCTTGGGTGCTATACCTTTCTGTGACAAGTCACATTTAGTGCAATAGATATGAACATAAGTTGGACTTTATGTGTGTATACCTTTATTTATCAGATACCACATCAGATTGATTAAACCTTTGCATTCAATTTTGTGTCATCTTCATCGATGAGCCACGGAGCTAACAGCCTGTAAACTTGATACTTACATTGTATAAGGTAATAGGACAACAGTCCGCTCTCTAAAAAAAAAAATATTTGGAAAATGTAAACCGACAATTCCCATATCTTTGGGTTGCATATTGCAAAATGATAATGATGTCTTTGGACTGGAATCTAGCACACACCCATGGGAGGGGTGGCAAGAAAAACAGAGAATATGAGAACTCTGAGAATGGACCTAGTGGGGTTTCAGCTGCGCCTCACTGATGAGGCCCAAAGAAGGTCGAAACGATTGTCCGGGGTTGCTGTATCTCTAATGCAGAGATAACTTGCCGGCGTTTCGGTTCTAGACTGCCATTGTGCATGGGATCAATCTGATGTGCAATAGTTTAGGTTCATTCTGTAACGGCACAAGTGAGCAAAAACTATTTTGAGACCTGTGTGGGGATTAACCAAAGAGCAAGCTATTGAGTTTCTCTAAGCCAGACTTCCTTAAACTCCGGCCCTCCAGATGTTGCTGAACTACAACTCCCATGATTGTCAGCCTTTCATTCATCGAATAATGGCAGTTGTAGTTCAGCAACATCTGGAAGGCCGGAGTTTGGGGAAGCCTGCTCTAGGCTTTTGTCCATTCTCACAGTTCTCATATTCTCTGTTTTTGTTGCAAGGGAGTAATTGCCCCCTAGACTAGGGGTGCCAAAAAGGTTGATCCCCAGATGTTGTAGAACTACAACTCCCATGATGCTTTAAATGTCTTTAGAATTCCTTTAGAATGACAAAGCATCATGGAAACTGTAGTTCTACAACATCTGGGATCTACCTTTTGGGCACCCCTGCCCTAGACCACAAGAATTATGCAGTGGGGCTGGAAGAAGGCTGTGATTGTAGCCTTAAACCATTATTCTAAAAATTAAAATAGCAGTAGATGTTTTAATATGTCTGTTTGCACAGTTTTGCTGGAGTAAGGTTATACGCATAAATTGTGCATGGCCTTTGCTAGAAGAGCACTGTGTGGGTTCATATTTGGCTGCTTGCCTGTGCTCTCTGGCTCAGACTGGCACAATGGGATATTGCCCGATGGATTATGATATCAGAGACTGACCAGGCTGCTAGGCTGCACTGAGTATGTATGATGTTACTGGCTGTATTTTCCATTGATCCTGGGATGAGATGAGGCAGTGTAGTGGCGGTGAGGTTGGTGGGAACCAGAGGCACACTGGGATCTCTGTGCATGCTCTGTCATACTGTGTAGAACATTCTAATGGAGTTGCAACTCCAGCAGTTTCAAGCTATATAGATTGCATGCACCACATAGGTAAAACCATCCATTTGGATCTGTGATCAATCAGTCCTCCACTGCCAAGATCCCTGTTAGTGGATTAGTGTAATTAGTGTACTTATAACTGAGACGCAAAGCTTGCAGTCTACAGGTTTCTCTTAGTTACTGTAACTGCAAATTTCATGTGAATTGGCACTCTACAAACATTGTCTTAATACATTTCATGTCCTGTGGATTGATTTCCATTTATGCTAAAAGATCACAGTCTCATGTAAAATTAGCAATTTATGAGAAATATAGTAAAAACTAAAAGTCACACATTGAAGAACTGAAAAAATATTACATAATAATAGCATAAAAATGGAAGACACTACAAAAGATATGTTTAGAAGATAAACAAAATGTAAGATATTAAACAGCAATAAAACAATAGCTCTACATGTGCCTTTGTGTGGCTCATTGGTAACATTGAACTTAACTAACTCATTATGCTTGATCTTCTTGAAGAAGAAGACATGGCTGTAGATTAATAAAGCATGAGAGACAAGGCTAGACTTCAAATACAGAATAGAAACTAGATACAGAAGTCAGAGCAGAAACTGCTGGACAAGGGAAGGTCTGGAACTGTACAGTAACTCAATATACTTTCTTAGTCAACTGATGATAGTTGACTGGACGCATAAAAAAAACAATACTTTAAAGCTAAACATGACTAGGTAGTTGAGACTTGGTCAAGACATAATTGTTTTCTTCAATGTATCGATTTGTATTGAAATTTTAAAGCAACACTATAGGGTCAGGAACACAAACATGTATTCCTGACCCTATAGTTTTAAAACCACTATATAACCCCCCTGGACTTCCCCTTGCTCCCCTAAATATAGTAAAATCTTACTTGTATGCCAATCTGCTGCTGTTGCTGCTATGCCCCCGATCTGCTTGCTTGGATGACATCATCAGACGTGTTGAACAAAACCCAATCACAATGCTTTCCCTCAGGATTGGCTGAGAATGTCAAGGAGGCAGATCGGGGCAGAGCCAGCACACGTCAAACACAGCTCTGGCCAATCAGCATCTCCTCATAGAGATACATTGAATCAATGCATCTCTATGAGTAACGATCACTGTCTCCATGCAGACAGCGGAGAAACTAAATGGCACTGCTACCACCAAGGATGGTTACAATTCAGTGCACATTCTCCTGTACCTCACTGTCAATGTAGCAGAAAGCAATTTAGGTTGTTGCTTGCAGCCTAGATGGTGGCCATGGCATGAAACCACACCTACCAAAAGTACTTAACTTGCCTGGTGTGCCTTGTGGCTAGTATAGAATTGGTGGGCCAGCTACAAGACTTACTAGGGTCGCAACCGAGTAATCCATTGGATTTAAGAAAAGATTTTGCATAAAGGGATTGGCAGCATGGACTAATATGGACTTTTAATATTATTTTTCTGTGCCCCTTTAACTTATAATTTTGCTGCTGTATATCTTTTCTGTTTTTTTTTTTTTTTTTTAAATTAAATGTAAAGAATTCACCTTTCTAATTGGCTCCAAAAATACTAGAAGCCCAACTGTTTCAAACATTCTTCAGAATCTAATTTTGCTGCATTTAGTGTGACGTAAAAAAAACAAGAAATACCATTTACAGAACTAGTGATTGGTGTTTTTACTCCTTATTAACACATTGTTAGCAGTTGGAATGTGTGCATATTTCCATTCACTGTTAAGAGCAGCAATGTAGCATTCACAAGAAAGTCACTGCTATTAAGTCAAATATTTGATTGCTAAAATAATTGCCTGTTGGCTTAAGCATGACAGCTGTGTGGTTTCCAGTTCACCTTATATAACCAACTACACATAATGGTTATTTTACGCATTTTCTAATTTCCTTCTTAACCCCTTAAGGACACATGACGTGTGTGACACGTCATGCTTCCCTTTTATTCCAGAAGTTTGGTCCTTAAGGGGTTAAAGGGACACTCCACTGCCCAAATACAGAATAAATCAGTTTAGTAGATATGCCCTAAATGAAAACTTCCATGCATTTAATTATGCATTTTTTCATTGGGACCATGTTTAAAAACAACTTGAAAGAACTGCAGATCTCTTGTCTGCAGCCTTTGCAAGCCCTCCCCTTCCAACCCCGCCCAGTCTTTCTGTGGCTGTCCAATCACAGATAGCCCAATGCAGCTCAATGAGAAGTCTATGCAAGGTAAGTGTTATGAGCAATTGCTGCCTCTTGGATTCAGGGCAAATACGTTAACCAAAGCAGGAAGTAATGATACCGGAGAAACTGACGGAAGCCAAGCACAGAGAGATGGACACAGGTTTCTTCAGGAAGGAAGAGATTCTTTATTGGATCACCGATCGGGACTCAGAGGGACTAGCGTCACCAAAATACAGCAAAGTCTGAGTACTGAATACATAGAGTACATTCCTTATATAGCACTGTAGCTCCTCCCACAATTAACTACACCCACACATACCCTTAACCTATTTAATGAATAGAGTCTAAACTCATCCATCCGGTCTAACCACGTGGCTCATCTGATACAAAGGAGAGGGACGCGTAATTCCAGTTCTTACATTCCTGCACCTGGTCAGTACAGTGATGACAGTATCTTAGCTACGTGTAATTAACTAACTGATACTACAAACACATATACATACATATGCCTTGTGGCAATCTTAGCCTGCTAAACTTGTATTTTACTGGAATTACATCACATTCCCCCCTTTGATGCCTCTGATATTTCACAATTACTTGAGGCATCACTTAACCTTGGTTTGCATATACCTCAGGTTACCATGAACCAGACCAGACTTATCTTATGATGTGAATCTTCAACATTCATCTTCTTGCATTGGTTCTCCCTGATCTAGAGCCTTATACTTATATATCGCCATTATCTGTGCAGCAGCCTTCCTCTCTGCTATACTTCCTATCAGGCTTTGCACAGACCTAACTACTAAGGGTATAAGACACGGTAGGAGTAGACACAACAGTAAAATCAGTAGGACTCCACCTACCACTGCCTTAAGCCCTCCAAACCACTCATACCAGCTACCAAACCAACTACTTGGATTGTACCCTTTCCATACCTGAGTAGGCACATGCGCTAGTTTAACCATATGGCTAGTAAGCTCAGCTATTGCTTGCCCTTCGTCATCTATTTGAAGACAGCAATTACTTAGGTTAAACTTCCCACATACACCTCCCTCTACTGCCAAAAGGTAATCCAAGGCTAATCTATTTTGGTAGACTGCTGTCCTCATCCTGGTGTTATGCTTCGCTAGAAGATTGAGCGCTTGTGATGTCTCATTTGTGATAATCTCAACCACCGCCTGTAATCTTATAATACGGTTGAGCATATAAATAGGGGTTCTATAACCAAAGGTACCATCCTCAGCCCACGTGGCTGGCCCATAGTAATCTATAATACGCTGGGGAGGCCATTCATCATCTTCCCAGGCGCCTATCTCTATGGGTCCCCTTTTCTTCCTATGATTCACATCATACACTTTAACACCTAAAGTCTCACCTGTTTCAATCGGTAACAAGAAGAAGGATGGTTTGAGCATACCCAACACACATGCCCCTTCCCAGTCCTGTGGCAGCTCCGAATAGGCTTTCTTACCACAGATCCAGTACAAATTTGCTGGGGCTCTCCAAGTAGATGTGATGGATAGATCAAACCACACATCCTTTAAATTGGCATATCTAGCAAACGGGTTAGATGGTTCTGAGACATTTGAAGCCGACCACCAAGTTGTATTCTTTGTATCATCATCATAAGCTTTTTGCCCTAGACAAGTTAATTCTCCTACAGAAGTATTATACATTATTCCTTTCCTTGCTATGCAAACATAACCTATGATGGAGGTCTTTAATCTCCACTCAGATTTACCTCTAACACTCATATGATAATCGGCTTGTGTAGATATTAATTGGTCAACTGCCTCAGAACCGGACATTACCTCCTTTGCTTCCCAAGGCCATTGGTCTCCCATGTTAGTACCTCCACACACATAGCAGTTGGTAACATTAAGACTACCGGCAATACTTTCAGCTAAATCGATGAACAGGTTTTTAGCATTATGGGGGATCTTATTATCTATACTCATCTCTTCGTAAAAGGAATGGTATACTTGATGAGTCTGGGAGGATACCGTATCAGTCTCTATTCCTATAAACAATAATGTCCCAGGATCTAAACCCGTCCCGTATATTTGAAACCCAAATAAATTTCCATACTTATCTAAGAACTTGTCGGGGTTATTAATGAGTATATGGACTGGGTTGCATTCCATAGACTTACAATAAGGGCTAGTCGGCAACTTAGTCACTATCATGTCTTTGTCTACTGTCTGTCCCCAAGTTGCCCACCCCACACAAGACCAATATGGGCAAAAGTTATAATCTCTATTTGGGCATCTAGGACTTACATATTTATTTTTGCTACTGGGACAAATATATTTATCGTTAGACCCATACGTCCTCTCCCATCTAAGATCCCCACATACATTCCACGGCTTTCTACCACTCGATATCGCTTTACACGCATCAAATAGCAGAACACCCGAAGAATGTACGGATTCTAACACCGTTTTATTAATTAGGGTCCCCTGAGGATCTCCATTCCTGAGAGTCAACCAAATTGTACGAGGCTGATACTCCGGACTGAAGCACTTAGGTTCTCCTACTCCTAAATGGCACACACTATAATCTATATTTAAGTATCTACATCTCGATACATCTCCTTTACATTCGTATTGTGAATGCCAAATTAGGGTTTGGGAAATATGGTTACCTGTTCTCGTAGTCTTAATGCATACCTCACAGCTAGGAGTGTCGGTACCTCTACCTTCCTGAATATAAAAACACATATAAATAAACACTATCAAAAGCACATCTTTCGCCGTCATCCTCAGTCTTCGTCCGTGCGATGGCGCCTCAGCTTCCAGGATGTGAGGGGCTGCAGGGAATGGAGTTCTGCTCGTCTTCACAGGTGTCCCTTCGAGACTTTCCTGGCTTATACACTATGTGATGGTAAGCGGACAGGCTTTATTATGGCCTTCTCACTCACACCTGTAACAATAAAATTTGTAATCCACAATAATTCCTCGTTACTCCGACTGAGTAGTGCGTTTTAACCGGATCTTGCAGGGATTCTCTGGATCTGCTGTAACTTGCCAAGAATCGACTGCTGCTGGTTTAACCCTGGAGTGATGTATCCACGGAGTCACTTCTGCTACTTTTATTGCTGTAGGGGTAGACAAAAGAACAACATAAGGACCTCTCCACTTGGGCCCTAACGGTACATTATTCCACTCTTTAATCCACACTTGATCTCCTGGATGATAACTATGAACAGGGGGATAAATATTCACAGGTAATCTATCTTGTACCCATTTCTGTACCTCCTCCATAGTCTTACCCAACTCTACAACCTGCTGCCGGGTAATTCCTTCTCCCAACTGACTCAAGTCCCCCCTTAAGTTACCAAGTACGGGAGGTGGTCGCCCATACATGATTTCAAAAGGAGAGAGGCCCATCCTTCTGGTAGGGGTACTGCGGATTCGCAATAAAGCTATGGGTAAGAGAACGTTCCACTTAAGTTGGGTTTCCTGACACATTTTAGCCAACTGGTTCTTTATAGTTCTATTCATTCTCTCTACCTTACCAGAACTCTGGGGTCTATATGCAGTATGAAGCCTCCACTTTATACCAAGCATATGAGTCAGTTGTTGTAGGCACTGGTGAACAAAAGCTGGACCATTGTCCGATCCTATAGAACAGGGTAGTCCATATCGGGGTATTATTTCTCGTAGCAGGAATCTCACAACTTCTCCTGCTTTCTCTGTACGAGTAGGACATGCTTCTACCCAGCCTGAATAGGTGCACACAATTACCAGCAGGTAACGATGTCCACCCGATTTAGGCATCACTGTAAAGTCTATTTGTAGATCGGACATGGGGAGTCCCCCCATAAACTGAACTCCTGGTGGCTTTACTGGTCCTTGTCTTGCATTATTCTTAGCACACGTTACACATCTGCGTACAATGGCCTGAGTCAAGTTGGACAATCTTGGTATGTAGAAATGTTTTCTAAGAGATTCTTCAGTACTGTCTCTCCCAGAATGTGTCCCGTTGTGATAATTTTGGACAATTTCTACCGCTAGCGATGCTGGTATAACTATTCTTCCATCTTCTAGCTGATACCACTTGTTCTCCAGATACTTTCCCGGTTCAGTCTTTAACCACTCCTCTTCTTGAGCTGTATAAACTGGAGTCCATTGAGACAGTGGGGTTGGTATTAGAGCAGCTATATGCCCCACATACTCCTGTCTTCCTGATTCAGCAGCACGCTTAGCTGCACTATCTGCCATCCGATTTCCCTTGGTTACATCACCATCACCTCTCAGATGCGCTCGACAATGTATGATACCGACTTCTTTCGGCTCCCACACTGCTTCCAATAGTTGTAGGATTTCAGCTGCGTACTTGATTTCTTTGCCTTCTGAATTCAGTAGTCCTCTTTCTTTATACAAAGCTCCGTGGGCATGAGTGGTTAAAAACGCATACTTAGAGTCCGTATAGATATTTACTCTTAAACCTTCAGCCAATTGTAACGCTCGTGTTAGTGCTATTAATTCTGCCTTTTGTGCTGATGTTCCTTTCGCCAGTGGCCGAGCTTCTATCACCTTGTCTATTGTTGTCACTGCATATCCTGCATAGCGGATCCCTTCTTTCACATAACTACTGCCGTCGGTGTAATATTGAACATCGGGGTTCTGGATGGGAAAATCACGAAGATCTGGTCTACTTGAGAATACTTCATCCATTACTTCCAAACAATCATGTTGACTTTCAGTAGGTTGTGGCAAAAGGGTAGCTGGATTTAAGGTGTTTACAGTCTCTAAATGCACTCTTGGGTTTTCACACAACATTGCTTGATACTTGGTCATACGGCTATTACTAAACCAATGATTTCCTTTGTAATCCAACAACGTCTGTACTGCATGTGGGACTCGTACATAAAGTTCTTGACCCAGAGTGAGTTTATCGGCTTCAGCTACTAGCAGGGCGGCTGCAGCTACGGCTCTTAGACAAGGTGGAAGTCCGCTGGCCACTGCATCCAGTTGCTTAGACATGTAGGCAACAGGTCTTTGCCATGATCCCAAGTACTGTGTCAATACTCCCACAGCCATTCTTCTTTGCTCGTGTACATATAAGTAGAATGGTCGTGTGTGATCAGGTAGACCTAATGCTGGGGCACTCATCAAAGCCTTCTTCACATCTTCAAATGCCGTTTGCTGTTCTTGGGTCCATAGGAAGGGGTCGTGCTCTGTACCTTTGATAGCTGCGTACAGAGGTTTTGCTAGTATCGCATAACTGGGAATCCATATCCTACAGAAGCCTGCTGCCCCCAAGAATTCTCGCACTTGTCTTCTATTCTTGGGTATTGGTATTTGGCAGACAGCTTCTTTTCTCTCTGGCCCCATAATTCTTTGACCTTCAGAGATATGGAATCCCAGATACTTGACAGTTGGCAAACACAACTGAGCCTTCTTTCTAGACACCTTGTATCCTGCCTTCCAGAGAATGTGTAGTAGATCGTGCGTTGCTTGCTGACAGATTTATTTTGTAACTGCTGCTATCAACAAGTCATCTACATATTGTAACAATACACACTCTCCTGGGATGGACTCGAAATCCAATAGATCTTGACTTAGGGCTGAACCAAATAGGGTAGGTGAATTTTTAAACCCTTGGGGCAGTCTTGTCCAAGTCATTTGGCGTTTTGAGCCCGTTACAGCGTTCTCCCATTGGAAAGCGAAAATACATTGACTTTCTGCGGCAATTCGGAGGCAAAAGAAGGCATCTTTGAGATCTAAGACTGTGAAGTAAGTAGCCCCGCCCGGAATTAAAGCAAGCAGGTTATATGGATTGGGTACAACTGGATGTATGCTAACAACCGCATCATTGACTGCTCTTAAGTCCTGCACAGGTCGATACTCATCTGTGCCGGGCTTTTGAACAGGCAGCAATGGGGTGTTCCAGGGGGAAGTACAGAATTTTAGGATACCATACCGTATGAACTTATCCAGATAGGATTGGATGTTCTTCTTAGCCTTCTGCGGGATGTGGTATTGTCTCAGGCTCACTGGATAAACCCCATGTTTCAGTTCAATTTTTATAGGTGGAATATTGCGGGCCAGTCCTGGTGGGTTGTTCTCTGCCCAAACTCCTGGTATGTTAAACAATGTCTCATCACTCCTAGGGTTTTGGCTAGTCAACACTGTATAAAGTCGCCACTCTTCTTCCTTTGGTACGGATAAAGTCATAATACCTGAAGGTCCATTAAACTTTAAAGATGTTGTTCCATCTGGTAGGAACGTAATCTGCGCTTGTAATTTGGATAGCATATCACGTCCCAGCAATTGGACTGGACATTCAGGCATATAAAGGAATTGGTGTTTTACTACGTGGCCTCCCAATGTACAGAGTCGACTTTTAAGAACCGGTCTTTCAGCACTTCTTCCAGTTGCTCCTATCACAGTAATAGTCCTTCCAGATGGAGGAGCAACTAGATTAGTCACCACTGAATGTTCAGCACCAGTGTCGATCATGAACGCACTCCTTTTCCCCCCTATTGATACATCGACCATAGGCTCCGCTCGACCAAGGGGGATGGAGCCCGGTCGGTATCAATAGTCCTCCATGACCGTGTCAGCCAATCCTACAAAGTCCCTACCTTCTCTATCGCGAGACCTTTGCGCTGCTGGAATATACCTGTCTTCCCTAACACTTCCTCTGTTCCCATTACTCCCTCTATAACCATTACTCCCTCCGGGACCTCCTCTACCTCTCACTCTGCCTCTAAAGTTTCCGTAGCCTGCCCTGGGTTGGTCTCTCTCGTACTGCTCTCTTTGCGGACATTCGTTCCTCCAATGCCCTTCTTCCTTGCAATACGCACACTGATCCCTACTCAAAGGCTCCCTACTCCATCTATTATTGCCTCTATCTGGGCCCCGTTTATCTACGCCTGCGATCGCTACCGCTAACATATCAGCCTTTTTACGCATCTTGCGCTCCTCCTCTTTCTTGCTTTCTGTTTCCCTATTCATATAGACCTTATTAGCTACCTCCATTAGTTGGGAGATTGACATACCTGCAAACCCTTCTAACTTTTGTAGCTTGCGCTTAATATCTCCGTAAGCTTGGCTGACAAAGGCGGAGTTAACCATTCGGGAATTGTCTGCGTCTTCCGGATTAAAGGGGGTGTACAAGCGGTACGCCTCCAATAATCGGTCATAAAAGACACTGGGCGCTTCATCGCTTTTCTGGATCACCTCAACTGTCTTCGACATGTTAATGGCTTTCTTTCCTCCGGCTTTCATGCCAGCAATTATAGCGTCTCTATAGGCTCTGAGTTGAACCATATCAGCACCATTTACGTTCCAATCGGGATCAGTGTTGGGATAATGTGTTGCGGCCCATGCTGCTGGATTAGCTTGGTTCAAAGCACGGGCTCTATCCTCTAATGCTTTAATGGCTGCTTGATTTATTCTTGTCCTTTCCTCATTGTTAAATAAAGTCATTAATAACTGCTGGCAATCAGCCCATGTCGGATTATGTGTCTGTACTATTGAGGTGAACAGATCAGTCATGGCTTGTGGTTTCTCAGTATACGAGGAATTATGGGTCTTCCAGTTTAAAAGGTCGGTAGTGGTGAAAGGGACATATACGAAGACAGGGTCAGCGTGTGCCATTTGACCTGCGGCATCGATATAAGCTGACCCGGGATTTAAGCGAAGAGGCATCTGATAGTGCTTTAATTGTTGGGCACCAGTCAACTGTCGGGTTTGGATGGGGCTACGTAGGGAAACGTCAGTCATGGGTTCCGGTCGGGGAGAAATAGGGTATGGGGATGTGGGAGTTTGGTTTTGGGAAAAGGAGGTAAATAAAACACTTCGGGCCGAGCTAGATGAAGCTTGACCGGAAGTCTGAAGTGGCGCCAAATCAGGATATTCGTTTCTAATGGGGGTGGGTTCTGGTTCCGGAAGGGGAGATTTAGTACGAGGGGGGGTGGATCCTGTACTGGAGGAGGAAGCGGAAGTGGATGAGGGTAATGAGGGAAGGGTTACAGGACTTCCTGTATTTGCGTCACTTCCTCTTACCGGAAAGTAAGGGGGCGGCAAAGGGATCTCGGACTCAGGGGGCGTGTCCAAAATGGGCCTAACACCAGCCCTAGTGGACGAACAAGTCCTAGCTACCATGAGGCGACACTGCTCCTCGTGGCATGTCCGGAGCCATTTTGGCGAGTCATTTACGGCCTGTCTCCAACAATCAATATAAGGAAACTGGCCGTAAAGTTCAGGCCTACCTGATACAGCCACGTGTAAGCGCTGTACCAGAGTTGGATCCAAACTGCCACGTGGCGGCCATGCCGCAACCAAAGTAGGCCACTCCCTAGTGCACAAAGTGACCAAACGTACAGGGGACATCTTAACCCCAAAATCACAAACTTTGAATCCCTTTTTAAAATTCTTAACCATACATCCTAAGGGATCCGGAATCGTTGACTGCGACGCACCCATATTTAACAGTGGAACGTCGTCGACAACGATTACTATACACGCGTACTATTCAACAGTCACACCCGTTTCCTCTGGCAACAGCACCACGTGGTACGGTTACCAAGTGAAACGTACACAATAACAATAAACACTCAGGGAATTCCCGTACACACACAGCTGCTACACCAGTCACTATATAATCAATATTATGCCCTTTGGCGTAACTACACAGTCACCCACGCTATAATTCTCTATATACGAATTACCCGTCTATAACACACCCCAGTAACATCGTCTTTTACAAATAGCGGTTACAGTACGGTTAGCATAGGTCAAAGCACAAGTTAAGGTCACAATACAATTATTAGTGGTTATGGTGTTAAACATGCAATGGACGACAATGATTAGTACTTATTATATAATGTCAGTAAATATACAGGGTTATGGTACCGTGCACTATAATACAGCAACACACTATTAACACTCTCGCTAGACGGCTGAGCTCGCGCTATCTAACAAGATATACACTTTACTAAAACAATCGTTAACACATTTACAATTCCCAACTAAACTATTGGCCAGTACCTTGAATGGACTACCTAAAACTATATACACCCGTTTTGGTTAGCCACACTGCCCAATCACCACATATACATAGCGAGCTAGAGAACCGAATTTACACAGACGCCTCTTAGTCGCACTATACAACGAGCTAGAGAACCGAATTTACACAGGCGCCTCTTAGTCGTACTATCAAAAGTCTAGTGGGTTCCAAATTTACACGCCTTCCCACTTAGCCCAGATAGGATGAGAACTAGCGAACCGAATTTACACAGGCGCCGCTTAGTCTCCCGGTCCCTCCGACCTAGCGAACGTAATATACACCCTAGAACGCTAGTCTAGACAAGACACCGGTGTCCGGCTAGGGCTATTTACACCAGGACCCCGCCTGACTAACCAAATCAAACGGTCTGACTAAAGAGCGTTCGATCGAGCGGTGCGCCTTCGCTCCTTCCCTCCGACAGAGGGGGCAGATACAGATTCAAAAACCCCTTTGGGCCTACCGCACAATCGGTATACCCCTAGCGGGTCCTGCCGTCTAAAACAGCAGTTATCTTACCTCCTCGTTCCTGAACCTGAGTTCACACTCATCGACGGGGACACCCCAGCACTTCTTACGTAGAGGCCGATGATCTCCTGGACAACAGACCAGTGGCGCCGAGACGAAGGGAGGTCCACGCAGAAGTTCAGGGGTGCAGCCGTAGAGAACGTGGGCAAAGATAGACCGTCTCACGCCTCTGCCTCTCAGCTACCGTTGAACGATGAGCTTCCCGGCCAATGCACCAAATGATACCGGAGAAACTGACGGAAGCCAAGCACAGAGAGATGGACACAGGTTTCTTCAGGAAGGAAGAGATTCTTTATTGGATCACCGATCGGGACTCAGAGGGACTAGCGTCACCAAAATACAGCAAAGTCTGAGTACTGAATACATAGAGTACATTCCTTATATAGCACTGTAGCTCCTCCCACAATTAACTACACCCACACATACCCTTAACCTATTTAATGAATAGAGTCTAAACTCATCCATCCGGTCTAACCACGTGGCTCATCTGATACAAAGGAGAGGGACGCGTAATTCCAGTTCTTACATTCCTGCACCTGGTCAGTACAGTGATGACAGTATCTTAGCTACGTGTAATTAACTAACTGATACTACAAACACATATACATACATATGCCTTGTGGCAATCTTAGCCTGCTAAACTTGTATTTTACTGGAATTACATCACAGTAACAATACCTGTTGTATGCTTGAAAAGCCAGTGGGTGTTACCAGTATAATTTTTAAAAGTGAAAATTTCTATTGAAATCTGCACTTTTTCCCAAAACTTTTCAGCAAGATGAAGTGCTTTAGGGGTCTGGAGTCTGCCTATAAACGAAATTGTCTAATATGTTATGGTGTCCTAACTTATGTTAAATTATTTTAAATAATGTCAATAATGTTAAATAAATACATATATGTATGCATTGATCCTGAGGAAAGCCCCGGACGAGGGCTGAAACGTTGATCTTTTGAAGACACATACCACATAAAGGAATTTTAACTACAAAAAGACCGTGAGTGCAAGCCATTTACTTCTTATTTGCTTATTTACATTTATATATTGACATTGACTGCAGGGACTATGAAACTGGTCAAAATATAGGTTCATCTTACAACAGGAAAAATAAACCCAAAACACACTGCCAAAGATATACTGGGGGGGCTCATATACTCGAATGGGAATGTCTGTGAATTGTCCAATCAAATTCCAGACCTTAATCAATCTGACTATCTTGAAAAACGTGAAAATTGCTGTCTACCGAAATTAGCCATCCAAACCGACAGAGCATGAACAATTTTGCTAGGAAGATTGGGATGTCAAACAGAAAGAAGAAACCACACTCTTATGATGGTCATGGTGCTGCCAGATCTGGGGCTGGCCAACCCCCCTCCAACAATAAAACAAAAGTATGGTACAGAAGGGTCACTTGTGCAGCAGATTTATTGGAAAAACAGGATTTCGATCTCCAATTAAATCTTTCTCAAGCTTGGGAAAAAGATTGGGATATACTTCTATCAAGTATTGATTCATGTGGATAAGTGCAAACAATAAATGCCTGTTTTTGGTTTTTAACTTCATCAGAAGAAAGGGTTCTTTAACCCCTTAAGGACCAAACTTCTGGAATAAAAGGGAATCGTGACATGTCACTCATGTCATGTGTCCTTAAGGGGTTAAAGTAAGAACAATAAAGATGAAGAATTCTCTGCCTAAATGGGTTGTTTTATGAAATTATCAACAACAGGAGGACATAGTCTTAACTAGTTCAGGGACTATTACTTTACTGAGAGCGTAGTGGATGCATTGAATAGCCTTCCAGCTGAAGTGGTAAAGGTTAACACAGTAAAGGAGTTTAAGCATTCATGGGATAGGCATAAGGCTATACCAGATATAAGATAAGGCCAGGGAGAAATTAAAGTATTTGGAAAATTGGGCAGACTAGATGGGCCGAATGGTTCTTATCTGCCGTCACATTCTATGTTTCTAAATTCTATAGATATTTTAAAAAATAAAAAAAAAAGGGCTTGGGTGCTTTTTTGCAAAAACAGAATATCCAAGGCTATAATTAATATGAAATGTCGTCCTTTATAATATTTTAATGTGCTACATTAATGCCAATCATAATAATACCTATGTGAACAAGTTGATGATCTAAGTAGAGATCTGATTACCATCATAGAGTCAAGAAGTAAATATTTTTTTCTGTTTGGCATAATTGGAAATGACTAGAACTGTTTTTTTATTGCCTTGTTTTGGATCAATAGCATAATGTATTGGGTTTCACAGTTGAACTTAATTAACTTTTAGTCTTTTTTTCAACCTAGACAACTATGTAACTACGTAACTATATGGTAAAAGTTTTGACCATGTATGCAAGTTGTGTAAAACGAATTATAAAATTACTAACCAAATCCATTTTATTTCCAGTTTTTACCAGTACAAGTTGTGAGAATGCCCAAGAGGTATTTCAGATGGTGAGTTGTTTCAAAATATACCATTCGCTCTATTAAGAGAAGTATTATTTGCAATATGACGAATGTGACTGACTATACCTTTATGGAATTCCTCAAACCAGTGAATGCTACAAAAGTTTGTGAACTGAATTTTTCATTCTGCTGGCTCTATAAGAATTGTGGTTTAGGTGCATCCACCAGGCAAAGGTTGGTCCTGACTTCCCTGCAACTTCAAGCCGTGATGGCTAAAATCCCTCCCAGTTGTTGAACTACTAATCCGATGATGCTTTGGTACCCTGAGGTTAACAAAGCATCATGGTAGCATTAGTTAAACAACAGCTAGGAGCTCAAACATAGGCATCACTGTCTTAAAATAAATCGCCACAATTTTTGTTGTAACGATTAGAAGAAACCTGATTTTTCCACAGACAAACTTTGTTGATTTTGTAGTTTGGTACCAGTAATATTTAAGAAGTTTAATAGCCTATTATTTTACAATGGAAAAGAAAACATAAAAAGAGGGGGTGGGGGGGGGAGGCGTCAGACTGAGTCATTAATAGTGTTCTCCTGAATGTATAATTGCTCTAGGCACAGCAAGTCAGATTATTTTGACACCTGACATGCAATTAGAACATGGTCACACGGCTAAAGAAAGATTTTACACCCCCCCTTTTTTCTTTACATAGGGAAAGAAAAATTAGCATATTTCTTCTGCTTAGAATAATAAGGGCCTCAAATCAGGATTTGCTTAATGAGGTAAAATTCCAGTTGTTGACATTAATACATGTGACATATTTTTTTTTCCGGTTGTAAAAATAAACCCTGGGAGGCTGCATCTTTTACATGGCTGTTTTATGCCTCAGTAACACAAAACTGCTCACAGATAGACAAAAGACCCACGCTGCCAGTTCTGTAACCGACAGGACAGGAACAAAGGCAGCCGAGACCTCTTAATGCAGTGACAAACGGAGATGCAAGCCTCCTGTTTGCTTTTTAGTTTATGCCTTCCTTAAGCATGATGAAACTGTGACACACAGAGTGATATCGTGGACATTTAACTCATCAAGTCTATTACCAGAGACTGACGTAGACAGAGGTGAGTATATATTATAGCCTTCAACGCACATGTCAGACAAACAGGGAACAATTACTTCTGCCCCAAGGAGTTATAGACAATGACGCAACCTTAAAATACAGGACAGACTGAATAGGTCCAAAGAGGACTGATACAAAATGAAAATGTTTCATGAGCAGAAGAGGATGAACATTTGAAAAAGAATATTAAAAAATGTGAATAAATTTTTTTTTTAACTCGTAGTGACATTTCAAATACTTGATCATGTTTAATTCCACAGTGTTCCATGCTCATTGGCGCTACCGACATTAAAAACAAATTATCGTTTGGTTATATTTATTCAGATTCACCACCAAAATCATTTTGTAGCTTTGTATTTTCCATGAACTTTGAGCAAATGTCAGTGACTATGTGGGACAATATTATACCAATAACATACAATGGACGGGTAACCTGCATCTGTACAGTATATCAATATGTTCTAAAGTCATTTTGGGAGTTCAGTGTGGAACACATATCTCTATACATATGGCTGTGGCCTTCATTTCTAGTAGCCTTTGATAAGGTATTTAACAAATACATTATTGAACCTCAAACAAAGATGTGTCCTACTTGAAGATGCTTTCACGGCTGCAAATGATTGTAGATCACCGAAGTGGATAGTGACGGGTCCAACGGAAATGTGATGGGCAGAGAAGAGAACATATCTGGAAAATTCAAGTCTGTTTTGGTTAGTGATATTTAAAGTTGGTCTAACCATTGCTGACCTGTACAAATGGCTAGAAGAAATATTTTTCAGTTGTCTTAACAGATAAGGTAAACAGCAATCATAATATGGTGTTGCACCCTGGTAGTGTGGCTTAATACAAATACTTACTGATAGAATGGGTTCAAAGGAAAATCTTCAGCTGTTGGGATGTAGCAATACGTGCATTAAACGAGGTGGCTGATTATATTGGCTGTTTTACATTTACCATTTACATTTTTTATTTTTTTTAAGAACAGAGTTTCTGTGAATAAACAACAGTGTTGCGAATGAGAAATATATTAGAAATTATTTCCACGTTAAAGCCCAATTCGTTTGGCTACATTCGTTTGTCTTTCGGCTAAATAAAAATGGTGCTCTGTTAAGTTTCATTTTAAATTGTTAATTTGAGAAGTATGTTTGAGAATTGGCCAAACTTTAGTGGAGCTTACCGATCACATAAAGCATATTCAAATCATTGACTTGTTATTAAATAAAATAGCAAATCATTCACACACTGTATGGTGTTAATAGGTTTATGCTGCTGTCACATTCGCAAAATGACTATTTAACTACATGGTATTAATAGATGGAAAATAGTGAACACCTCTGCAAAATTACCATTTCATTGTGCATCTCAGCTTGGTACATTTTGGACTGAACATTGTAGATACCAGTAGGGGCATAAAAACGACTGAATGTGCTGCATTTAACATCATCATTATAAATGAATGAACGATATTTATTTCACATATAGGAACACAAGTTAAAAGAACACTTTTTATAACACGAACAAAACACATCTACCGTAGACCCTTCATATCAGTGAATGCAGACATGGAACGATAAATAAAATAAATAAAACCAAAATACATTTTGAAATATTTTTTATCACT
The DNA here is from genome assembly GCF_036172605.1 of Pelobates fuscus. Classification (NCBI taxonomy): domain Eukaryota; kingdom Metazoa; phylum Chordata; class Amphibia; order Anura; family Pelobatidae; genus Pelobates; species Pelobates fuscus. Next base: position 28,397,764 of record NC_086329.1, on the reverse strand, counting down.
AATTACAGGAATAAACTAATGGTCAATATAAAAACTCAACACTTAATACTTTAGTTTCAATATTTTTGAAAGCATTAAACTATTCTTTGGCTGCACATGTCCAAGATGGAGTGGGATCTACTGCTTGCTGGTTCAGACCATTCAGGTAATTGTTGTAATGGTAACTTGATTTGCAAGTTGGCTTCTCACCATTTATCTGCCATGACATTCACTATAATTTCCTTTATTATAACTCCCGACTGTCGTGGATTTGGTGGGACCATCTCAAATTAAGGTTTCTATCCCACTGTCCTGAGTTTCTTTAGATGCAGGACGCCAGAGTACTGACTCCAATCTATGTAGTGCGAGAGTATTATTAGACGCCTCACAGTGTGTCGTCTAAACAAAGGGAATTAAGGGCACAGAGCGCTTCAAAAGTGCTCTGCGCGTGTGCTGCCCTGAGTGGGTCTTTTTTTTTAATTATTTTTTTTTGTTGCGCAGGTGAGTACAAAAACATTGACAAACGCCACAACAGCGTACACGGGTATATATACAGGCTAAACAGTGGCAGAGATATGTGCGCATTTTTGTTTTTGAGTACAGGCTTGTGTCAAGTGCCACTACAGTGTTCATATCGATGCATTCAGGCTTAACATTGGCGTGAGTGTGTATATTAAATTAATAGACATGCGTGAATGTTCAAGGTAATGTAGCAAGAATTTGTGAGACACGTTTACAGATATGTAGACTATGCTGGGGCTGTAAGTCTTTTGGGTGGACATGCCACTGTGGGTGTCACCAGTAATGCAAGCCCCGTCACTGCTATGCCCCCTATAGGCTTGCTAGCCAAAGTTGGGAGTTAGGTCATTACCACCAAAGCGTGGTACTAACATTCATTAACCAATCTGAAGTGCATACCACAATGAAGTACACAATGCCTACACAATAATAATGTTGTAAAGGCAAATATTAAAATAGGTTTTATGTTGTATGTGTGCAAGTCTGCTCTACATGCTATAAACACACTGTAGGTCTTCACAGTTAATGCTGTACATCATCTGTGCACATTGAAGTGATTCAAGTAAAGCACACAACACTGCAAGGATGTAACTTACAATCTTACCTTGTACAGTGCATTATGAATATTTGAATTTATCCTGTCTGGATCTAAGATACTGTGTTGTGTACTATAGGACACACTTGGTCCTCCCGCAAATCCAGGATGGTATCCTCAGGCAGAGCTTTAATCTAGGGGAGGACTAGCAATGTATCACAAAGGGGATAAGAGTGGAGACCTGGAGAGACTGTGAAATGTATGAAGACTTTCTCCTGATTTGTGTTTCTGACACATTGGATGAAGAAAACTCTTCACGTATTGGTTCCAATGCTTTAATTAGCTATGCATCAAACTAGCTTCTGGATATTAGCACCACTTATGTGCAAGGCACATGCTTGTAATATCTGAAGTGTGGAGGAGTAGTTTGCTTCCTGTCTTGCTTTCCGACTGGGTTTTCTGCAATTTAGACTTATTTACAGCGCTCTTATCCCCATGGTGATACACTGCTAGGTCTGCTCTAGATTTAAGCTCTGCCTTGCCATGCTCAATATAGCATGATATCATCACAAATCCATGTAGGGATGATGTAAAGAATCAAAAAGGCTAAGAGGGATTTCACAATTCAAGTCCACAATGAAAAGGGAATAAGGGAATTTAAGTAGCATTACTCTAACAGTTTTCCTTCATGAGGTCCATATAGATGTCAATTAATACATCTAAAAAGTTCAAGGAAGCTTCCGAAATCTAATGGGGAAAAAAGAAGGTTCCCCTCATGCTCACTAGGCAATTGAGAAGATGAGAAAAGAAAAACATCAAATGTAGCAACATCTGGGCTTTAGAGAAAAGTTTAGCTCAAATCTGGTCCAACCAAGTGATAAATGTGATATACGGTGGAGGTTTGGGTCTGAGAGACATACAATGCTATATATCTGTTTGGACAGCCCTGAAATCATAACTCTGAGATAGAACATTTTAAAGAAACAAAACAAAATAAAACAAGAAACAGAAGCAATCAAGTTATAAATATGAGTGTTGCCATGACAAGTTCTCTTATTTTTAGATCTATAAAAAATGAAACATACATAAAAAAAGTATTTCAAACGTTAAAACAACATTTTATTTAGCTTACCAACAAGATATAAAACAGAATAAGCTCAACATTTGTTTAGAGTGGCTCCATTGGACTTGATTTCCCAGCAGAATAGTGGTAATTGTAATTAATAGAGAATTACCAGATTTTACTAATGTCATGATGTAAAGTCATGATTTTATAAAGGACACGGAGGCTCCTATTATGCTATTCTCTTTCTTTATTCCTCAGCAGCAAAAGAGAGAGATATTGTAAATATTCAACAAAATTTAAATAATAACATAATTTACCCCAAAGGGTTAACCATATATAACTTATTAACCAATGAGAGTGTTCCCAGCATAATAGAGTCCCATGTGACCTTAAGCCACTCCTCTTTCTTTTGATGTTGTCGATGAACACTTCTCAAACAGAAACGATGTAACCAAAAGATGTGCAGAACCGTGAGTCCCAGGGAAATTCAGGCAACGGAGCTCCAAATATAACTGGCAACCTTCTGATTGAAACTTTCATGGGCAGACATGGACCAGAATGACAAACCCAATTAGGAGGCTGTAAGACAAGAAATTAAATGGTAAAATACGTTCTTGGATATTGTTTCCATATCATATTACGACCTTAGCTACCAGAAACCCATCTGTCAGTTCAGTACTAGTTATCAGGTGAAAACAAATTCACATTATTACACAACTCGTGCCCATTATATGACAGGCTATTCACAGGGAGGGCGCCACTTACCTGGATTGGGCGGGATAATACTCGCCTCCGTGTCCTTTATAAAATCATGACTTTACCTCATGACATTAGTAAAATCTGGTAATTTTATTAAAGGACACAGAGGCTCCTATTATGGTAGTTCAAAGCTGTGTGATCACTGAAGAGGAAAAATGAGAAATTGGTTTGAAATTAAATTCCCGGAATGTAGATTCGTTGGACCAATCAGCTGCACGGAGGAGGTCTTCTAGTCTACAACCGAGAGAAAAGGCTTTTGATGCCATAGCGCCCCTCACTGAGTGCGCTCCGTACGTGGAGGTATCAATGCCAGCCGACTCCATGATCCATTTAACTCAGCGAGCTATGGTAACTGTAGAAACCGGATGGTGAGGTTGTCGGAGTGCCAGAAACAGATCTGGATACCGGGAATCACAAACTGAAGCAGTCCTTATTTCATATTCCTTGAGGCAGAGTACTGGACATAGATTCACGTTATGTGGAAAAGCTGGGTAGAAGACTGATGTAATGGATGTCTTTGTACGTCTCGAGATGTCGAAGGAGACGCCTTCTGGTGTAAAGGAGCGTGCCGTGAGATCCAGTGCTCGGACATCCGAGATACGTTTACATGAGACTAAACATAATAGTGTAACCAATTTAGCCGTGAGCTGTTTGATCGAAAGGTCCTCATTTTTTGGCCAATTTTCAAACATTCAAAGAACTAGGCCAACATCCCACAAGGCTGCATACTTAGGTTGTGGTGGGCGTGCAAACTTGATGCCACGTAGAAGTCGACATACCACTGGGTGCTTTCCTGCCTGGAGTCCATTCCAGCCTTGATGGCCTGCCGAAATAGCTGATCTATATAGGTTGATTGTATGATATGCCAGGCCATGGTCGAAGAGTGAAGTAAGGAAACTGAGAACCTGACTCACGTTTGAAGATATGGGATAAAAGTTCCAAGGACCAACTATTCCATGCGTTCCAAGCATGTAGGTATGACCTCCTCGTTCCTGGGGCCCAAGCCCCTACCAGGAGTTCCAGAGTTGCTTGTGGAACATTTGGGATGTAGCAGGGTCCCCAGAGAGGAGCCATGCCAAGAGCTTGAGGTGTACCTGAAGTAGAAGGGGGTGTAAGTTCCCGTCGGCATCCAGTACGAGGTCGGATGTCGCTGGCAGTAGTCTCGGGAGGTCTATGGACATTTCCATGAGTGTAGGGAACCAGGGCTGAGATGTCCAAAAGGGGGCTATGAGGATCCAAGAGGTTCGGTGACGTCTGAGATTCAGTAGAGTTCGTGCAATGAGGGAGAAAGGAGGAAAGGCGTAGTGGCGGGTATTCGGCCACGGTTGGAGGAAAGCATCTGTCGCTAGAGCTTCCGGATCCGGTCTCCAGCTGAAAAACTTTGGCAATTGTGTGTTCAAGCGTGATGCAAACAGATCAATGTCCAAGGGGCCCCAGAGTGATTGTAAATGGCTGAAGACGACAGAAATCAGTCGCCAGTCGCTGGCATCTCGTAGGTGTCTGGAATTCCAATCCGCCACTATGTTGGACATCCCCGGAATGTACTCTGCTTGTACCGAGATGTTGCGGTCCAGGCAGAATTGCCAGAAATCTTTCTCTAGTTCCACTAGTATTGTTGACTTCGTGCCCCCGAGGTGGTTGATATAGCGGACCGCTGATATGTTGTCCATGGGTAACAGAATGGAGCAATTGGTCGACATACTTAAAAGACTCCGTAGGGCAAATGATCCCGCTAGCAGTTCGAGACAGTTGATGTGTAGTCCCTGCTCCTCTAGGGACCACTTTCCTCCGGTGGAGGTAGCTCCGCAGCGCGCACCCCGGCCGAGCATACTTGCATCAGATTCTACTATGATGTCTGGAGTGGTGCCGAAGATCGCTCGGCCATTCCATGCTTCCATGTGTTGTAGCCACCACTTGAGTTCCTCTTTGGCGGTGCAGTCGAGAGAAACAGAGTCTGATTATGAGTGCCCCAAGCGAAGGTACTTGGCTTTCAATCGTTGGAGTGCCCTGTAATGCAGAGGCCCGAGGAATATGGCTTGAATTGACGCTGAGAGGAGGCCGACAATCCTGGCCAGCTGTCTCAAGGTAAGAACAGGACGTGCTAAGGTCCGCCTGATTTCCTTTTTGATGGATTTTACTTTGGCTGTTGGGAGTAGGAGTGCTCCGTTCACAGCATCTATGGTGAATCCCAGGAATTCTATTGATTGAGAGGGTTTGGTGACCGACTTCTCCCAGTTGATTAGAAAACCCAGGTTTTCTAGTAGAGTCCTTGTCCAGGAAAAATGTTCGTGGAGTAGATGAGGGTTCTGTGCCATTATGAGGATATCATCCAGGTATATTATGAGTCGAACTCCTCTGCTGCGCAAGAGGGCAACCACTGGTTTCAGGAGCTTTGTGAAGCACCATAGTGCCGATGATAGGCTGAACGGTAGGCATTTGAAACGCCATAAGGTCTCTTTCCATTGGAACTGTAGGAAGTTTTGGCATTCGTCGGCCATTGGGACCGTGAGGTACTCGTCTTTCAAGTCGAGTTTGACCATCCGGTCCCCTGTAAGTAGGAGACCTCTGAGAGAGTGTATCCCTTCCATCTTGAAGTGATGGTATGTGACAAACATGTTTAGGGGTCGTAGGTTGATAACTGGACGGGTGCCTCCGCCTTTTTTGGGGACCAGGAAGAGGTTGCTTAAGAAACCTGGTGTTAGATGGTGAACTTCTGAAATTGCACCCTTGGAGGCTAAGGCCTGGACTTCTTGAGATATCTGGTATTGGTCGTGGGTGGGGAAAACCATGTAGTTGGGGGGCTGCTTTTGAACAGGGTATTGTACAAAATCTATCGAGTAACCTTGCATTTACTAATCTGCAGTGAGCATGCGCCATGAGTTGAAAAAGTGACACAGTCTGCCCCCCACCATAGATAATGAGGCCAGATGCCGAGGCATTGGACTTACCATAAGGTCGTCGGCCATAGGAAGAACCTCTGGGTCCTCGAGACTGCCATAGTCTGCCCCGGACTGGGAAGAACGGTGTGGTAGTTCTGGGCTCAGGTGGTGTAAGCCTGGACTGTATGGGGCCTCGCTAACCCCGGTATGAACCCTGGGGTGATCGACTGGGCAGACAGCCCCGATATCTGCCGGCCCCGCCAAAAACGCTCTGGTGGAACACTCGTTTCATGCTGGTTTGAGCTTTATCCAGTGCTGTAAAGGTGCCTACATATGTGCCCAGCTCCTTTACAAAACTATCTCCGAACAGGAGGGCTTTTGCCTGGGGTCCAGGCTCTGAAATAGCTAGGTTCACTAGCTTGGGCTCTATTTTTATCAAAATTGCCTTGCGCCTTTCAGTAGCTACCGCCGTATTGGCGTTGCCCAGCAGACATACGGCTCGCTGTATCCACCCCCTGAGGGCTTCCAGATCCAATGGTGTACCACCTGTCAGTGCAAGTTCGACCATGTCGAACATTTTTGCAATCGGTCCTAGAATATCCAGGACCTTATCCTGGCAATTCCGCCAGGCAAAATCCAGGCCTTTTTTGGCTTTCCAATCCGACTTCCCCAAGAATTGGCCAATCTTGGGGTCTACATCCGGGGTGGCACATGCCATAGAAAATAAGTGCTGGGATCATCAGAGTCCTCCTCATCGGACTCGCTCTGTGCCTCCTCTTGCTCCAACTCAGATTCGGAGGATTCAATGAGAGCTCTAGCCCTTTTCCAGTTCCTCACCGATTTTGCCCGGTGGGGGGCTCTTAGTTGTGGTGCAACCACATGATCTGTGACAGGACGTACCCTGTCCGTCTGTAATGTTTTGGAGGCATTGTCATCCAGGTGGCGGGACTTTTTTGCGGCTTTACGCCCACTAGGGGCCACCGGTTTATTCTCAGGGGGGTTAGTAGTGGGAGTTGGTGGCAGCTGAGTGGATTTCAGCGCCATGGTAATGGAATGTGATATATTGTCTGACATGGCCCCCATAGCGTTAAATATGGCTTGTGTCACGGATTTCGTCATAGCAACGTCCAGGAGGGAGTGTAACTCCTCAGAGTCAGTTTGCTCCTGTGACACTGCAATGGCTGCCGGAGTTTTGAACTCAGTGAGGGGTCAGGGGTTATGTTGGCATTGGTGGCAGAGCCAGAAACATCAGACATTTTATTTGATTGCATGGTTAGAAATATTGCTAAATTACAGGCAGAAAATTAGAAGCTCAAATAGGGCACTATTGGCTGTAGTAGGGAGCTGAACAGTACAGCAGCTAACTAAATAAAGCAAGAAAAAACAGCTTGACAGGCACCAGCGTACTAAAAAGTTAAGCACAAATAAATCAATAGAGCAAGCTCACCGAGTGTTCCCTCAGGAATAAGGTCCTGGGGAGCACTGGTGACTTGACTAGCAACAGTAGATTACTCCCACCCCCCCAGGCGAGCGTTATTGGCCGCGCTAGTAAAAGCGCGGCAAAATCGCCAATCGCAAGATGCCCGCCGCAATGCGCACTCGCTTGCTGATGAGGAATAAAGAAAGAGAATAAGTATAATAGGAGCCTCTGTGTCCTTTAATAAAATCCAGAATTAGACAATACCACTCTACTCCTATCCGCTCCACTTTAAGTGGTAGATAAAGGCTCTTTTTTTCTTAGTAAAATTTATTTTGTAAAACTTTGTAAATAGATGCATGCTCACTGTAAATAGTTGTTTTTTAGCATAGATGGTGTGAGGGTCACTGTGGCGTACTCCCTAAGCTGTTAGTCTAGTGATCATCGCATTGAAGTAGTCAGGGTGCAGTGTCCCTACCTCCCTTAGTTCTGCAATGTAAATCATTGCAGTTTTAGAGAAACTGCAATGATTACAAATTAGGTCTAAGACTGCCTCTAGTGGCTGTCAATCAGACTATAAACGTAATAAGAATCCAAAAGGGGAATAATCTCGCCTCTTTTCATGCATATTCTGAACAACGAGAGTATGCCCTACAAAAGAAGTCCAAACATGACTAAAGTGCCTTAAGCAGTTTGGGGGAACTGGGGAAGTCCACTATATTGAGTCATAGATGGGTCTTATGAGATGTCTATGCAACAGATACATTGCAACAATTTCACAGATGTAAGTTAAAAACATTTTTATATAGGTCAGTATTTGAATCGGCCAAAAGGTGAGAAGAGAGGTATAAGCCACCTAGAGTTCCTACAGTCATGTGCACCCTTGGCCCTGTTCCTTCTTGGCTTGGAAACTTGAGATGGCACAAAAGGTAAAACATTATGACATGTAAATGAGTCTTGTGCTTGCCTGGGAGTCAAAGGTTTTATGGATGAGTGGCTAATTTCCATATCCGAACTTCCGCCCGGAGCAGAAGATACCATTACTAATAGCAAAGTCAGTAATTAAAATGTTCTGTTAATTTATCCTGTTTATTTTTAACTGTTTGTTGGTATAAATAATTTGTTTGTCATCTCGTTTTTATGAATGCACTGTATTGATTTTTGTTCGTAATAAATATTCTTTTAATAAGTTCTGCCTTTGTCTGGTAATGAATCATGTTACCTGAAGAGACATTTTAATAGATATTTTGACAAATTGTGTTTTGTAGGTTTTTAAATCTGATTTGGTGGGTAACCAAAGACCACCCCATTCATAAATTGCCTTGGTAGTGGCAGCTTTTTTTGTTTTAACCTTTCACCACCAGAACCAAGTTGCAGGCGTTCCATGACACACACTATATATGGTGTAGTGAAATAAGGGCCTGCTGAGCTGCTACAGTTCTTTATACTGTATTAGGATAATGGGTGTTCCTAGGAGAGCCCTTGGGGACTGAAGCCCCAGACGTGCAGTTCATCTGTTGCCCTTCTTTGCTGTTGAAACTTTGTTTCTGTTCTCCTACACTTTTGCATTGTGTGCCCTAGCTGTGCCAAGACTGACCTGGATTGTGATGTCACTTGCCAAACCTTTAATATACAGTTTAAAAGCAAATGGAACATCGCATGGAAAACAGGATTAAAATAAATTATAGGTTGTTATTAATATTTTATTCAATAGTGTAATTTTCAGAATAGTGAAAGTTCTGCTTTCAAAACCTTTGAGAGGTGGAGTTAAAAAAAAACTTTTATTGGCAGTACCTTGGATATGATTTTGAAGTGAGTGGAATTAGCCAAATATAATTAGAAGGGTGACCTGCTAAAATTATAACCTAGACAGTTACAGCCACAGTAGTAAAGTGGGTTTAACATGGATAGAGCGTTAAGAAAAATGAGGACTTAAAGCTTGCTGAAGTGCTTTATGCATGAATAGTATATCCTCTTTTTTTATTTTACAAGAGTGCAGATTTCAATAGAAATTGGCACTTTTATGAATTAACCTTGTTACTCCCCCCTGGCTGTCAATCAAATAACCAGTCTTGTTACTTCCTGGTTGTTTAGCTAGGTGGAGCTAAAATCAAGAGGCAGCAATTGCTCAGAGCACCTGCCTTGGAAAGATATGTCATTGAGCTGTACCTTTATAAAAGTAATGCAAATTTAAGCTGAGCTTTATGGAATTTTTAGATATAAGAACCAAATGTTACATAGCTACCACATAAGAGAAAGAAACAGAAATATCAACAGAAATAGGAAAATTGTAAATTCACAAAATATGACAGATCTCCTATAAAGCGGGCACTGTTATGTTTCAATTTATTTTTCTTTCAATTTTCTTATCCCTATGCCCCTTTTATCACAGCCACCTTATTGGCACCTTCCGCAATTATGTCAGCATGAATTGTCTGATCTCTAATAAAAACACCATTTTACTATTACCCTATTATCATTGAGGTACACTAGATGAACCTTACTTAGGAAAAAACTATCATACATAAACCCTTTTAAAAAACAACATTTTTTAATGGTGTCAGGACCATGACAGTATATATAAGTCTGTGGCTTATTAAAATAAACCTTGTCCATCACCTAGGAGGACAGGTAGCTTAGTACCTAAACCCCAACCACTCATGCATCATAGATGAAAGGGAATAAACTAATGTCAAAATACCATTACAACAATCAATATGGGTAACATAATTTTTTAACACAAACAATGCAATGTATTTCTAATAGTAGAGTTAACTCTGAGCTGGATAGTACTCCCCTAATAGTACCCCTTTATAATGTAGAGCCATCTCCTTGTCCTTCCAATCTTTTTCCAGTGAAAGAATCACTTTCAGAATTAGTCACTGTAACGGACCGTTTCACTTACAAGAGGGTAAAACCCAGTTTAGGCGATATCCCCCTTTCCAGATGCACAGGCAGCTATTGCAAACACCACTCTCCCGACTGGAACCACACAAACACTGGAACAGCTGAACAAGAAAAGCAGACATCAGCTTACACTCCTGGCAGTCAGCATACAATCCAATTCCCCCAAAGAACGAGACGACACATCGCTTTGAGGGTTAAGCAGGAACTCTGGACTGGCTCATCCAGCCCGGCTTTTATTACAAGAGTACACATACAGGCCACACCCAGGGGGAGGCATAAAAGAACCAATGACATAGATGTTACATCCCACACATCCCCCTCCCCTTAGTGTGACACATAATCACATTATGCATACAGTTTAAAACATACTTTCCACACATACACTGTAACTTTAAAACTATACATTCAATCTACATATTCGGAATCAGCACACTTCAAACATAAACACTTCCAAAAATCAGCCAAATCCCCCCAGTGGATCAAAAGTTAGCTGGAGGTCCCTTTATGACCGACCGCAAGCACAATTTCCTGCCCAAAACAGTTCCATAGATTTGGGCTGTGCGGCCGGTCAATTTCATGCGAAAAAACGACTAAGTCCCATTTCGAACGGGACTTAGTCTCTGGAGCTGAAAAACGAACTGTAGGAGAAGGTAAGGGTCAGCGGTGTTCGGTAAAATGTGTAGCCGATTTCAGTTCCATGAATTTGGCTACACATACCGCTGACCTCGTTCGAATGAACAAAGATGGCCGCCGCCACGTGTTCGTTTGTCGAATGGCGGCCACTTCGACTACTTCGGCACTTCGGCTGCATCCGAAGTGCCCATTTAAAGCTGCAGCACTGTTCCAAATTATTTAAAGGGACAGTCTTATAAAATCCAATCTGCTAAAAGAGTCTTTAACAGGTAATACCTTCCAGGGGCCATAGTCTTAAAGGGTATTGTTACCCAAAGTCTCAATATGGCCCCAGACAGTTCTTAAAGGGCCAGCAGCAGCCCAATATAAAATAAAACATGCCCAAATGTAGTTTTTAAAGTGCAATATGTCCAGGGGCCATAGTCAGCGGGCAGGAGGCGGGCAAACAGGCCTCTCCAATGCTCAGTGGCGAGGTTGGTTTCGCCACAGTCACTTTACACATGGAAATGTGGATCCACGATTTGAACAGCAGCATTTTGTGTGGCCCTTTTCACATAAGACGTAACAAGCTCTTTTTGTCATACCTCCTCGCGGCCCGCGCTGCTCTGGTCCCGCCGTCCGTCCTGCTCCTCCAGGCTCTGCTGGTATCTGGGCCGACAAGGTGCATGCGCGTGACCGGGAGCACGTTCGGGGACGCACGCATACAAGCGCGGCTTGCCTCTAAACCCTTAGAGTGATAGTAACATCATTTCATGTTAACTGGTAACCTTTTTATATACTATCCTATTCTCTTCCGTAGCCCCTAGATCTCTCTTAGCCTTATTTATACCTCCCTCCTACATCACTTCCTTGCCCTGTTGTGGTTTATTGTTGCCCGAGAGTGCGTTCTGTTAACTTGTCTCTTCTTGGTATCTGACTTTGGCTTGTCTCTGGTTTTCTGTATTTCTGGCTTCCCTGACCCTTGGCTTTGTTTATAATTTATTCTTCCTTCTCCTACCCTGACCTTGGCTCGTCTGACCATTCTGGTTTTATTCCTTATTATTCTTCACGTTAATTCCGGCCACTTTAAGGACCGTGTATTGGTTATGGGCAATTATAAATGTTCTATTATTGTGTTCCCATTCATGTGCAATAACTTATGATACCTATAGGGGGTGTAGTGAGCACTGTGACGTCGAGTCAATAAAGATGGCTGCCGCATAGTCAATGAGACATGTGCTTTAGGGAGGAAGTGACCTATAGGTGGCCTAGTGAGCACTGTGACGTCGAGTGAATAAAGATGGCTGCCGCATAGTCAATGAGACATGTGCTTTAGGGAGGAAGTGACCTATAGGTGGCCTAGTGAGCACTGTGACGTTGAGTGAATAAAGATGGCTGCCGCATAGTCAATGAGACATGTGCTTTAGGAAGGTATTGAGAATTCTTAAGTCACTTCCTTTCACAAATGACCACATGTAGTATCCGCCTCCTAGAGATGACCATTAGGTATTGGTTATGTTACCTCTGTGGGCGGATACTAGATGGGAGGTTATTCAAGGGGTTACCAGAAACCTGAGAGCAGTTTCATGACTGGGTCGGAAGAAGCCAGGTGTCTTTAGAGGTGCCCATGTAAATCCATTTAATATGTGGCAAGGAACTCACCTCATTGTTCTGTGTGTTATGCTGATTCAATTATCCTGTGTAAGCTGCTGAATCTCCATGAATAGAGCTAAGTAGATTTCTTACCTGAATGTATTGTTTATAGCAGTGTGTGTTTTTTTAAAGTATTTGTTTTTTGTGTGCTTGATAATTGTATTCCCAGTAAAGTTTTGTTTATACTTTCATCAAAACTTTGCCTCTTGTCTGTTCATTCAAGATATTCACTAATATTTATGTGATTGACCAGTATACCTTTTATTATTTTATTTGTGGTATTATTTCATATTTATGAAATTCAGAACTTCATAAATATAAAGAAATTACTTAATTTACCATTACAGACCGGTAATACGTCTAACTCAAGTTGTCTTTTAGTCCCATAGTTAGCGTGTTGGGGGAGTTTAACCTTGACACTTTTTTCTTGCAAAGTCTCACATTATTAAATAATCTCCAGATGTGATAGCATGCAATGGTTTTATTCTTGCCGGCTGTACAGCATTTGACCTGTTGTAAAAACACTAAAGGCTTGTTAATGACATGCAAATATTCTTCACTTTACTATTTAAACTCATAGACAATAGACATTAACACATAACACACCAATTCATTACAAAACATAGAATTCATACTCCACAATCATTGCAATATGATTCATGTTGTCATCATTCAAAACAGAAAACAACTGACGTAGTAGATATACACAATGGAAACCCAGCTTAGGGCATATTACATTTTTACTAAGGGTAGTTAACAAACTGACAAGGTTGATCAATTACAAATGCAATCTTAACTAACATCTCCAATTAAATATTTTACTCCATTCTCAAACTTTTTTTTACAAGAATCCATTCGGAAAAACTAATTTCTGCAAACTATTTGACTTCAACGGAAGCAGACAACTAGCACTGAAGATAGATCACAAAATTCTACAAATGAACAGGAAAGTTGAAGAAAACAGGAAGTCTATTGCAACCACAACAATTAGCTACACTCTGTAGATCAGACCACAAAACAGAGCCTCTCAGAGCTATTAGAACTACTCCAACTCCCACTACTCTTGGACAATAGCAATAACTATAGTATTCAACAGTCTATAAAATAGTTATTTAATGGGACAAACTGATTCAAATCTATTTTAAAATCAGCACAGTAACAGGAATACTCAAATATTCTAATTGTCAGTTAAGTTGCAACTTATTTCACTGAGATTTCTACAATCCAGGAAGAGATCTCTACCCTATCTCCCTCTCCTTCCAATACATCTTCCAATACATCAGCCAACCCCACTCACTCCACTGTTCTATGCTCATTCGCACGTACTACAACAGAATAGGTCTCTGCTCTGCTCCGGTCCTCCCACCCCACCACCTGTTCCCTCGATCCTATTCCCTCATAGCTCATCCTCACCCTATCTCCCTCTCTTGCTCTTCCTCTTACTAAAATGTCCAATCTCTCCATTTCCTCTGGCACATTTCCTTCACCCTTCAAACATGCAACCATAACGCCAATTCTGAAAAAGTCCAACCTTGACCCCAATTCCCCATCCAACTACCACCCTATATCGCTACTTCCGTTTGCCTCCAAGATCCTTGAGAGAGTTGTGTTTGCGAGATTGACAGACTTCCTTGAATCCAGCTCTCTGCTTGACCCTCTTCAGTCTGGATTCCGCGCTCGTCACTCTGTTGAAACAGCTGTGACCGAAGTATCCAACGATTTAATTGCTGCTAAATCTCACGGCCATTACTCTATCCTAATTCTCCTTGATCTTTTTGCTGCCTTTGACATTCCACCCATTGTACAGTGCTACGGAATTTGCTGGCGCTATATAAATAATAATAATAATAATATGCAGACCTTCTGCTTTAGCAATGCGCATCTAAACCACACTTTAACACATAGTCACTGCATCCACTCAGAATGAACCTTTAACAGCTGTATAATTTATAACATATCATTGTAAGGTATACCATTTTTATTTTCTCCCATTTACTACTTATGTTTAATTGTATTTTCATGATCACCGCATTATAATTATACCCCATACATAGAGGGCTTTTTTCTCTAGATTTTATACTTTCAACTTTTATTGATTATATATATGCAGGCCACACTGGCCACACAAGGTATGTACCCTGTCAGTAACTTTTCTCCCTCAGATGATGCTATATCAACCTAATAGACATTGAGCAAATATTTAGACCAGTTGTCACAGGATTGGTGTCAGCTGTATTTTTCTGGCCTCAGACATTCAACAGATTTTCACTATGCCACGTTAACTGTCTGGCAAACCTTTGAGTTGACCAGTCAAGTTGAGTGTCCAACGGCAATACAATTGCAGACTCTACCGTTGTCCATCATTTTCTGATCCAGACTGCAAGCCTGACCAAAACCTCAAACCCAATGCACATGGAGTCTACAGTTGTGGTCACAAGGAATAAAAATCTCAGCATCCCCTTCAACAAATGTTGTCCACTTTCGCAATTTAAAAGATCACATTGAATCAGAGACATATTAGTGGTAAGCCTTTTTTAATTTATTTTTTATTTTAACCCAAGATGGTGTATTTTCTTAAATATGAAACTACTAAGAAATTATGTTCTACTAACATATATGGCATTTGCTGCACATGGTCACCAGAAGTTAAACGGGGAGTTAGTATTGTGATTTTTTTTCCCCCTCCTAAAGCCACATGAAGGGAGGGGATGACACATCAACAGTTGTATTATACATTATGTTTTTGGGAGAATAAGTCAGTTCAGGGGTTCACCAACAACAACATAGGCTTAATTTTGTAAACATACTTAGAACTATATTGTCCCATCTTAATAGATATACAAAAATGCACATCAAGACACCTACAGTAATTATAACAAAAATTCAACTAATTAAGAAACAATGGATATTCTGTAGCAAGAAAAAGTTATCTTACTGCACTGTATTATTAAGAGTACCTGTAGCAAGCAAAAGTTAGCATAAAGTATATTATTACGCTCGTGTTGGACCGCTGTAAAAGTGGATTATCTAGTGGCTCTAGTCTATATACATACGTATATGTACCGTATGGATTCTTCATAACAAACATACATTACAGGGAAGATGTGGTGTTTAGTTTTCTTTACACTTAATCCCTTAAGGGGACTTAAGTACTAGACACTAATGAGATGAGTATTGTCTTAGTAGGAATGTACTGTTCTCACCATACAAACACCGCAACACATACACGCTATCCCACTCTCATAGAAAGTGTAGTGGGCTAATGATATAGAAGTAACAAGCATACCAGTCATATGAATCCCACTCAATATGATATGCATTATAATACAATATAAAATAGGAGACTGAAGAAATAGGCAGAGATAAAATAGTAAACATAATTCAGGGTCTGTACTCTTAGAGTCCATACATCCCTTATGGGGAAATATATATTACCCACAACCCACACCTAGGTCGTCAATATAGGAAAAGTAAGTACAATATTTAGCCACTTGTCTCTTTTACCAGAGATTTCTCCCTCCTTCACCAGAGGCTTCTTTTTTCTCCTTTCTCTGAGACTTCAGTAGACCCACAGTCAGGTGTCTCTGGAACAAACTTCTATTACACCGGAGACTTCAACTGACCCTATACCCTCTCCTACACTGGAGACATCTCCTTTACCGGAGACTTTAGTAGACCCACAGCCAGGTGTCTCTGAAATAACCACTTCACTTCTAGGTTCGGGATCGAAGAGAGAGATAGTTAGGAGTCAGAAAAGGACAGAAATCAAATTGTCATGTACTCAGTAACTATTCTCCATCAATCCCGGACGAGCCCCCAGCTGTTAGGAAGTGAAGATTTTCTGGGTCCGCAATATTACTCTCTCATGCAATGGACTTTCATCAATTTGGAACTCTCTGTATTTCTCCTCATCCCCAACCAGCTGGTAAGGAGCCCCAATGAGACAACACAGTGTTAGGTTTAAGGTGCTTCTGACATTTAATAGGTGGTACAACAGGTTATATTATAGAGGAAACAGCGGTGGTCTTATAAACATTATCCAATAAAAACATAAATCATCTATCTTATCTGAACATATCTTAACCTATAGCTAGCTAGCAGGTGTAATGGGGAAGTACTCTTCATTCTCACTCATGTTACCATACATGGTCAAGTCTAGCACTAAGCTAAATTTCAGTTTAACTACGCAGTTAGAATTAAGAAAGTTACTACACATTTACAATTAGATATGTTATTACGCAGTTAGAAATACAGAAGTAGAAAACAGGAAATAAGACGTTTATAGCTATTTTTCTGGGAGTATATTCACTAAGCATTACAACGGTAAAGTGTAATATTCCCATCAATTTATATTTATTATTAATCAATTGTCCTTGTGCCGGATCGCAATATCTGGACACTACCATTTTGTTCTCATTTTGTTTAAACTTTAAATTGGAATATATTGCAGAAGTGAAATAAAAAAAAATAACCCAACAGAAAACAGACTTAGGAGAAGAATTTTAAGATGCAAAAATTATGACAAATATACTATAAAGGGGCACTGTCGGTATGTTATTTTTTTCTTTCAATTTTCCTTTTCCTATGTCCCTTTTATCTACCAATGCCACTTGTTTCTATTTATACTTATTAGATTGGACAGAGACAGGAGTGCCATATATGTATTATGTATCAGTATTTTGGTACTTAAAAGCATAAATAATTGTCTTAACCGACATCACACTACTTATCTTCACAATCTGAAGGCCCCTGCCAATTACAAGCGTGGTACAACAGTATCAATGACGGTTAATAGGCCTGTATAACATTCTACATGACCATCCTACAGCAACGGATTTCCCCTATTAATTATCTTACATAGACACCTCATTACCTGCTCGACCTAGCTTACACTTAAAATTAACCAATGTTTATGGCTGCCCATGGTTTCATGGGGCCTGGGCGGTCCTGACGTAAGGGCATCCTGGGCCCCTTGGTCTCGTTACTCTGAACCTGGCATGATACGCTTCTACACACCTTAGGCAGGCAAACCACTAATTTCATGGTTGTCAGTCTTCTGGCCCACTCTGCACGCTACCTCGCCTGATTCAAGCTAGCTAAAGACACCAGCTATCACCTGTAGACAGCAATAGGACTACTCGGCTGGTTTTAGTCTCTCTTGTTTTAACGTTTATACTTTTGTATTAACTGTCTAGATCCGCTCCTAGGCTAGCTAAGCGTTATATGTACATTCTCTCTAGACATTACCAAACAGCATGGTATATCTAACACTAACTCACTAAGCAAGCTAAAATACCGACAGTATACACTTTCATTTTGTGACTTATTCTTATTTTGTTTTTTCAAGCCAGCCCTGACCTGTAATGCTCAGTCTGACGGTAATTATATAACGGTAGGACGCACATAGCTACTTGGTTAAAGCGACTTACACCAACCAGTAATATGACCCCGATCTACTGTGTTATAGGCAGCATGTATAGCCTGAATGTTTCTATATGGATATGCCTGTCTCTGTTCACACCTGAATACTTACCCTCTAGCAAAGCATGGCAACTACGATGTTCCTCTCTTGCCTTGCTTGTAAAGCTAACCAATTGTGTTACTCGTTCTTAGTTTGAAACCCTGCACAGCTTAACCTGCATAACTTTTTGGTTCTGTCTCATACACTGTATGACATGACTGCCTAGACCAGCTGTGACCCCATCTAAAGTTTGCCTTCTACTTCAGCAAGGTCAGACGTACCCCCAGCACTATATAGACGCTGAAGCGACGCCCCTCGACGACATTATTAACTTTTAGCTAATGTTAATACTCGACAATGTGACTGAACGTATCCTTGACTTTTACCTCTGCGTGTTAACAATATGCTATTGTTCATCGACATAAAAATATAAAAATGAGGCATTAATGTTCAGGAAATGTATATGACCACTGGTGGCACTGTTTTGACCCTACTTTGTAAAACATATATGCATCTCCCACTCTTTATTCTGTATCCCTCAAATATGCCTTAATAAAAGAAAGATTGACAAAAAAAAAAAAAAAGCAAATAAATAAATACATAAAATATATAAAAAAAGTGCACTAACACATTTCACTCTCTTGCAGGCTATTTCAAATTGTCTATATAAGACCAAACAGTAATTTTATCTTAGATTTATTAAGGTTAGGTATATTAAAAAAGAAAAAGCTTTCAGAAACATAATATTTATTTAATCAATCAATCTTTTCACAATGGTATATAAAAAAATTAGATTATACAACATCCGCTACATCACAATTTTTTTGAAAGGGTTGGGAGAATATTAATAAATAAATTAGCAGAATAGGTAAAATATGTGCTTTGAACATACACTAGTTGGGGAACTAAAAAACCCTGGTTGTGAGAAATATGCTGGCATTTTTGGGAATGTCTTATTAGGAACCTGGTCCAGCAAAAAAGATTTAGTAACTACTTAAAACAGGAACAAATCTGGTCTTGAACATGGCCTGTTCCTTTGCCCCACTTCATCACTTGTCTTGGTTGTGTTTGGGGACAAATGTTCACTAGATGTTCACTAAATCAGAACCTTACAGCAGTCATTACCCACCCAAACAAATAGACATGAAAACCAAATGACATCTTATTATGCATTACCCCTTAATATGCTGGAATCACTATTGTAAGTCTATGAGTGTGTGAGAGATTTTATATATTTTCCCCTTAATATGCTGACAGTTTTGCATTACTTTTCTACTAAATTATGATTATATCTAATACCGATCTATGACATCTTTGTGTTTTGTTTCAGTTTATTAATCAATGAGTACTGAAGTTCCTTGGATCCAAAAGATCCCCTTACTATTGGACCAGAAACAATCCGAAGAGTACCTTAGCAGATATACATCAAGAATTAGTTACACAACACTAAACCTGTTCCCTTCGTTAATTTATTAAAAGCATCAATCAGCAGCAAAAAGGTTTCTTGGAGAAAAACTATGAACACATGTTGCAAAAATAACCTCATATAAAGAATACAGTTTTAGTGCCCCTGAAAGTTAAATGACACTGTGAAATTGGCCTATTTAAAGAATAACCTTTTCAAGCATCAAAACAAAAGATTGATAATAGTGTAAGAGGCTAATTTTCAATATAATTTCCTTGTCAAGAAGCAAACCAGGATAAAAGGCTCCTTCTGTGATTCTGAAGACGAGATGCCAGAAAAGCTAGTTAAGACAATGTATGCAAAGTTGTAAGAGCGCTACAGCGTTCTGCAAAAAAGTAAGTGATGGCAGATTAAAAAAAAGAGCATTTGGACAATCAAGTCAGAATTGTTTTAAGAGGCAGCTCTAAATATTCTATTTGATTCCTGTCTTTTCTTTTCATTGCTTAACTCTGAAAGTTTTCTTGCAGTTTATTCTTTCTCAAGTATATCATTTGTCGACATATTTTTTCTTACCTCCTCATTGGGTATATAATTAAATGCATATTTCCTAAAAGGGACACTCGTAGCACTTTGCAAGACACCCCTAGATTATTAATTTGAAGACCGCAGGACTGATTTCTTTTGACAAAAAAACAACATTTAATTTTTGGATGGCTAAATTACACCATTTTCTAATTTACCTCTGGAAAGAAATCTCGGTTAACGAAAATTAAATAATGGATGCTGTTTGAAAATATCAGGCTTTGTAAGGCACCACTCCAGATTCAAAATTCTTATACTTTGGACCTGATATGAACAGAAAGGCAGCTTTTGTTTTAGTTTAAAAATAAAAAAATCCAAAAAAACTCCACTATGCAAAATATATAGACCACAGACTTGACATTTTAGTAAAAAAATATAATGTATTTTTTTTAATGTTAATTGCACCAATTTGGATGCCTCTTTGTGGATAATACTTTGTTACTAGAGCAAACCCAACTGGGAAAAAAATGTCCAAGTTTTTAAATCCCATATTTAGCACGATAACCCTGAGTTTAAAAATATACAAACCGACCTGATATTTCTTGACCAAAAACCTAAAAATCTTTTAAATGACAACTTTGAATACCGATTACGTCCTACAATAAAGCCCAGCTGACAAAAGTTCAATTAGTTTTTTTTTTACGTTCTAGAACACATTCCAACTTACAGAAATTAAATATGGATTCTAGTTTAAAAATAACAGTTTACCAGTAATAGTAAAATGCGTGCGCTCTACAAGATTTCAAATTCTTAGTCCAGGCATGTTGTTTTGAGGAAAATTGATTCTTTTTTTTAACTTAGCTAAAATTACACCTTTGCAGGTACTTCTTAACCTCTCAAAATTAGTAAGTAGACAATAGGAAAATGTGAACCCTTTTTTGAAAAAGGCAAGGTTGCAAGACACCCTTCTTCTTCGAACATTCTTGAATTTCGATGGTCTTTATATACAAGTCAATGATTATAACATAAAATATTGCTCAGCTGTGTAACCACAGTAGCTTTATACTAAATAAACACTCTCTGGTTTCCTTTTGAATCTTTTATGTCTTAGTCATAGTCCATTTCCCACTCAAAAAACACTACAGGAGATGTTAGTGAATTACTCATGGACCGCTATTGTTAAAATAAAAATAAAATACATTTATTCATCGAATATTATTTAGGGAGAATTCTTCAACACTGCGTGTTAATATTGTTTCCAGTTAGGTGAACAAATAATGCAAGAGAAAATAACAGATCAAATGGTTAACATGCTGTGGCCACCTGCCTACTTTCGAAACACTATCTATATTTTAGGAGGTGCCAACCCCAGACCATATAACCTGTCAGAAGTTTTATAGGCAAAACGCTGTGTGATAATGTATTGATGTCTTACATTTTACACAAAGCCTGCTTCCTTCAGGGGTTAGACAGCATGTTCAGCGCTGACTAACGGGGTAATAAAAAAAAAAAAAAAAACACAACACAAAACTGCTTTACAGCCCTCTGTTGACTTGTGTTTTTCATTATATTATCTCACCTCAGAGTTTGGCAGTTCTCGTGAATTTTAGCCAGACCTCTTGAAATTCAGGTAGTGCCCTCCACGCAACCCTCTGTGCCTTCTGCAGTAGAAAGCAAAAGAGGCGTAAACAGAGGTCACATGGAAAGAGAAATTAAAAGACAAGTTGTTTAGCAAAGGAACCTGTAGAGCGTCAAGTGAAGTAGGCACCTTGACAAGGAACGTAACAGTTACCTAAGAAGAAGGACATTGATTATTCTGAAGTCTGTCAAGTACAGTGTTTTTAAGACTTTTCATTTTATCTCACATTTCTTTATTCTACAACCTTATCAAGAGCACCGTACACAAATAAAATTTTCAAACAAGTGCCCTTTGTAACCAAATTTCACAACCTGGTATGATCGACCATTTTTAACAACACACATTCCAAACAGCAAGTTCTTTCTACAGATTACTATGTCATTACTGAACACCTGAAAGAACACCGGTTCACATGCACTTTACTCCGACTCTGACAGCTTTTGAGTAGTTCTCTAGCCTAGTGGAGTCCGATACTAGATAGGAGATTTCTAACATGCAGTGATTTGAAGATGAATAAGTAAACTATTTCTTTCCTGGTTAAACAGTATTCTTATGTCACTATCTAAGAGTGGCTACAATGTTAGCTTAAAAATGGTGGGGAATATCTTCATGACCAAAGTACACTTCGAAATTCATTCTGTTGTGTGTACTCTGAATATTGAATTTGTAAAAATACTTTTATGAAGGTGGAACACTAATAAATATATAACTAATTCTCTCTGAGCATCTCAAATTGGACCCATGTCAATTACCAAGAATGCTAAACATTAAAAAAGTAATAAAAAATACATAATAAAAGAAAGAATAGATGTTTATTTATTCATGGCGTATATTGGAAATATTGTTACTAAAAAGAGATCGTATTTTAAAGGGGAACTTTCACGTCTAGAGGTTTGCCAGCACCTAAATCAATACATAAATATGAAAACTGCTGTATTTGGTATGCGCTATCATTTGACTAAAATAAATCGAATTGCATTGTTAATTGGGTAAGTCTCTGTTAAATGTTGTGTACTGATTTATTGATAATGTGAATATCATATTATCCTCCAGATATTGTATAACAGACGTTTGGTATAAAATGTATAAAAAAAAAAATTAAAAGAATAATGGGGACGTTTGTATCTAAAACAAACATTCTGTGACCCATGGACCTCTTGCTACTCCTCGTAGATGGGTTACTTTGATTTCCCTTTTAACCCTTTTTTAATTTTTGCTTTCTGCATCGCATTGCGAAAGACCTTCAACATAAAAATATTGGAAATAAAAACCTCCAAAAAGATCCTGTTAATAACATAGGTAATAATAAACCTAAATTATTATTTGTATAATTTGAGCTCAAACTACTTATTATAACTCTATAGTATGTGGTCCAATTTGATTCATTCAGGAATCTAAATTTCCCTATTTTATTTATATCACAACATTTTTTTATTGAGAATGTACTGAATGGAGGTTACAGGTCACGTTCCATTGGTGCATCACAATCAAATGACATCTATTCAGTAATGATAAAATGTACTTCAGTTTAACAACACTCTCATTTTAAGTTTGTAACTAATAATAAGGAGAAAGGGTATGGGAAATAAATGGGTAGGGGAAGAAGTGGGGTGATGAGGTAATTTTGGGGTTATAGAACAGGCAAGAGATCTTGCTCCACTACCAGACACCAGGAATAGGACAACAATCATTTATGTTTCAGTTGGTAAAGGTGTAAAGATTGCCACCTCCACCACAGAGGAATGCCAAACCGTGTATTCCAAAGTGGTGATACACTAGGCCACCATATCAAGTGCCCTTTCCATGTCCAAACTTATTAAAGAGGGACAATCGGAAGAGTGTCAGAAGTTGTCTCACTCCCATCCCCAGATTTAATGGACTAACCCCAATTGGTGTGGCATTAGTATGTTAGGAAGAAAGCTCTGGAGACGAGAGGCCAATGTCGAGATTTAGGAGTGATATGCATCTAAAGGAACTCATGTGAGCATGATCCCTTCCTGGTTTGGGTGCAAAAACTGTTTAAGCTAAGGGAGTCAACTAATAGACCATCTAGGTACTTTTGTTTGCATAGTAGGGCTAGAACAATGCCAAGATGGGGCTTAAGGATTTTTGCTGTGAAGCCATCGACGCCTGGTGCTTTTCCAGTGCAGAGCGAGGCATTTGCTGCTTGTAATTACTGATCGGTCTAGGGTTATTCAGAAGTGAACAGAATGCCTTTTCTATTTGGGGGTGTTGCAACTTTTTTGAGAAGGTTATACCTCTTGGATGATCATCCGGTGTTGAGGTGTATAGGGCTTTAAAGTGGGCATAAAAGGCTATCTACCTGGGTGAGAGATGTCTTCAAACGAGAAGAATTCCCTGTTGAACTGAAGGGCTTTCCACAACCTCTACTTCAACTCGGGATTCAATTCAGTAACTTTTAAATGGAATAAATTCTCAGTAGATGGATTTAGCGATTCAATAGGCCTTGTAAAAATAAGAGACACTTCTCTAGATACCTGTTTAACTCAACTGAAGCAGTTTGTAATAGCATTTTTCTTTTATTTAGACCAAAAAAATTGGATCGAACTCATGCAAGAGCATGAGGTAGCTGATTATGTATAAAAATGGCACTTTGCCACCAAAGACGCCAACCATCGTAGAAATAATTAAATTAGTGCAACACTCTACTATATATGAACGTCCCAAACACAATGTGGTGTAGATGGGATCATTACAATGAAAACAGATCTGGGGTAAGGGAAGCGTCTAAGGGGCAACACCCCAGATTTTCATGACTTGCTTATTTCATTGGAGGGACTTGATTTTATTCTATATTATTTCATTATCTCAAAGAATGGCTCTTACTGTTCTTTAATGCTCCACGTGGAGTTGTATTTAAGGAACGATGGGATTTGGACAGTTTCTTCTCTCTCCATGTTATTTTCTTTCTTCACTAACTCTTTACTTTTGTTCTTTTCTAATCATCTTTACAAAATCGTACAAGATAATTTATGTTAACAAGTTTATCCCTATATGTTTGTTAAGTTGTTCTTGAACATATTTTGTGTGGTTAATTCATACTTCGACCTACTGGTAAAACATCATGCATTGGTTAACCACTAAGCTATAACAAGGGAACCAAATTTGGGACATTTAAGGTTTATTTGTTAGTGTTAGAGTTAGTGTTTAGTTTTAGTGCAACATGTAAGTCCCAGTTTGCTGAAATTAGAGAGTTGCCCTCTTGAGCAACAGCTGCTATTTGCCTCTGATTACATTAAAAGGACACTCTACGCACCAGCTTAATATAGTGGTTCTGGTTCAGAGACCATGCCCGCTGGCAGAATTGTGTAAACACTGTCTTTTCTGAGAAAAGACAGCGTTCACAATTGTCCCTTGGGCCACCTCTAGTGGCTGTCACTAAGAGACTCTTCCTAAAGTGGTCCTGCACTTACTGACTGATATTCATCATCTTCCTGCTCTACCTGAAGATGCCGAATGCTCCCCATAGAGAAGCATTTATAATTTTTGAGGAGATGCTGACTGGCGCAGCATAGCGATTGCACTAGTCTGCACTGCTTTCTAGTGGAGAAGCATTGGATTGACTGAATAGTAATGATGATCTCTGCCAAGGGACGAGAGGTGGTCACATCGAGCCAGGCTTGTCGGGGGACTAAAGGTGAGTAAAAATAACTATTTTGTTTGTTTAGTGTTGGACCATTAAGTCCAAATTCCTAACTTTAGAGTGGGGTTTTAATTCAGCCCGTATTGGGAAACAGTCTGCAATTAAAATGTCTGCACCTGCAAATAGTAGCTGTCAGCTAGGACAGTAACTCCCACAAATCCTGGGCAGGCCAGGACATGTATGTCATTGCTGCCAAGAGATTAGGGACCCACCATTGCATTGTGGTTGTCAAACTGCTCATTATGAGTGAATAATACACATATGATGTCACCAACTGCAGTAAGACTATACAGCATTGGACTTGAAAACATGAAAAATAATTATTGAATTAATGCGCAGGCGATGAAAAATATATATATTTTCATATATGCACGCACGCACGCACACACACACACGCACACACACACTGACTTATGATATGTCAAATTATTTTTTAATTAAAAGTAATGCACATAATTACACATTTAAATACATGTTTTATTAACTAAATGTGCTTTCTTTTGCTTACTAACTCGAGACAATAAAGTAAAAGTACCACCTCTGCAGTTTTCGGAAGCGGGCTCCTTTTTAGATTTCTGTTTGTTTTGTATGATCGCACCCATAATAAACTTAACACGTTGGATTAGAATTACTTGTCTCTTTATCTAATGAAATAAAGAGATCTCTGTTTTTCTCTCATTATTTCTTCTCATAAACTTCCAACTTGCATATTAGTAAAATTAACATTTTGAAAGAAAATTGAATGCATGTATTTAGTACGAGATAAAGCCGCGATCACACTTTGGTATCAATTTTGGGAAGCTCCTGGAATTCATTGAGTTAAATTTCTACTTCTAGCAACCAAGACTTAAATCTGTCTTATCGCCTTTTCCCCCTTCTTAAGTATGCAAATTACAAGAGGTTATTGTTCCAAAGTGAAATTAAATAGCTATGAGAAGCCAGACCATTAATAAAATTTCCATAATATCCCCAGGATATGAGAGCAATTTCTGCAGTTGTGGATAGAAGGAGGAGTTGGAGAGAAAAGTGCTATATTCACATGGCATTGATGTAATTAATTGTGTAAAACACAGGAGTAGATGTGTGTGAGGGATTGGGGGGAGGAAAACTACAATTCCCTGTGATATCATATTTGTATTTATTTCGTATTGGTTTTTCCTTGTAGAGAGCAAATAACTATATACATATATTTGCAATCATTTTAAAATTTGCATCGGAGATGTCTACGGAGAGTCTTATGCTGGAAACACCAACACAGCGTTACAAAAAAAAAAAAAATCATTGCTCTTGAATATGCTGAATATAAATATAATATGGACAGAATGCGATTGGAAGATCCTGTCTTTTTAGTTTTATTTGATTTCAGAGTATTACGACATTACCCAATCCCACCAACAGTTTTATAAGTCTAAAATTTCAATTTTGGGGAAAAAGGATTTAGTACATTTTTTTCGCATCTGAATGAACAGTTGCTTATTGATCACTGGCAAAGGTGAAATCTCATTAATTTATTTAGTATGTACATAAAGAAATGTCATACCTTATTATTATTTCTTTTCAGGATATCCTTTTTTTGGATCAAGCATTTTTGGGGAACTTTTGTATAATATTTGTGAATATCTGGGAGAAATCAGGGAATTATTAAACATGTTTCCGCTCAACATATAAAGTAGAATGTATCACAAAGAATAAAACATTATTTAAATCATTTTTCTATATAATGGATGCTGTAAAATCATGAGGTCAGTTTGAATAAAAATGGGAACTTTTGTATAATATTTGTGAATATCTGGGAGAAATCAGGGAATCATTAAACATTTTTCCCCCCAACATATAAAGTAGAATGTATCACAAAGAATAAAACATTATTTAAATATTTTTTCTATATAATGGATGCTGTAAAATCATTTCTATGAAAATTTTCCCTTCTTAATAATGTTTCCTATAGTTCTAAATTCACAGATGGACTTAATTTTGACAATGCCGTTATTACAATGTTTTGTAATATATATTATATGTTTTAGACAGGAATATAGTTTTTTTTTTTTTTTTTAATACCATAACGTCTTCATACAGCACAACAGTGCAGGAGTATGACTGATCTGGGTTCTTCAACATAGCCTTCTGTACGTAAAATGTGGTCCATGTTATAGAGGTAGTTGAGGTTTAATATGGCTACAAAAGAATGGTGGTATTTACAACACCACTGATCTTCTACGTAGGCTGATCCCTGGGTCTAGTTGCTGATATGATTATTTCTACAATCGTGGGATTGTTGGCAGGGGTATAATTGCCCCATAGGCCATTTGAATGCATGGGCTGTTAAGGGTTATGTAAGATGCAATCACACTGCACCATTCTTCTGAAGGTTAGAATAGCGAAGGTCTGTTGGAATGTCTGTTGCCACGATATTACAGGAGTGAGAAAGCAGGAAGCTCTCTGTGGGATTATTCATGAGCTGGTGGCTCTCAATGTTCTACTGACCTGGATTGGCCCACTAGGATATTTACCATTGGACAGCAAGATCTGGGTTGATGTGGCTGCCATAAAAAGTTTAGTATGTATGATGAACATGGACATGTTTTCAAATGACCACTGGGTGAGATGGAGCAAATTTATAAATTGTGCTTTGTAACGGCAACCCAGGTAGTGAGAGGGTATCAGCCATTGGAGACGTAATTTTTCCCGGCAAGTCGCTGTGTGGTAGTGGAGTTGCTTATTCCAATTCACGAGATCCAAGTGAAGAGCCAGTCAGAGCTATTAAAAGAGCAAGGTAGTTATGCTGTAAATCCCCTTCCAAGAACGAGACAAGGCTACGTTTTGAAGGGTCAAGAAGAACTGAATTTTAATGGCATGCATTCTCCTTTTATGTGATGCTGCCCATGCAAGGGAGACACCTGTCAGGGTACTCACCTGTGAGACAGACGGCCAGACGTGGTCGCTCCTGGAATTCCCAGCAGGGGACTTGAACCGGGGTACTTGTCTATCCCAGTCCTGCTCTCTACCTCTGAGCCACAGCGGCTTTACCTGAGACTTCTGATTCCGGCCTTGTTCATCCTCGGCTTGTGACTACGTTGATTCTAACCTCTGGCATCCTTTGACCTCGGCTATCCCTCGACTATCCTGCTGGTTCTGCCCTTGCCTGTCCTGCGACTTTGGTACTGCATCCTGCACAGCCCCCGTGCACAGACCCACAGGCCAGGTGAATTCTTACCTGACCACCTCGGCCTGTGGCTATCTGCAAGGGTGAGCGACATATCTGCGCTACAGACTCCCAACTCAGGTAAGACCCTGACAAAAGACTTGACCAATATGGAGTCCGCAGAAATGTGCTCACCCTCACTCCAGCAAGTGTCCAGCCTGGCCCAGATTGTTTCGGAGTTGCAGCAGGAACTTTTTTCTCTTAAAGGCGCAGTACATCCAGCTCCGGAACCCTTTGTCATCATGCCCGACAGATTTGATGGTAACTACACGTCCTTCCAGTCATTCAGGATGGATTGCGAGGTATTGTTCTCTTTAAAGCCTCGAACTTACGCCACGGATTTCATCAGGGTCAGAGCGGCTATCAACCTGTTGTCGGGACGCATTAAAGCTTGGTCTTACCAAATGTTGCAGAGGAAGAGTCCTGTCCTTGTCAGCTGGGAGTCCTTTATTATTGCTTTGGACTCACAGTGCAGGATCACTAAGCCCAAGCCAGCTCCAACTACTAAAAAATCGCGGAGTCTACGTCACCACACCCCAGTGATACCCTCTTATGATCCAGTTCCCAGGAGAACTCCAGAGGTATCCTGTGTTCAACTTGATCCTGAGGAACCTATGCAAATTGGACGTGTCCACTGCAAAGTCACACCGGGAGAGAGGGACCGAAGGAGAAGCCATGATCTGTGTTCCTGTGTCGTACCAGTGTTCCTGTTTATTCTGCTTCGTATATTTGACCTCGGCTTGTGACTACGTTGATTCTAACCTCTGGCATCCTTTGACCTCGGCTATCCCTCGACTATCCTGCTGGTTCTGTCCTTGCCTGTCCTGCGAATTTGGTACTGCATCCTGCACAGCCCCCGTGCACAGACCCACAGGCCAGGTGAATTCTTACCTGACCACCTCGGCCTGTGGCTATCTGCAAGGGTGAGCGACATATCTGCGCTACAGACTCCCAACTCAGGTAAGACCCTGACAACACCTACATAATTAACATAGTAACCAATAACAGATAAGGTACAACCCACACATCTCCTCCCCTCATATAAACCTTTAACATAATTAACAAGGATACATTTTTACCCTAGTTTTAGATGTACCCCAAATATCTGGAATACATTCATAAATCCAGTATCCCCAGATAGCCCTGATCTGGGGGAGCAACATATGTAAAAATCATCCCATTCGGTTAACGGGTTCGGGAGTTATGGAGCTTTAAAGTTTTGACCGACTGCACAGGCACACTAGCCGAAAATAGTTCCATTAGTTTTGGCCTTGCGGTCGGTCCTTGTTCGTGCGTTAAAAAGTCACGAAAAGCTTGCCATCCGTGGGTATCTTGATGTTCGTCAGAATCCCCATATGCTGCATAGTCTTTCTACCGAACGGCATGGCGGTCGGTAGTTTTGGCACAAATTTACGGTGTTATGGAGGTCTCAGCGGTGTTCGCCTACTCGAGTGTCCAATTTTAGTTCCAGACACTCAACGGCAAAACACCGCTGTTCGGGAGTTAAAATGGCCGCGACCAGGTGTAAAAGTCCCGAAATGGCGGCCACCCAGGAACTTGAACAAAGCGTTTGTGCGTTTCCCATACAGACTGGATGTGCCGATCAGGGAGGTAAATTACCACTTAATTAGGTAGCAGGGTGGTCCGGTGTTCGGTAGTTTGCATTCGTATGATGAATGCTGGGTCCATACCGTTTGGGTCGCACAATTAAGCGAATGTTTTAGAAGACAGAACTGTTTAAAAGAAGAATCCCCACGAAAGCAGGTAAGCATTTTATCCAATTTGGTATACTTTCACTGGATAAACCATATATCGTTATAATCCCATGTCTCTGTACCTGTGTAGGTGCCCGACTGGCTCTTAAAGGGCCGGTAATAGCAGATGTCCCCAGGCATAGGGTAGTATTTTGTTACATGCATATTTTGAGAAATGCTCCATGATGACCAGGCCAAAGGTCATAGAGGTACAGTACAATATTTTAGAGCTACCTGCCACTAATTTCAAGGAATATCTTAATGGCTGGTTACTGTATGGAACAGAATCAATACATAAAGATAACTGATACACTTTTTGGTATAGCACTACAAATGTAGGTAACACGATTAAAAGCAATTTAGAGGTAAGGGAACAATATCATAAAAAATGTGTTTCTTTGCGATGAAGAGAGCATGACAGTTTTGAAATGTGGAATATTTAATTGAAGAGAAAAAATTGAATGAAAGTCGAGAGAAACATGGATTTTTAACTACCATATCCTAATCCTAATTTTATTTATTAATATTATAATAAAATACAAATGTATAAAAGTTCAACTTACATTATTACAGGTGTCATCTGTGTTAGTCTTATCTGTTTAATTTCTCTGGTGCATTTTCCTCCTCATTTTATTTGAATGATAGTATCTCAAGCCTTCCTTTCAATCTGCTTTTGATTATGACTCTTGACATTGGCTTCAAAATCTTTTTGATTGTACATTTAAAAATTTAGCTTTTCATTCTTCTCAGAATACCCAGATTAATCTGAATTTGGTCTTATGCCACTTTTCAACATAGACAGAGAATCCACAGAATACATAAACATAGAATGGTTCCCAATCCTTCCTTTTTTCATATTTATAATTGTCAAAGAAAATGTGACTATACTTGAGTAGATGGTAAGGATTTTGAAAACGTAATGTAAACAGAGTGCTGGGTAAAGAGGCAGAAAGCCTATGAACAGTTTAGAAAAAAATTAAAATAATATATATATCGATATATATATATATACTACAACATCAATACCACCTTCCTAATATTGTGTAGGGCCCCCCTTGTGCTGCCAAATAGCTCTGATGTGTCAAGGCATGGACTTCATAAGACCTCTGAATGTATCCTGTGGTATCTGGCACCAGGACATAATCAGCAGATCCTTTAAGTATTGCAAAATGAGACCTCCATGGATCAGATTTGTTGTTCCAGCACATCAAATAGATGCTCATTTGGATTGGGATGTGGAAATTTGGAGGTCAAGGCAACATTTGAAACTCTGTCATGTTTCTCACACCATTCCTGAACAATTTTTGCAGTATGGCAGGGTACATTATCTTGTTGAAAGAGGTGGAACACCATTGCACGTGGTCTACAACAATCCCTAGATAATTAGTACGTACCAATGTACCATACACATGAATGCCGGGACCCAAGGTTTTCCAGCAGAACAACATTGCTACAGCATAACACTGTCTCCACCAGTCTGCCTTCTTCCCATAGTGCATCCTACTGCCATCTCTTCCTGAGGTCAACAATGCACACACACACCCGGCCATCCACTTGATCTAAAAAACAACGTGATTGGTCGGACCAGGAAACCTTCTTCCATTACTCCATGGTCCAGTTCTGATACTCACATCCCTTTGAAGGCACTTTTAGCAGTAAACAGAGGTCATCATGTGCACTTTGTCCGGTCTCCAGCTTAGCAGCCCAATATGCAGCAAAATGTGAGGTACTGTGTGTTCTGACAACTTTCTATCATGCACAGCATTAGGAGTAGCTTTCTGTGTGTCCAGACCAAACAGGCTTTGCTTCCCATGTGCATCACTGAGCCTTGGGCGCCCATGACCCTGATGCTGGTTCTCACGTTGTCCTTCCTTGCACAACACCCCACAATATTTGCCTTTTGGAAATGCTTTGACCCAGTCACTATCACTATTAGGCCCTTGTCAAAGTCACTCAGATCTTTTCACTTGACCATTTTCCCTGCTTTCAACACATGAAATTCAAGAATTAACTGTTAACTTGCTGCCTCATATATCCCATCCCAAGTATCTTGGTGCAGCACACATAGCTTACACATATACTGCAAGATATCAACGTTTCAGACTCACTGTGTCAGAATTTGGAGTGGAAAATATAACATTGTAAAATTTTTGAAATATTCAAAATGTTGTTAATATTCTCAAAAGGGAATGATGATTTTTAGAATGTTCTTACATTTCTCAAAAAAGACCTTAGAAAGTTAGATGATAAAATATTTGTAAAAAAAATGTGCATTGTATGTTAGCTGTTGTTTTGAAAATAATCTGTAATCTAAAGGATTTGATGGAGAAAGCAGGAGAAATCTAATTCCAGGAGGGGGTTGAGGAGAACATCAGCATTAAGCAAAAACCAATAGCAAAACCAATAGCGAGTCTGGAAGACCTAGGTAGGACGGAAGCATAAAGTTTGGGAATTTGTTCTGTGAAAAAAAGCAGATCCAAAGCGTACCGAAGCTGATTTGCTAAACCATATGTGTTGGCATTTTAAGTGATTATTTTGCTCGGTCAATACGCCACGTCTGCTGATACTGCCAGCTAGAAATATATAGAGTTAAATTTGCAAATCAGCAAATCACTACTTGAAATAATGTATACAAAATCTGCTGGTTCAATTTGCGTAAATAAGTACCTCAAGTGGAACCAACAGATCTGGCAAAGTCATCACATAGCATGCCTTTGCCAGCAGTTGAGAATAGTTGATCCATCTAGTCTGCCAGTTTTGTTATAAAACTAATTTAATTAAGGTTTTAAATGCATGACCATTTTCAAGGTGGACTGGCCATCTTGTAATTGCATTATATTTTTAAATCATTTTTTTTTTCTTGTTACCAAGATGAGGTGCCAAGAGACCTACATTGATTAAACGCTTCTTGAGATGTCTCTTATATCTGATGTCCTGATAAAACTTTCAAGAAGTCCAAGTTAGTTAAAACCTTTGGGAAAAACAAAAAAACCTCAGATAAAACAAAAAAGGCAAAATAGATTATTCACAAAAATAGAACTTGGAATTTGTGGGAAAAAAATTAGAATTGCAAATTTCGGGCCAAAAATCACAGTCGGAGAATGTTTCCAATCTAACACAAGATTTAGGACGTTTTCAAACTGCTACCCGATGGTATATAGAACACATCTGATGGCTTAATCCCTTTAAATTGTTCTATGTGTCACTATTGTTGAAGGAAAGCTCTTCATCAGTACATTTTTCTCATATTAAATTTAAGCCTTTTTCTCATCGTTTGCACCACAGTCTCATGTGATTTTTTTTTTTATCCTTTAGGAATTTTCTGCTCTGTGCTTTTAGAATCCCTTTTCGTATTTGAATCTTTCTATCAAATTCAGAACAGCAGGTTAATTAACACATCCTAATTTGGCAAACAATAAATAAGCCTTTTACTGTTACGATTATTAATGCATCTAATAACAATAATTATGCAAAAATGCATTCCTTTGTCTGTGTCAGATAGCAAATGAACAAAAACTATTTTCTTGCAAATAAATTATGTCTGTAGGACCTCTTCGTCTCTCGAAGAAACTGTTTAGATTTTCAGCAAACACAACCAGGTCAATGTGTGGATATAACAATTGGGAAGAAATCTGAAAACTTCCTCATCGGAACAGGGCAAGGCATCTCTATTTTCACTACGGAGATCCCTGAGAATTTGCAATTACAACATTATCAAATAACTAATTTCTTTCTTTGGAAGTGCCTACTTAAAAGAAACTTTGGGCAATTCTAATCGCAGACTCTAATTGACGACCTGGATTCATCTCATTTTCTTTCTTGAACAGGTGGTAAAAACAGACACAGCAGGTAATTCACACCACCTCAAAAACTGTTGGTTAAAGAAGACAACTAATCACGGAACGCTTCCAGTAGCAAATTATCAGCTACAAATTAAATCCACAGCTTTTTCCTTCATAAAGGAAGCCTACCTCCCCTCTCGGGTGGGGGAGGTGGGGGCTTGAGAAACAGTTTACAGATTATTTTTCTATGTAATGTATCACAAGCATTGTATGTAGGGATCTTTATTTCCAAACAATCAGCGTGACACATGTCATTGTTACAATGTATTTAGCTCTTCAGAGCCACAGGGATCTGAACACATTGCTGTGCATATAGAGACCACTATACACCGAAGAATGCCACTGATGATTCAAAGAGCTGAAAAGGAATCCATAATCAAAAAGACTAAAACTAATCAGGGATTTAAATAATGTTGTGCAATTTTTGTTTATATAGGACTATTTGCATATGTAGATGTACACTATGCTATAGTTCAACATATATTGAAGTTTCCAATTACTATCTTATTTATTTATTTTTTTGTCATTGAAGAGTTTTTTTTTAGCAAAAATGCAACACACATATTGATATTAAGAAGAATGAAGTATGAAGTGCCAATGCTATGCCAATCTGTTTATAGCGAGGTTTTCAGGGATGGATTTAGAGATGGTTAATTGAGCATATTTGGGATATGTGGGTGAAGAGAGAGGGATGAAGGGGGGGAGAAGAGACAGGAAGAAAACATTCAAAAAAACACAAACACTCTCCCGCTCTCTCCAATAAAATTACGTACATATATATACTGCGGATATGTGTCACGAAAAAGAGTGACCCAACACACAAAATAATAACTCTCCAATGGGTAAAACTAAAAATGCCTAAACCGGTCCTTAGAATGGCCGTACTGAAAGTAATATAAAGAGAATAGTCAAAAAACAGGCCTAAGTCAAAGGGAACCAGAGAACAACCAAAAAGAAATACCACAGCAGAGTCCAGAGAACCACAAATCAGAGTAGTCATGAAAAAGCTTAGTCAATACCAATATAGCACAAAACCAGAATATAAACGCACTAGCAAGCTAGGAACCACAACAGGGCACTGAAACACCGTCTAAATGTGCTTTTATATGTTTGGGGGCATGATTGATGTAGTCACGCCCCTAAAGTGGATGAGGTCATCTTTAAACCCCGCCCATAGTACTGCCCATTGCCTGACATCGGCACACGTGTGCCGCGTCATAAAAAAGGGGGGTGCGCACAGTGGCTGGCTTCCAGGAGACTAGCCGATCAGGCAGGAATATTGAAGGAGGCGGACCACTCGATTGGAAGAACAGCTGATCGGCGTACAGCTAAGGTAAGTATAGGATTCCTTACAATATGTATGAATGCGTCGGAGAGCCCTTCAGCAAATCAAGAGCCAGCACGGGCGAGGCAGACATCCACACCTCCAGAGACCCCCTGCCTAGCTAAGAACACGGATATAGTCATAAATTAAAACCTAGGGTCACCAGGAGTTGTCCAGGTCACAGCCAGCATACCCAGATGTCAGCCACAGCATCCTGTAGAACTATGTAGTATTCTATCACTGGTAATTGTCTGAAGCCAACAGGATTAGTTCCTCCATAATATGCATGTATTCCGCTCTCTGGGTCCAATCCTGGATCGTGGTTACCGCTTGTCACCCCTAAAACAGGGGAATGAGACTTCAAGCTGCATTGATTTGGTGTGGAAGTGCTGATTTTCAATTTGAGGAAATTGAAAGAGGGAGGAAGTGTTGGAGATAGACTGCTGGGGTCAACTGGATCTTTATGTTTGTAAGTGTGATTATCATGTCCTTCCAAAATGGTTGAGTGCATGGACAGGACCACCAATCGTGATATAAGGTGCCTAGTTCATTTGTACAACTCCAGCATTCAGGATCGTGGTCAGTGAAGAAGGATACAAGCTTATCTGGGGTGTTATACCAGTGGGTGAGCATCTTGTAGCCATATTAATGAAATCTGGTGTAAATTGACAACTTGTGGGTGAATGTAAAGATCTCCTGCCATTGGTCAAATGTGAAAGTGAGGTTTAGGTCCCCACCCCAGTACTTTGTAAAGTAGAGCAGATGTGTCTCATCCATTGGAGTGTTTAGCATTTAGCAGTGTATAATGTTAATATTGCACATGGCAGTGGGTCCTGTTAGGAGCATAGAGGTTTGTAGGGTGTAAGTGGTCGAGATGTGTATGTCAGGTCCGGTAGACTAGCCAAGAAATTAGTTAATGATAGCAGAATTTCATGTGTCAATTACATGGCTACAACTGTAAAAGAATGATACAATGTGACACATGCAGAGCTGCTACAAAGTCATTACTCAACGGATATTCTTTAAATTTGCACATTCTGAAACACATAGCAGGAAAACGATAAATGTGGCATTGCATTTTGTTCACTAAACTATAAATTGCAGTCTATTGATATTGAAAGGGCAACATTCAAGCTAAGCTGTTACTGTAAATGAAATGGACATTTTTTCCAGGTCACCCTTTAACCTGAATGTAGTTATTTGGACTTAAGATCCCTGCTGGTGTCGTGTTTTGTGTGGATCCCATTGCATTGTCCACCAAGTCCCTGCAAATATACATTGTTTTACCCATGAGAATTAACCTCCTTGCTTTTTGTAGCCCAGATTGATACATTCATAATTCTGATCAGGCCTTTTTATGTTACTGTTTTTTTATTTCAGATTTCTGGATCCTGGCTTGTGTGTTTTCTGTAATCCTGCCATACTCGACTTGACTGTTACTTGTTTCCAGGTATGAATTTGTTAGCCCCTCCTATGAGGTGTCAATGTTTCATTAGACCTAGATACTGTAAAGTGGGACTTGGCATCTGGTAGATACCTAGATTTTGTAGAACTCCAACTGCCGTGATGCTATGCCATTCTAAAGGATGGCAAAACATCATGGCAGTTGTACTTCTACAACATCTGGGAATACCTTATCCTGCTCAAAAGTCTAGTTATATTTCTTGCAATTCCTTTTCTTTCATTTTATTTCTGGACATGTTGGATTCTCCACGACCTTCCCTATTGAGCACGTGCAGCCTGCAGTTCTTACAATAAAATCGCATCCATTCATAGCTCTAGCCAAACTTTTAGCGTGTACAGAAAAAGTTCCTTCTCTATGAAAGTCAAGAGCAGGAGAAGAAACACCACAAAAATCATACTTTTTTTTACTTCTTCTTCTGAATAAAGAAGGGTGCAACCACAAAATGTGGAGGGTACCTCAAATTTGGTCAGACCTAGACAACAATCCCCTCAAAACTAGCAGAAGCTGTGGATCCCAATCTCCAAGCATCAGACCTGGAAAATCTTCATAAACCATCTCTAATCAATCATAATTAGCACAGAAATGACACACAATATAGAATGAGAGTAGTCTACTAAACTTGACTGCCTTTTGGGTCTCTGAAGAGGTACAGGTCTCCCAACGGTTTCAATTTCTGCAAGACGACCCCCAACCTCTGGGTCATGTTCCACATCTAGGAAAACCAGGCATAGTTGGGAGGTATATAATAATAATTGTCCAATAATAACAATTGCGCTTAAGAATATTTTTGTTGAGCTTAAACTTTATGAGATCAATGTTTATATTTTAAATCCTACAGAACACAGCTGTTCATTTCTTCTTTTAAGCAAATACTACAATTTTCTCCCTTATGTTGAGGGTACAGACTTAACCACCAGATTATAATTTTTTTAAATTTTTTTTTTACTGTTCCTAAGCTTTCCAGTAATATTTAATCACATTATAGTGGATTAAAAACCCCTTTTAAATCTACCGTGATATGCGTTTGATGTGTCTCTTAATAAATGAAACATTAAGACCTACTTTAAAAATCTGTTCAGTTGCTTAGGGGAACATATTCATACATCAGCCCAGTCTTTCAAGTTCTAAAGTGCAATTTACCGGGCTCAACTAAACCAAATGTCATACCTTTAATTTAGCAAAAAGTTATGTACAAGTCTATTATTGTAATAATCACAGGAGATGGGAGATTTCACGGGGGTACTGCATACTGCACTGCAGGAGACCGTTTTATAGATTTTAAAATTCTCCCTCTCTGCGTAGCCTTCATTCTAAATAACACAGTGCTAAATATGTCACATTTTAAAGTGCTTCTGGCATGCAAATGATCCTTTTTTTTCTTGGAAAAATGCTTTTAAATAGGACGTGTGCTCACTTTTTTTGGAAACTCTTAAGTACATTAAATTTAATTGTCGCACAGAACCACGCTGAGCAAGTATTCATATGGATTCATTTGTCTGTCTTGCATTTATTATGCATCTATATATCTGCTTATATCTATATCTTTCTCTATAATATAGATAGATAGACAGACTCGTAGATAGAACCAAAAGAAGCTGCCTAAAAAATGTACTTTTACACATCTAACAGTAATAATCTAATTAACATGAATATATCATTACTTCACTTCTTTTGTTTAATCATTATGCTCCTCCTGTGATTCCAGATCCCAGACAGAGTATAAGAATAGTATATGGTGCAAAATATATGTTTCCTTAGTCATTGGAAAAAATGTATACAGAATTAGATGGGGAACACAAACTTCCATTCTTTTAAATATAGGCTTTTTAACCAAATTCATTTCACCAGAAAAAAAAGTCGTGGGATAAATATTTTAAAGAATTTTTTTTTTATTTGTCATGGATCTAAAATTTGCATTTGGACACCACATAGTCAAAAGAATGATACAATACATAAATAACAATTGGCGATACTTTTAAAATGAAACACACACCACTTTTTACACTGTTGCAATTTCATCCCTCATTAAGTATTGAAAGATGACAACATGTAGGTAATGATTAATACAGGTGATACACTCTAGGTATGCATTTATTCTAAAAAAAAAAAAAAAATGTGTACTCGAGGGTTTAGATTTGTTCAAAGACAGGGTGCTTAAAACAGCCGAAATTACAACAAGGGGAAAGTATAGCACTTAAAAAGAAATTAAACCCAAATAAAAACCAGTTTCCAATTAAAACACCCACCAGGTCCAGATGAACATTTAAATTGAAAATTGAAAGGATGACCAAAAATAAAATGTAAGTTTCATTTTTAATGCTATCCTCTTCTATCAAAGGCTTAAGTAACCTTTAATATTGAATAAGAGTAGATTCTTACTGTTCTGATGGAGAATTGCTCTGGTGACTATAAGAAAGATTCGTCTCTTTTGTACCAGAATCTCACCTGACTTGTGTGTACTAGGGGACTTTGTATGGTCATCAAAAAGCATTATAACCCCACGCCTGTGTGTTTTATCATATTATCAATTTAACAATCTGGCCTCTAAGCTTAGCTTCTTAATGTATCTTATTAAAACCATGTATTTAACAAAAACAAAAAAATTATATTTAACACTTTTCCTATTGTGCATAATGAAAAGACTGATATTTGATTAGTGACAGTGCTAAATGACAAACCGCTACTTAAATAGTGACTATACCATGATTTCTATTTAAGTAGTTGTTTGTCTCCCAAGTTAAAATTAGTGTAGCGTACTGTGTCTAAGTGGTGGCCGTAACACAATATGGCCATGTGATGGAAATGAATACCCATATTTGCTTGCAGAAGTAGGTGATTTTAAGCAGCCTTGTAAAATGTGAAACCATAGTTTTATGTGTGCAATGTTCCTTAATCTGTATTTTGTTAAATTCTAAAGCATTTTTTAAAGAGAGGGTTATATCTACATTTCTGTTGGTATCTTTATCTCAAGCAGGCAGAGCCCACCAGCATCGAGGCAATGCTTATGGAAGCGCAGCTGCACTGGGTATGGCATGTCTCCAGGATGGAAGATCATCGCCTACCTAAGGTTGTAAGAGATATGGAGGACTATGCTAATAAAAGAGTAAGAAAGATGCCTGGTAGAAAAATAAGAGATCAGAGCCAACAAAGACAACAACATAAACCAAGGAAAGAATGGTTTGAAAACAAAATTAACAGGAACCACAATAGGAATAATTTTGAAAAAGGCTATGTTCCTAAAACTCCTCCCCCCAAATCCAAAATGGAAACCAAAGGAAGACGACTCAGAATATAAAAACAAAAAGAATGAAAGAGTCCACCACGAGATAGATCAACTAAATCTAGAAATTCTACAATAATGTCCCCAAGAATTCTATCAAAATCAGGAAGTAAACCATGAAAGTAGGAGACAGGGAGATGGAAGATAGATCCTTCCAAATCTCCCTTACAAACAGATTTGAACTATTAAGAAGTGAAAGAGGAGAGGAGGTTTGTTTAGAGCCAAGATGGAGGAGAAGGGAATAAATGTACAAAACACCCATAAAAAGACACAGAATATCAAAAGAGGAACACGATTGTATCCCCTACACAAGAAAAGGTTTTAACTAAAGGTTTTAACTTAGGTAAATCATTTGTTTACCTAAGGTTGTGCTGTATGGTAAACTCGCCACTAGATACCGCAACAGAGGAGCATCATGGAAGAGGTACAAGGACTCTTTGAAGAAATAACTTTATGCCTGTCACATTGACCATCATCATTGGTCTGCTCAAACCTCCGATCGGGAGGCTTGGAGACACCATTCATAAGGCTGTCTCCTCCTTCGATAACGCACTCAGGGCAGATATTCAAGATAAAATGAAACAGAGGAAGGACCATGACATTGTGGCATCAAAGTCAGAGCAGATTTTCCCCTGCAGCTGCTGCGGCCGGATCTGCATGTCCCGCATTGGCCTCGTCAACCACAAGCGTGTCTGCAGCAGACATGGACAACCCACTTCCTAAATCTTCATTTATGAAGTCAAGCCAAACTAAACATATCTTCAGGGGACTGATTCTGTCACCATAAACGTGTTTATCTCTGGTAATTGATTGGAAATTTTACTATAGATGTCAATGGGAAAATTGCATTTTGAACGTCAGAGATAAAATAATCTCAGGTTTCAGAATACAGCCTGACGAGTGGAACACAGAGCTAGATGATAATTTCTCTCTCGTTGCTTTCTGATATTGTCTCATGTTGTACTTTATTCATCTCCACTTTATAATTTATACCCACCTTTTAGATCTCAACACTAATTTTTCTTTCCATTATTCGGCCATTTAATTATGTGATTCTTTATATCTTGGCACAGGCACACCTGGCCAAAAGTTAAGTTCGCTGAATATATAATCACTCTGACTAGAGCCAGTTTAGCATTCACTGAGCTTCCTCCAAACAGCTTTTCAGCACACATAGCCATATACAACAGTTATATGTATACACCTGGTCTTAGTGTCATTATTTATCAACTTTCACAGGTTAAAAGAGAGTAGTTTTTGAGTTAGTGTACAGATTTACCGGTGCAACAAAGATTCTCTGATTTTAACATACAGTTTGCTTCTCTGATTTTCTTTGTTTAAATATAAATGCAAAATGTAAACGTATAATCTCCAACTTAAAGGGACACTATAGGCACCCAGACCACTTCATCTCAGCTACTAGAGGCACTTCCTGACTTTAACCCTGAGTTTAATCCTGTGAAACAAGAGAATGTCCATCATCTTCTATGACTCAATGCGCAAGCACTACCTGTGCATGAGCACTAGGTTCCCCCTCGAACTGATGTTGGAGGAGGCGGAGGCAGAGAAACTCAACGCTGGAATAAGGTGGGTGTTTAAATAAGTATTTAATCCTTTGAGTGCTTAGGGGGTATGGCTATTAATTACACTATAGTATTTCTTTATCATCAGACTGCTGTGTGTGTTTCCTGATCTACTCGTGACAATGCTGTTGTCTGCTTTCATATGTCTGTATGTGTGATTTTGATTTGTGATTTTGACTTTGGGCACTGATACACGTTCCTATATATACTAGCTGGTGTGCCGGATGTTGTATGGCATTTAAATATAAATTTATTCAATAATCTTTTATTTACATTTTTTTCTTTACATTAAAATAACAAACACATATAACATATATGGATTATAAATGACATTGCATTAGATCTATATGTAAGTATAATTTGTTGAGTTACATCATTTAAAAAAAACTCATATTATATATATCAACACCTATTATTCAAGCATTTAAATATTAATTGTACCCTACCTGCATCTGAAATGCTGTTTTTTTGTATTGATCATTTGTGATTGTAATTTGTATATCTTTTATGAGGGTAATTCTATGGATCTATATCATATCCTCTGGGAAAAGGGCACCTTGTAAAGTGTATATCTTACATACCAGCTTGTGTTGCACATTCATGATCAGCTAAAACTCAACTCAGCTCTAACTCAAGTAGAAGGTAGATCCTCATCTCAACCACAGAATACTATTACCTGCATTGGGGTTCTGCATCCATAACCCATGCCCACAAAAAAAGTCCAAACTCTGAAATAAGAAACAAAAATCACTACATTAACCCCTTAAGGACCAAACTTCTGGAATAAAAGGGGTTGTCATGTGTCCTTAAGGGGTTAAAATAGATTTACTAAAAATCACTGGTATTTTAAAGCTAGTGTGGCTCTTTGAATAGAGGCACCTCCAGACCAATGGATAGCTCTTTTTAATAGCTTTATTATAACACTATATGTTCACCGATAACGAGTTAGTTTTCAACATCTGCATAGACATCAGATATAGTAAATATTGAAAATTGGCTCTAGTTGATTATTTCCGTGGACAAAAAAAATCCATTAATTGCAAACATTCGTAACACTCGTCTTGCTTTATTACTGCACTTTTCCTTAAATCCTTTTGGTATTTTATCTTGTAAACATCTTGCAATTCGTAAGAATATTAGATTGTTTTAAAAATTATTATTTTTGTTTGTCCTGCAGTTAGAACTATTATTCTGTACTCATTTGATAAAGCTGATTAGTAAACACATAGCTGAAAAACAGTGAAAATGATCTATTAAGCTTACAGGCCATTGACAGAAAAAATAGTGGCCCCATAAGTAGCAGTCTTGTATCATCTGCCCGACCTTTTTGGGTGTTAGTATTGGGCTTTAGATAAACTTTTGAAATTATTATAATATTTTTTGGAAATTTTTTTGTACCACTCAGAGACCTCGGAGCTCCAGCCACCAAGGGGGATATACTGAACATTCTATACAATATGCGCACTTTGTTCCACACAGACATCGCGGTACTGCAAGAGGAGGTGACCGCTGTCGCAGACAGGGTGAGGGCCACCGAAGAGGACGTCTCCTCCATGGTACAACGCCACCAAGCAACGGAGGAGAAGCTCCGACTCCTACAGGTCTCACACCATGCCTTGCAGGCCCGGATAGATGGCCTAGACGATGCAAGGCGTCGCACCAACATAAAAATCAGAGGCATTGATGACTCTATCGACGACAAGGAACTGCCACAATTCACCAGGCGCCTACTAATAACGATCCTAAATCCCAAACAGGCAAAGACAGTCCAAATAGAGAGCACTCATAGACTCCAGAAGTCTCCAAGAGCCCCGGCAGGGGCCTCCCGCGATGTTCTCCTCCGCTTCCTGTCCAATAGAGACAAAATGGTGGTAATGGCAGCGCTCAACAACAGGAGCCCCTACCAATTTGAGGGCATGCAGCTCACCTTCCTGCAAGACCTCTGTAGAGCCACCCTGACATGGAGGCGATCAGTCCGGCAAGTCACCGAGACTCTCAGAGCAGCTGGGGTCAAATATCGCTGGGGGCCCTCTACGCTCACAGTTATAAAGGGAGCATCTACCTTCCGCCTGATGTCACCAGACGACTCGAGTTCCTTCCTGGGCAAACTCGGACTGGATATACCAGGCCCCAACGGTCCCACTCCTGGAAGCTCATGGGACGTAACCAACCTCACCCCCTTTGTCCCTCGTTCCACAGCAGACACCGGCTGACGCCACGAGGACTATCCTGCACACTGGACTGAGCCCACATCGGGCACTCGTTCTGCACTCTATTTTATTGTTTTATAGTTTTATCGTTTTATTACTATACTACCCTATGTTATTTCTTTACATTAAGCAGGTTTAATGTATATGTATTTATAACCTCCCCACACTTGCTATGAGAGATACCACCACACAGCAGATTAAAGACCTCAGTCAAACCACGATGTTATTTATAAATAAAATGTGCAATGTTATTATAGCCACACCATTGTTATTCACTACTGTATGCCTAGTTTGCACCAGCTGTTGTGGCAGTGCAATCCTGCTTGTTCAATTTATGCACTAATAAAATAAAGAATTTAAAAAATAAATATTTATTTGCCAACAATATAATATTTGTAAAAATAAATAAATAAATAAATAAAATTATATATATATATATATATATATATAAATATGAAAAAAATATATAATTTGGAA
This sequence comes from Pelobates fuscus, assembly GCF_036172605.1. Classification (NCBI taxonomy): domain Eukaryota; kingdom Metazoa; phylum Chordata; class Amphibia; order Anura; family Pelobatidae; genus Pelobates; species Pelobates fuscus. The sequence continues at coordinate 28,353,610 of NC_086329.1, read as the reverse complement.
AGCTTATACAAACATATTAAATCTATATTGCATAATCAAGGTCTTGTGTTAAATGTGAGAGCAGAAATACAGTATCTCACAAACGTGAGTGCACCCCTCACATTTTTGTAAATATTTTATTATATCTTTTCAGGTGACAACACTGAAGAAATGACACTCTGCTACAATGTTACGTAGTAAGTGTACAGCCTGTATAACAGTGTATATTTGCTGTCCCATCAAAATAACTCAACACACAGTCATTAATGTCTAAACCATTGGCAACAAAAGTGAATTTTTTTTCTAGTTTGTTGCAAAATTCGAAGCACTTCAGACTGGGTTTTTTGCCTTATTTTGGATCAACAGCAACAACATATGTGAGGAAGGCTGAACTTGATGGACTCAAGTCTCTTTTCAGCTATGTAACTATGTAACCTTACCTTACGTAATTAAAGAAACTACTTAAGATGAATCCAGACAGTTCCAATTGCTTTAATTCCGCTATACTTTATAAAAATGTACCTACCCATTAATGTATAAGGAATAAGGAATAAGGAATGGAGTTTGTAGAATGATATTTAACTGAACAAGCGATTTTCTATATAAAAAAAAAAAAACTTGAACAACATTTATAACATGTTGTTGCTTTGAGTTTTAAAAAATTTGAAGAACAGACCTAAATCTAAATATATGTAAATATATAAAATATTTATTTATTTTATTTTGTTATTCATAAAAATAAGCACAATTAATGACATCAGTGTAAAATAGAATTCTGCTGCCCTTTTATTTTTATGATTAAATTCTGCTTTAATTTAAAAATAAAAAAATTAAAAAAATTTTAGTAATGTGTGAAAAATCATGTGTTTATTAGCAAATTGATATTCTCGATTTTAGACTTAATTAGTTGGGCTTGATGTTATGTGTTTTGTTTATACGACTGAACTCTTAAATATTTCTGAAAGCTTTTAATGAAGTGTTTGTATCAGAGAGATTTAAGTGAACTTTTCATTGCTTTCTAACTTTTACCATCATAATTCGCAGTTAGAGAAGCAGTGACATTGTGCTGATTCAAACAGTCAGTGTATCATTTACTGAATTTCATGTAACCAAACTGGAATGTTCCAGTTATCCTTTTGGGATAACCCCTTAGTGACTGCGGTTTTTGCAAGACTCTGTGTGCCATGAATGAGTCTGTCGTGACACTTTTGTGTTTGTTCCACCATAATGTTCCGTTATTTCGTAAACTGCACCCTGGCATATTATATATTATTTCTCTAAAGAACAGATAGGTATTTCTCCTTATGCTCTATTTAAATATAATACCGGTGGTCCTCACTTTACGACCTACCTGTTTTACGACGGCTCACACTTGCGACCAGCTCTCTAGCATGGGAATTCAAGGGATTCCCGACTTTAGAGAGCTGATCTATGTTCGGGGAATTTTCCCCGAAAGTAGATAAGAGGGATTCCCTGCTCTGGTACGTATGTCTACATTCGAGTAAATTTCCCTGAACATATTGCGTATGTCTACATTCAAGTAAATTTCCCCGAACATTGAAAAACGCACCAGAGTAGAGAAACCATCTAATCTATGTTTGGGAAATGTTCCCCGAACACAGATTTGAGGGACTCACTGCTCTGCTGTGCTTGTCTATGTTCGGGGAAATTTCCCTGAACATAGACCGGCACTGGTGCGCATGCTCTGTAGCGCATCCTCACTTACTGCCAATTGGTTTTACGACCGAGTCATAAGAATGGAATCCAGTCAGTAATTGAGAAGAGTCTGTACACAATATTAGATGTGAATAATCTGTTAAAAATAGGAAAACTAAAAAGCTATGTTTTTCCCACAGTTTTTCTTATAATAAATTATATATGACTAGTGCAATCAATGTTAAAGTGGGCATCATCAGTGGGTATATCAGTCATAAGGGGTTAAGAGCTAAAATTTACACAGATACTTAATTGACTATAAAGGGAATTATATACACATACAGAAACCAGTATGAATTAAATATTTTAGAACAGGAGGATGGAGTAGATGAGGTAGAATGCTGTAAAATATATTTTGTATGTTTATATAACAAAAACTAAATAAAATCAGAACTGGAGAATTAAGTTGTAAAAGATAAAATTCCTAAAAGTTGTGTTGGAGGCACAAAAAAAAAAATAAAAAAATATATAATATAATAAAAAATAGCGAATGGTTTAGACGCCTAATTTAATGTATTTAAGTAGGAATTTCTTTTTTAGGTAACTTGAAAATTAGCTTGAGAACCTCCGGTATGAGTTAAAACTGACAACATAAGTCAGAGAATTATACATTGTGCTTTGTAAGATAAAAAATGTTTTGGAAAGATTTCATTATCAGTGCCGAAAACGATAGACATTATGGCGTTTTAGTATAAACATCCAAGGTGATGACTCCCAGGTGCTTTGAAATCAGTGGATGAAGAACAGACAAAAAGTTACATTTACTAAAACCTTTCCGGAGTTTTGTAGCTGTTACCATTTTATAAAGTCTACGTAGCTTACAATACATGATGGGCCGGACAGTGGGTTCAAGTTTAAAGGGTCATTGTTCCAGCTTTAACCTATGATACTGTTTAGGAGAAGAAAACATTTTTTTTTTAACTGAGCGTGCAAATCACAAAGTGGTGCAGGAAATTATAGACATGCATAGTTGTTGGGCCTTGTGGCTCATTGCAGATGGCTTGACAGGAAGTGAATCAATAGTTTATCTGTTAGCAGGACGCACATGTAACTGAGCTCGCAGGTCAATCCTCTTTCTCATCTGTTGACAAGATACTTCCCTGAACTTGTGATGGCTTCCACTTTCATTGGATCAACATAAAAAAAATTCAAGCTACTAAAATAGGTGTGTAAAATTTCCATCCCGCTGTAACTAAATTTAGAAGAAAGTTACTTTCTATCTCTCTTTCTCATCTGTTATGTACTGTCAAATACAGCACACAGAGGTTATGTCCGTACATTTATGACTTCTGGCATTTATATTTATAAAACATACATACAAGATCCAGCACACTCACTAAATACCTACTTCAAACCTCACAAAATTTTAGTAGTTGTTTTTTTTTAGATAACATCCGCCTTTGGCACAGATAATGGAGATTTATTTACTGTAAATGATCGTACGTGCTGTATGCATAAAAAAAAAATAGACAGGATAATTATATCTCTACTTTTATATGAGTACCTAATGCAAACACCATACGAAGGCCTCATATTACCTTAAACAGAACAGTTTTCCTAATCAGTATTAAACAGATTTTATTGAGGCTATAAAAGATGGGAAAAAGTTCGTAACATGACATGAGACACGTAACAGAGAAGAGGTCCAAGATCTCCAATAGCTTTAGGCACATTTATTAGAAAAATGGGAACACTGCAATGTTTCGACACAGAATTGGGTCTTTGTCAATTCTGTGTCGAAACATTACAGTGTTCCTTTGGTCCTAGAAATGTGACTAGAGTTATTAGAGTTCTTGGACCTCTTTTCTGTTACTGGTATTACATCCTTTGGGTTGGTGCTGGGCCATGGTCTAGTTTAGCATCCTTTGGCTTCTGTGGATGGAGTGTAGTTCTAATCTTGATATTATGGCATGAAACAAGAACATTTACTTTGAGTGGTGAGCAAGTAACGTTGCATCAGTTTAACAAATTTAAGTTCCCTTCTTTAGGGCTCTCTGTCAGCCAGTTACATGCAAACTCCAAAAATGCTATTGAAAACATCTTATTTTCTTCCTGTTTGGGGAAAATAGTTGGAAAGTCTGCCGTTTTCATTCCAATGTTTTAAACAAGGCCGTGATGGACAACCAACTAGACGTGCAGGCGAAAGATTCCTTGTGTCATTCGTTATGCAAAATCCTGTCATTCGAACTATATCTATGTAGTTTATAACAATCCAAATCAAAGCAGGTGATTTTCCCTTATTAATGTACACATCACAATTTAGTAAGTTTGAGTATAATATCTATGAGTCAAAAATATATTTTAGCGTGCTCTGTGTTGATTTCCTGTTATTCATTTAAGTACGCATTTACGTTCATTTTTATCACATTCGAAATGAAGATTGGTCTGGCTCTCAATTGGTTAATCATGTTCATTCTAACATCATTGATACCTCCGAATTTAATTTGAACATAAACCCCCCCCTCCCCCGCCACCGTTACAGACCTGCAGTACAATTGCCTCGTTAGAAATTTAGCACACATAAAAAAAATCTTTTTTTAATAATGTATGAAGAACATCACAGTCCCTAGTAAGGCATTATTACTGCTTTTAAAATTAAATAATCCACAAAACAGCCATTCTATCTGAAATGTAGGGGAAAAAAATGCTAATAATGCTTTTAAAATGGTCTTTAAAAAAATCTAATTATATCATTGCAAAAGTGAAGGGACCAAAGGCCAAACGAAATTCTGCCGACATAAATCACATCGCTCCCCCCTTATAACTTTCTTTCAATGGGTTTAAGAGCCTGAGATGCAGTCATTGTAATAGCGGCACAGGAATGAGTGCGTCGTAACTTTTCCTGATCACATAACTGTCTATATGTGTTATTAAATGCTCCAAAATAAGCCAACCCATTATGTGTTTCACACTGCATTTAACCACCAAGGATTATAGTTCTTTAATCGTGTGGGGACAATATGAAATACTCTAAAGGTACATTGTTAAGGTCATTGCAATGGCAGACCATACAGCTAAAAAAAAAGACATACAGCTTTTAACGCTTTAATTGCTCAACAGACTTAGAAAGTGACGCAATGTGTTTTGTAGCATGTGACAGGAACAATTTAAATAAGCCACTTCTGTCCTATGTGCAAAATGTCTCAACTCAAAAACTTGTTTTGGAAATTAATATCCCTTTTTTAGTACCTATGATAGTTTAAACAGATAAAGAATTCACAGGTTTTTTTTACTTATCTGAACTGCCGTGAATTGAAATCCGAATTACAAAATTCAGGCTAAAATCGTCATGCAGTGACAATGACAGGGTTAGAGAATTTTTTTTAGATCAGCCAACTTGACCTCAATTTTGCCATTTATAGTTAATTTGCTAACTGATGTCTAGTTAAACAAATCACTCAATGTAGGTTAAGCTATGTTTAAGGTTTTTATCTTCATTTGGGAACAAATTATTTTTATATACATGGGATCTCTAACATGTAAGCTCAATGAGCATGGCCCTCAACCCCTCTGCTCCTGTGTGTCCATTTGTCTGGTTACAATTACGTGTCTGTTAGTCCACCCATTGAACAGCGCTACAGAATTTTTCTGGCGATATACAAATAATAAAATAATAATAATATACACAATGCATATATACAACGATTTGCCCCAGGCCATTTTCTAAAGATGCATTGTTTAATTTTTACATTAGCCACCTGATTATATGGGTTGTGGTATTATGCAGAGAGAGCAACAGACACAAACTGATACCAAGGTTTGATGCTTTTTTATTTCTATGGTGTATAAGGTAAAAAAAACAACTAACCATTCAGGGTTACATCTAGACTTGGAGGTTTGTTTTGTTACGAAAAGCATTTTGTCCAAATTTGGGTTGATTGGGTTCTAGCCTGAATTCCTGATTTCCAACCCTCCATGTACTGATCATGAAACAATCGACTCGTCCAATAGACAAACATTTTCATTTTAATCCATGATTTAGAGTACCACCCAGGCACCGGGGAAAAAAGATGATTTATGTCTAGGGGACAGTCAATAAATGTTGATTTTATTCAAAGATCAAATGAAAAATGGCCACGTGAAGAGTACTCAAATAACCAACTATATTTATGTCTTTATAAATTATATATTGAATTGTTTTCCAAAATCTGGAAATTTGTCTAATCTAGTTTTATTCAATTACAAGAAATAGGTTTATCTCTGTAGCCAAACAGTGGTTTTCTACTTAATGCCAATTAAGAAGTTATATTTATCTGTGGTATTAGAATCAGACCTTCAGTTATCACGTGTAAATTATTGTTCCAAACCTTTTCATATTTCAACATCAGAAAGAGGTTTCTTAGTCTGGCTAGGTTACAATAGTTTTTTAGATCTGTGGATTTCAGTAGACTACAATGTGATCCATATTTGCAAATGTAGAGAGAATTAATTAGTTTTAGATCTTTAGTAGCGTGCATCATAACAAAATCATCTCTCCAAGAGTGACGTGTACCATTGCCTAACATGAAGTCACAACCCTTAAAAAAATACATAGGGAAATTAAGCTCTCGTGCTTCAGCTAAGGCCGTTGATCAAGCAAGACTCTAATACCATCTTTCCCCCTGAAAAACGCACTAGGGCTTATTTTCAGGTGATATCTAATTTCCAAGGAAAAACGGTAGCAAGCATGTGCTAGAAAGCAGGTCTACGTAGACCAGTTCACTAGGGCATGGACTATTGCAAAACTTTCCTGAACATAGACTAACTTACTCGCAAATGGAATCCCATGAATCTATGTTCGGGGAAAGTTCCACAAACATAGATTTGTTTACTTGCAAATGGAATCCTGCAAATCTACGTTCGGGGAAAGTTCCTTAAATATAGATTAGCGAACTAGTGACTAGCAACTAGGGCTTTTTTTGGGGTAGGGCTTATATTACAAGTATCTAATAGAGATGTCTTATTTTCGGGGAAACAGGGTATTAGAATATTAGAACATACTGGGCAAACATGGGATTTACATCTACAAACAACACTTTTCTAACTTTTTACTCCATGAACATTTGTCTTGAGAATTTTTAAAACATGGTTCTGTGGAGAGGTGAGCCAAGAGTAGAATGTCCTGTAACATAGGGCCATTGCATATGTTAAAAGCCAAATATTGTTCTTTACATATATTCCTTCCTGGAAAAAAAAGATGGACAGATTAATTTATACCATGGCAGTCCTGATTTGATTCCATGACTGAATTAAGATGCTCTGTTTGAACCAGTAGCATGATGGTAGTGTCAAGTTTTCCAGGTGTTTTGCTGCTTTGGGACTTGAACAGCTTGGCATCATTAAAGGAACCACAAATTCTGGTTTATTTTAGAGAAATCACCGAATGTCAGGCCATTCCTCAGAAACATGATGCAGAATGCAGGTCAGGCAGCAGGTATCAAGGCAGTAATCTTTATCACACGATCAGGTCTATGTCAGGTTAGTTAAATATGTCTCACAACTCCGACCACATCAGCTGGTGTGCTATTTGCTAGTTTATATTTAAAATGTATTTGGTGGCATCAGAGGAGAGTTAGGGATTGTATATTTAAGATTCCCAGGCCAGATAATCTTGGTTTCTCCCTGTAACGGAGCTCCGTGTACTCCGACCGAGTACCCTCCGTTACCCTCCGTTGATGGATGCTCCTAGCGCTCTCAGAGGACTCCAAGCACTGCAGACGACACCACAACCACCGCACGCTCCACAACCGCCGTAGCTTAACTGGAGCCGCGCCGTCTCGTAAAAGAGCTAAGTGATTAAGCTCAGGGGAATATGCAGAGCATAGCAATCCCCAGTGTGATACAGAAATTCCCTCCAATAACGAGACGAGGCTACGTTTTGAAGGGTCAAGAAGAACTGAGGACTGGGAAACTTTCCTGAACATAGACTAACTTACTCGCAAATGGAATCCCATGAATCTATGTTCGGGGAAAGTTCCACAAACATAGATTTGTTTACTTGCAAATGGAATCCTGCAAATCTACGTTCGGGGAAAGTTCCTTAAATATAGATTAGCGAACTAGTGACTAGCAACTAGGGCTTTTTTTGGGGTAGGGCTTATATTACAAGTATCTAATAGAGATGTCTTATTTTCGGGGAAACAGGGTATTAGAATATTAGAACATACTGGGCAAACATGGGATTTACATCTACAAACAACACTTTTCTAACTTTTTACTCCATGAACATTTGTCTTGAGAATTTTTAAAACATGGTTCTGTGGAGAGGTGAGCCAAGAGTAGAATGTCCTGTAACATAGGGCCATTGCATATGTTAAAAGCCAAATATTGTTCTTTACATATATTCCTTCCTGGAAAAAAAAGATGGACAGATTAATTTATACCATGGCAGTCCTGATTTGATTCCATGACTGAATTAAGATGCTCTGTTTGAACCAGTAGCATGATGGTAGTGTCAAGTTTTCCAGGTGTTTTGCTGCTTTGGGACTTGAACAGCTTGGCATCATTAAAGGAACCACAAATTCTGGTTTATTTTAGAGAAATCACCGAATGTCAGGCCATTCCTCAGAAACATGATGCAGAATGCAGGTCAGGCAGCAGGTATCAAGGCAGTAATCTTTATCACACGATCAGGTCTATGTCAGGTTAGTTAAATATGTCTCACAACTCCGACCACATGAGCTGGTGTGCTATTTGCTAGTTTATATTTAAAATGTATTTGGTGGCATCAGAGGAGAGTTAGGGATTGTATATTTAAGATTCCCAGGCCAGATAATCTTGGTTTCTCCCTGTAACGGAGCTCCGTGTACTCCGACCGAGTACCCTCCGTTGATGGATGCTCCTAGCGCTCTCAGAGGACTCCAAGCACTGCAGACGACACCACAACCACCGCACGCTCCACAACCGCCGTAGCTTAACTGGAGCCGCGCCGTCTTCCTTCCACCCTGGAATGAACCTCCAGCATTCAGGACCGTGTGGGGAAGACCTCTCCTCCAGGAGAGCGTATCCGGAACAAGCTCGTAAAAGAGCTAAGTGATTAAGCTCAGGGGAATATGCAGAGCATAGCAATCCCCAGTGTGATACAGCAATTCCCTCCAATAACGAGACGAGGCTACGTTTTGAAGGGTCAAGAAGAACTGAGGACTGGGACACCCAGCCTGCTTTTTATTACAAAAAGGTACATACAGGACACTCCCAGGGGGAGGATGAAATTAACCAATCACATACATGGTACCACCCCCACGTCTCCTCCCCTCAGATAAACATATAACATAATTATAGCATACAGTAAAAATACAGTTTTCACACATACACTGTAACTTTAAAACTATACATTCAATCTCCATAAAAATTACATATTTGAACTCAGCATACACCAAACATAAACACTTTCAAAAGTTAGCTGGAGGTCCCTTTATGACCGACCGCAAGCACAATTTCCTGCCTAAAACAGTTCCATAGATTTGGGCTGTGCGGCCGGTCAATTTCATGCGGAAAAACGACCAAGTCCCATTTCGAACGGGACTTAGTCTCTGGAGCTGCAAGCTCAGTATGGAAGAAGGTAAGGGTCAGCGGTGTTCGGTAAAATGTGTAGCCGATTTCAGTTCCACAGAATCTTTAGCATACACCGCTGACCGCGTTTGACTGAACAAAGATTGCCGCCGCCACGTGCAATTAACCTGCAGTAACCTCACAGCCTGGGAGGTCAATTGCCTGCACACTTTAACTTCTGGGTGGTCCGCCTGTGTGGTACTTGGTTCAGTAAGCCCTATTTACTGAACCAAGTGGGAGAGAGCCAGGGGCAAGTTATTTTACAGGTCTGGGGACATAGTCTTAAAGGGACATTGTTCACCAAAGTCACAATATGTCCCCAGACGGTTCTTAAAGGGCCATACACACCCAATAAAAGTTAATAAGTTTTTAGGGGCACAATCTTCCAGGGGCCATAGTCATGAGGAAGGAGGCTGGCAAATAGGCTTCTCCACAATCCAGGGAAGCAGGGTAATTTTCCATTTTTTTTTTTTTTTTTTTAATTCTTTATTTTTGTAGTGCATATGAGGGTAACATACAGGCACATGGTACCCCAAAGGCAATCCACATGCATATTGCAAAACAAGAGTACATATCATAGAGAGCATTAGGGTATAATAGTACGGTGCACTTTTTTTTTTATATATATGGTCATGCTTAGATCATGCGGAGTAGGTATTGTTTAGATTGAGATTCTACGATACAACAAGAAGATATGTAGGAAGATAGCTTTGCGTTAGAATCATATGGTTACATGCAGGTAATATGCTTAGTTTAGGTAAGTACATGCTTAGGTATGAACAACGTAATTAGGTATCAACAAAGTAATTTCCCCTCTTACTCCCCTTAGCCACTCATGGATGCAGTAGGTAAGGGTCGAGAGATATACTGTTAACCCCTAGCCGCTGATAGTTATACAGAAATACACACAATACAGTAAGGCAGACATCATATCGTTATATTTACACTAGGGAGGGTAAGGGCTATTCAGGTCATGCTTAGAAGGTCCCTTTGTGTCTGGAAAATCCTGCCTTCTGTGGATTCATTTTGGTCTCCCTGTGGTCTGTTTTTTTGCTCGCGTTGCGGCTGCTGTGGGCTGGCTAGTCGTTGCTGCATGGGGTGCTGTGCGACATCCGATGTTCTGGGCTTGGACCCCGGGATTTCCAAGGGGTGATGTGGTGCAGAGTGAGGGCTGATATGTTCTGCCGGTCTGATGGTTGCAGGCTTGATGCGTTGTGCCCTGTTTCCCGCCGCTGGTTGCGGATCCCTCTCCTTACCGGAGCTGAGAGCCTGAGGAGGGTTCCATGCGGTAAGTGTCCCAGTAGGGCGCCCTTTTGCAGGTATGCGGTTGCAGTCCATGGGTGGTTGATCCTGCAGCGCTATGGGGCCATGTTGGCTGCGGCGGTTGTGGGGTGAGTCTCTCCCGCCAAGATCTTGAGGTTAATTGCGTGTTCTCCGCCATTTTAAGATCTGGCGGTACTGCAAGGCCACCAGTCCCATTCGTGGCGGTCCGGGTGGCAGGGTTTCAGGGTGAGGACCGGGATCACCCCCCCGGTCCAGGGGGGGGGGGAACGGAGCCAGTTCCTCGAGGGCCCAGGTCCCCGGCTGGGTACCGTTCGGCGGGATAGCGGGGCAGCGGCCGTCCGCTCCGCTCACCGCTGGAGTAGGCCTCAAGTTCAGCCTCAAAGATTTCCCTCCCAGGGGACTACAACTCTGCAAGCTAGCCTCTCCATGGGTCCCGGGCTCTGTGCCCATCGAGGGCCGCCGTTGCCGGTCGGTATATTTGGCCAAAACTGCATATTTATCGTTGAAAAGTTTAAGTTTTGCTGGAGCTGGTCTGTCTTGCGACCATCCAGCTCGGCGGTCCGGCCCCGCCCCAGGGTAATTTTCCATTTAAAGGGCCAGTTACAAATAGCGATTTGTAACACTCCCCTGAGCTCTAAAGGGGGGCACTTATACTAAGAGAAGGATAAGTAGGAGGTCTATGATTTTTGAAAGCTATCTCTCTGCAATTCAAAGTTTCAACAGAGTTCTATAGTGAGGCACCTGTGACTTTGATGGGGAAAAACTGAATGTTGACTTAAACTTCTATATACAGTCAGGGGGGGAAAAAAAGTACACCCTCGTTGAATTCTATGGTTTTTCATATCCAGTCATAATAACAATCATCTGTTCCCTAGCAGGTCTTAAATTTAGGTAACTACAACCTCAAATGAACAACAACACATGACATATTACATTGTGTCTTGCTTTACATAACAAAAATAAAGCCAAAATGGAGACTTAGATAACTAACTAACCAACTAACTTGGATAAAATATTATATACAATAAACAGGACTACCATAGGATAATTGTAGTCCATTTCTAACAGGTCCTAACTTAACAACTGTTCACAATTAACTCAAAATAGAGTACACTGGTATTGTGATAGGTGCAGGGGCGTACCTAGAGCATTTGGCACCCGGGGCGGGTCCTATTTTTGGCAACCCCCTGCCCCCCCCCCCCCCCCAAATTTAAATATAAAAACAACCAATTTTTTTTTATGTATTTAGCACTAAGCAGTGTTTGTGTGTTTGAATGTATGCATGTTTTTGTATGGAGTATATGTGAGTGAATGTAGCGGTGTGTTTGTATGTAGTGTTGGCGTTTGAATGCAAGCATGCATTTGTGTGTTGTGTGGTATTTGAATGCAGTGGTATGGTTATATATAATGGTGGGGTGTGTATGTAGTGTTGACGTTGAAATTCATGAGTGTATTTGTGTGTAGTGTTGGCGAGATTGTTAGATGTCTGCACATATACACATACACACATGCAGATACATATACACAAAACACAGTCACACACAGATACACATTGACACACATGCAGACATCGTGGCGACTCTAGGAACAATATATATGGGGGGGGGGCACATAAGATACCACAGTCAAAACAGGAGGGGGAGGGGGAGCAGTAAAACTTCTCACTAGGGGATGGGGTAATATGCTGCCATTGGCTGTCTGATGCCAGCATGCTGTGTTCTGCATGCTGGCATCTGACTACACATTTGCATATTATTCACATTAGCCACCCAGATTTCTTGTTGTGGGCTGGCTGACACCTCTTAATTGCAATCTTTGTTTAGCAGATAACTCCTCTATTTGCTATCCTTTGTGGGATTGCCATATTTAAGGACACCAAATAAGGTGCTATCTGCTAAACAGCACCCTCATTTGGTATCTTTAAATATGGAAATCTCACATACGGGCACCAATTCAGGGAATGATCTACTAAACAGATAAAGGATAAAAAAATGCCCTTTTCTTATTTTCAGTTGTTTAGCAGATAAATCCCTTATTTGTTATCCTTATGTGGGATTGCAATATTTAAGGACAGGAAATAAGGGAGCTATCTACTAAACACATACGCAGAGATACACACAATCACACATAATCACAGATTTACACAAACACAATCACTGACCCACAATCACATACACACACACAAATATTACATACATACACACATTTAATCATTAAGAGGTCCACCCTGCCTCCCTACCTTGCTCTAGAAGGGCTGGAGTGGATCCTCAGTCCCTGGTGGTCAGTAGTTGCTGCTGGGATCTCTGTGCTCTTTCTGCACAGGTCCATCGCACGCCCTGTAATGATGCCGAGGCCGCGATGACATCATATCCTGGCTGCCGGCTCACTGCAGGGCGAAGACCGTCAGACACAGTCACTCACACACAGTTACAGGCACAGTCAAACACGCAGGCAATCACACAGGCAGACAGTCACACATACACACACAGATTCACAGACAGTCACACCCACAATCACAGGCAGACAGTCACACATACACACAACACAGTCACAGGCAGTCACTCAAACACACACACACACAGTCACAGACAGTCACTCACACACACACGCACACACACACACAGTCACAGACAGTCACTCACACACACACGCACGCACGCACACACACACACAATCACAGGCAGACAGTCACACACAGTCACACAGACAATCACAGTCAGACAGTCACACACACAGTGGCACACACACACACACAGTCACAGACAGTCACACACACAATCAGAGGCAGACAGTCACACATACACACAACATAATCACAGACAGTCACACACACACAATCAAAGACGGTCACAATTAGGGATCGACCGATATTGATTTTTTAGAGCCGATACCGATACCGATAAGCTGTGAACTTTCATGCCGATAGCCGATAACTTGCCGATATTCTGTACATTTACCATTTTGAAAAAATAAACTCTTTCTAACGGTAAATGCACAAAATATACATGCCACATGTAGTGGATGAAGTGTATTTAGACAGGGGAGCTGTGTGTGTAGTGGATGCAGTGTGTATTTGTGTAGTGTGTATATATAGTGTATGCAGAGTGTATAGTGAATGCAGTGAGTGTTTGTGTAGTGTGTGTATATATATATATATATATATATATATATATAGTGAATGCAGAGTGTGTATAGTGAATGCAGAGTGTGTGTTTTTGTAGTGTGTGTATAGTGAATGCAGAGTGTGTGTTTGTGTAGTGTGTGTATAGTGAATGCAGAGTGTGTGTTTGTGTAGTGTGTGTATAGTGAATGCAGAGTGTGTGTTTGTGTAGTGTGTGTATAGTGAATGCAGAGTGTGTGTTTGTGTAGTGTGTATGTATGTAATGCAGTGTGTGTGTATGTATGTAATGCAGTTTGTGTGTGTGTAGTTTGTGTATGTAATGCAGTGTGTGTGTGTAGTTTGTGTATGTAATGCAGTGTGTGTGTTTGTGTAGTGTGTATGTATGTAATGCAGTTTGTGTGTGTTTGTGTAGTGTGTATGTATGCAATGCAGTTTGTGTGTGTTTGTGTAGTGTGTATGTATGTAATGCAGTGTGTGTGTTTGTGTAGTGTGTATGTATGTAATGCAGTGTGTGTGTGTTTGTGTAGTGTGTATGTATGTTATGCAGTGTGTGTGTGTTTGTGTAGTGTGTATGTATGTAATGCAGTGTGTGTGTGTGTTTGTGTAGTGTGTATGTATGTCATGCAGTGAGTGTGTGTGTGTGTGTGTGTTTGTGTAGTGATGTAATTTGTGTAAAATGGAGGGGGGGGATTTTTTATGTTTATTATAATTTTTTTATATTTAAATTGTATTGTTTTTGTTTCTTTTAGTCCCCCCCCCCCCACCTGCTTCTTACCAGGGAGGGGGGGATATAGTATTCCCTGGTGGTCCGGTGGCTTGTTAAGTACTGTGGGGCGGCTGGCAGCAAGCGCTAACTTACCCTCCCAGCAGCTCCTCCAGCTCCCCAGTGTAAATCTCGCGTCCCTTAGTGCCGCGCGGAGCGTTGCCATGGTAAACCGTGGCAACGCTCTGCAGCCGCGGGTCTCGCGAGATTTAGACATGGAGCTGCAGGAGCTGCTGGGAGGGTAAGTCAGCGCTTGCTGCCGCCCCCCCCAGGATCGCCGGGCTTGTAATGAGCCTGGCGGTCCTAGGAGGTATTATCGGCAATATCGGTAGCTATATTGGCCGATACCGATATTTCCGAAAATAACGAATATCGGCCGATTATATCGGTAAAACCGATAATCGGTCGATCCCTAGTCACAATCACAGTTACACACTCACACACAGTCAAAGACAGTCACAATCACAATTACACACTCACACACAGTCAAAGACAGTCACAATCACAGTTACACACAGCACACACAGTCAAAGACAGTCACAATCACAGTTACACACAGCACACACAGTCAAAGACAGTCACAATCACAATTACACACTCACACACAGTCAAAGACAGTCACAATCACAGTTACACACAGCACACACAGTCAAAGACAGTCACAATCACAGTTACACACAGCACACACAGTCAAAGACAGTCACAATCACAGTTACACACAGCACACACAGTCAAAGACAGTCACAATCACAGTTACACACTCACACACAGTCAGACAGTCACAATCACAGTTACACACAGCACACACTCTCTCACTTACAGTAAGCTTGGGCTGGAGTAGGAGTGGATCCAGTCCCTCCTGTGCTGTAGTTGGGGAAGCAGGGACTCCTTCCTGCTTCCCCTCTCTCTGTGTGCAGCAGTATGAGGCTGCATTTAGCTCCGCCCCCGCATCCGGCTTGGCTCCGCCCCCATGGCCGTTTTAGCTCCGCCCCCAAATCTCCGTGCAGGTTTCCTGCTTCCAGCCCCTGCTTGTGAGCTGTGTCGGCTGCCCGGCGCCCTGCTGCTACGGCACCCGGTGCAGCCACACAGCTCACAGAATAGCAAGCCTGGCCAGCCCTGGTGGAACCCTCCTGCCTGATGGCACCCGGGGCGGACCGCCCCCCCCTTAGTACGCCACTGGATAGGTGTATGCAATGTATGACCATATTTTGTAACGAAATCACCATTATTATACCAGTGGTCCACACAACTGGAACACCATTGAAACTCATGTAATTTTATCCCCTTTAAAAAAAAGTTCATTGAGACTCACAACAAAAATCTTACAGTCCGTACAAAGTGTTTGAATGTTTGACAGCCAGAAAATGCACAATAATAAGCAGTATGTGTACAAGTGATTAAAAGAGATCCACAGCAATATACAAATCACTGTAATGTGGAGTATGTATGCGTTTTTGACAGCTCCACAGCAAGGAAACCTACAGTAATTTAATGTGTGAATAAGGGTATTCATGGCATTTAAGGGGTTCCATGGCAATAAAACTCACATTAAAGTTTCACCGATGTGAAGTCCGGTGAAATCCTGATTGACACTCCCCCGTTACTGGGTTTTATTGCTGTAGAGCCCTGAGTTACCTTCATTATCATTACCGAGAGGTGTGAATGAATCAGCCTTTGTTTGTTTGTATCTACCCTCTCCTCCATCTTGTTTCTTACAATATAGAGATATTCACTAAAGTAAGAATCCAAGGTGAATTAAAAGTGAATTTAAAATTTAAGGCCAAAGTAGCCCAACTGGAAAAAATATCTAAGTCAGCTGTGCTTCCAGTTCATATACTTTGTGTCATGGCTCTCACCGTGACATCCAGACATGGTCACCCCAGAAGGGCCCAACAGGGGATTTGAACTGTGGTTCTTCTGTGCCGTAGTCCTGCTGTTTTGCCTCAGAGTCACTCTCCAGTTCTTGCTTCAGTCTATGTTTATTCCTGCCTTATCTCCAGCACTGGGGGCTGGACATTACCTGTGGCTGCTCCTATCAATATCAGCCCACCTGAAGCAGATGCCTAATTAGACAGGTGGGCAGTGTCAGTTCATTGACTCTGGTCCTGCTGTCTGGTTCCTGTTTTTGTGTATCCAGATAGTTTGCTCCTAGCTCCTGACCTTGGCTTATTTGCATTGTGTATTCTAATTTCTGGCATCCTCTGACTTTGGCTTACCCTTGACGATTCTCCTGCTTGTGTCCTGACCTGTACTGCGACTTGGAGCAATATCCTGCACAGCCCCCGTGCACATACTCACAGGCCAGGTGAATTCTTACCTGACCACCTTGGCCTGTGTTTAATTGCATGGGTAAGGTAAGCCGTGACACTTTTGCCTTACATTTGAAATTCACTTTGAATTCACTTTGAATTCTAATTTTAGTAAATAACTCTGAATATGAAGCCTTCTCTCATTTGTTTAACTCTCCACCCTTGCCATATAGTATTCACTTTGTGTTTATACTTTGTTATAGCCCATTTAATAAGGCAAAACGCGTTAGTATATAATTTTAATAAAGCGGTATAGTTTTAACCCTTTCCTGGACCATCCTGCTTTGTTCCTGATACCTGGACACTATATCCATTGGTGGGGATGATATCACCTACACTATGAGGAATGAGCAAATACCTCTTCTTGCTTTTCTCTTGTGAGTAATTTTCCTATTATTTTATTCATCCTCACTGCTACAGAGTGAACTATATTTTATCTCTCTTTATTTCCATATCATCACTGTGAGGACCACCATCACAAGATATATCCATGTAGGGATTATACCACTTCATGCTATTTCTTGGCAGCCACTTACGGGCTCTATAAAATGTGGGTGAATTTCTACATATAATATTAGCCATATCTGAGTTTAATGACATACTACACTATATCTGCATCTGTTCTGTTTATATTTTTTAAACACCGGACCATCCTCTATCGAACCAAGATACCCACACCATATCCCCAAGCGGAGATCATACTGCAAGGTACTTTTAAGTAGCGCTTACTAAAAAAGCTCTACATATGTGCATTTTTTTTCCTTCTTTTTTCTTCTTCATCCAAAAACCCAAGACTCCATTGTAAACTTGTCTAGCAACCTATCCTTACCTCTTGTGTCACTTTACCCCACTCCTTCTAGAATGTAAGCTCTTTTAAGCAGGTCCCTCAACACCCTCTGTTCCTTTAAACTTACCTATTCATAATCATTATTCAGTCATTTTCAGGCTTGGCAATAGCACAAATAGTAGATTAATTGGGACCCCCTACTCTTATTAGGTTGAGGGGGCACGCAGGCCTTTTCTTAATTTTGGGGGGTGGGTTTGGGGGCCCCTACCCATAGGGGGATTTGACACAATATTGGGGTGGGAATGCATGTTCACCCCCTCTATATTTAATTATAGTCCCCACCTGCGAGCATTGGGACATTAGGTTCCCCCATGTAACATTATTAGTAGCCCCCAACCCAGCTCCTATCGGTGGGGGCTGGAGGAACATTAGGTCCCCCTGGGTAATGTTATTAATATACATCACTCGCTATGGATGGGGGCTGGAGGGGTACATTAGGTCCCCCTGGGTAATATTAATAGTCCCAATCTGCAACCTATGGGTGGGAGCTGGTTGAACACTAAGTTCCTCAATTTAGAATTAATTAACTGGCCACACCATGTGGGCAAGGGGAAAACTAGGTTGTCTCTGTGCTGCTTTTTTAATGTAGTAGCCTCCACATGTTGGGAACAGGTTAGGGCATGGGCATAGAACAGTGACCTGTCCACCCCCATATTTTAATTTTGAGCCCCTACCTGAGTTACACAAAGAGGGCTGTTTGATGTAAAAAGAGACTGGGCAACAACAGGAGACATGTTTAGGGGATATGTCCCCAAGCCCATGATCGCGACTGGGGGCATGGGGAGTTGTAATATCTCCTTTGCACATTTGTCTAACGGTTGTTAGAATTTCAATTGGCATTAAATTCAGCTGAAATTCAATAAACATTTCGGGCCAAACCAGTCGCTAATTTCCGACTGGGTTTTGCCAATAGAATGTAAACGAGGCCTTAGCTCTTCACAACCTTGCATTTACTAGCCATTCCTTGTATCTATTTGTCGAAGTGAGTTCCCCTTGCCCTGCTAGGTCAGCACCATATCCGTGGACTTTATCATTTGTACTGCACTGAGATTCCTGCACAGAGCATCCCGTATGCACCACATATAACTGTTATAAAACCTACTGCATACAAAGCCACGGTGTTCATCTAAAATGAATCTCTTCTGGATAAATGGGTAATATCGAAACACAAATATTTTCATGTCGATCTTGGAGTCTCAAGAGAGAGGAACACACAAGATAGGAGCTCCGAGAGAATGACTGACAGTTCCTTAAAGGTTAATATCTGTTTTAATCTATTTCCATAACGCAAGACAAGGAGAAGGAAATAATACAGTATTAAGCATAAGGTATGCGTTTGGGATTAGAGAAACAATTTCAACCATTACAGTATGAATAACTAAAGCCACTGGGAGAGATACGAGTCTAAACAAACGGTATTTAATTTCTGAGAAATGTAGCTGCGCTTTAAATATTGTCCTTCATTATTAAAAGCATAAGGGGTTTCTTTGATTTATTTTAAATAAAGAAAGGTAACCCTTTCTTGCCCGCATTACATTTAGCATTGGTCAGTATAATTCATTTTCATTACACGGCTGTATGTACTGTAGTAATCAAACAAGCACAGATTTATAAAGGATCAACAACTCCAGACAGCTTTATCCCTTGATATCAAATGCCTTTACATTGCTACATTGAATTGCTGCTAGATTTCAGGGTCTTGAAATTTGTATTAAAAAAAAAATCACAAATAATGTTCTTTTCAGCCAAGATGTGGTGATAAAATTAATATTAAATGCATTAAATTCTTGATTTGCATGGAACTGATTTAAAGGAATTCATCTCAGTCAAGTTGTTATGGGAACAGGAGATCCTGAGCACCTTCCTATCTTAAAGGGTTAAACCACTTTTGAAAAACGTATTTCGGCCGCCCGGCACTCCTACCCCCTTAACAACTTTTTTTATTTTTAAACCTTATTTGAAATTTTTAAAAATATTTTTTTTTACTGTTTTTTTTTCTAAGATAAAATTAATTTTTGCTTCATAAATCCACCCTTTCTGTTCCTCCTCCCCAAACTTTAACTTCTAAGAATTACGAATCAGCTTGTTGTGTTATACAGTAGAAATCTGACAATTGTGCTACAGCTCCTCACACAATGTGTTCTTAAAAGAACAGTCCAAGCACCATAACTATTACAGCTCGCCGTAGTGGTTATGTTGCTAGGAATGTCCTGGCGGCCACCCTTTGTAAAGAGTCACACCTTTTTAGAAAGGTGTGACTTCTTACCTGGTGCTGCCAGGCGCCACTCTCCGCCTCTACTACTCTTGCTGGAGAGGCGGAAGTTACTAAGCACTTCTGCACATCGTAGCGCTCACTAGAACCAACATTAAGGAAAAGGCAATTAGAGATTGAACAATAGCTGAGGCTAACAGAGCAAAAAATTACAGGTGCAACATTTAGGCCTCAATTTATTATTTATTGGATAAGCTTTTTCCAAATTTTCAATCTATTAGAAAAACGATTCAAATGGTTTATCTACAAAAAAAAAATCCCATTGACTTTAATGCTGATTTCTGTAGATAAACAATTTGTAAGGTTGTTCTAACAAATTTGCATTACTGTATTTAGAAAGCTTGTTAGATCGAGTACTACACAATTTATTTAAGTTTAGCAAAGCATAGCCGTCACCCTGTCCTGTGACATGGAGAGCAATAATTAAAGAGACACTCTATGCACCATAACCACTAAAGTTTATTTAGATATCTCTGAATACAGTCCCTCTGGTTTTCCCCAACAATTTTTTTTAACATTTGGTCAAAAACAGTCGCCCTTTAGATATCAAAAGATTGGGCCATTTGCTGATCCAGAGATAATGCATGAATTTCTCTTCCGCATTCTCTACACAAATCAGCACATATTTGGATAGTAATGATTGGCTGTGAGTGATGGGGTTTAACCTGAAAATAAAGCTCAGCAAGAAAAGGGCTCTGTCATCACAGTTCCTTTCCTATGCCAAGCAACCACTTCCCAGTTTTCAAAACATGTTCATAAAAATGCAATAATTCTAGGATCCAAATCTCAATAATTAGACACTCAAACGATAGATCCTTTAATCAGTATGATTGATCAGTACATCAGATTGCCACAGTGCAATAAATAACCCATAGACCGGGAAAGATATTTTTTATAGAACCAAAGAAGGTGCTTATTAGAAAATGTGAAATGAAGCTTTAAGTTTATCCCCAAAGTATTCAGATACCCTCTAATTTAATATATGCCCATTTATAAAAAAAAAAAATAAATGGGTGAATTTCCCTTTTAAAATGCTCGGTATAGCCTCTACCCCTCCCATACGAAAGATATGGAAGATGTTGAAATCCTGATCTAGGGGACTTGATTGTCGGGTAAAGTAATGGAACCATTAAATGTAAGGTATTAAGACCAGACAAGATGCAATTAGCTAAGAAATTACTCTGATCTCGGTGACATTTTCAAAAAATCATAATACAATGTACATCGGAGCCCCTGACTGACAGGCTAATCCAGTTTTGATAGAACTGGAGTCTGCACAGTGCGAGCCGAATGGAGCGCTAGCAGATAATACCCACAGCTGCGAGGTCCTGATATGTCCTCAACATCTTGTCACCCAGGAATTTCCACAGGTTTAAGGGACGATAAAAATATTGAGCGGTAATGACAGGATCATCTCCTGCCCCTGAAATAAAAAATAGTACTAATCCCTTTTTGCCAAGTCTATGAATTTGTAATATAAATTATATAAACTCTGGTAATTCATCTCTGTTAGCTCAGTTGTGTTTGAGAATTGTACAGCAGACTTTGCCCTGATTTAAAACGCTGGATGAAAGAGTGACATGCTTATTTTAAATATTACTACAAAGTGATTTAATGGGCAGAAAGGCCTGGCATTAACTTAGACCAGTCAAGCAAAAGAACTTTGCTGGGTTCAGTTCAGTGATTGCAAGGCAAAGTTCCACGAATACTAAAGGTCTGTTCCTTGTGCCATCTCACCGCACGTAACGATACCGAATGTCTCTATGTCCGTTCGTGTCAGATAAATCTGCATGACTGTCTTGCTAAATGACAAACTCCTCTATACTGTTTTACGTTTACTTACTAAACTGTGAATTGAGGAGCATTGACCCTCTCTCCAAGTAGCAAGGGCGCTTAGGGATGGGCAATGAGATTATTTAAATATCATTTTACAATTTTCACACTGTGATCAGAGCCTGTATTGGAAAGCAGAGATCCGATCGCACACTAACAGGGTTATTTACGAAAGTGAGAATTCAAAATGAATTTCAAATTTAAGGCCAGAGTAACTGGTCGGAAGGCAGAGCTGACTTCGAAAATTCTTCCAGGCCAGCTTTGACCTTAAATTTGAAATCAACTTATGAATTCGGTTTCAATATTCTCACTTTAGTAAGTAGCCCTGTGAATATTAATGCAAGAAGAAGCGTAGGAATACAGAGACCCGTTACTTCTCCAGCATCTATACCACCAACAATTGAGGAGAGTAATATTCTGTGGAACCACAGAGACCCAGAGTGTCGATGCAATGACTGGCACCATGAAAAAGATGAAACTAGTGGGTGGTAAAATAATGAGAAAAAATATAGAATTATTATGATGGAAACTGTTGAAGAGGAAGATATGTAAACAGAAGTAGGCAAGCAGGGAACGATGCAGTTATTAAGGGGAGGAGATACAATTTATCAGAAAATAGAATGAAGTTGGGAGCAAATGTTATGAAATTGGATGGGGCAAAGAGACATGGAATGCGTGGGGGAGCTGGGATGAAAGGTAGATATGGGGTAGCTGGGGGAATGCAGATATATGCAACTCAGAGTAATATAAACGAGAACTGTATACAGCATTTTGCTGTTCACTGTATCACCATGAAAACGGTTCTTGCTCCATAATTGTCTCTTTCAATAAATACAGTTACCTGGATACAACCAGACAGTATTTGAGAAATCTTATCCAGTACCGTACAAGATGACTTGTTTTGTATGTTAGAAAAGAAGGTAATTAAATCATAACTATATGCAAAAGAAGAAAAATAGACTATTCACTCAATTATCACCCATGCTAATAATTAATTTCCATAGCAACCTCAGATACACAGCAAATTAAAGTGTCAAATTAACAAGAGTGCAATAATCCATAATCTAATTTGTTTAGAGGGAATCAACATGTACATATACTGCCCATTTTACCATTTTATTGATCTTTTTTGGGTTGTGATTTTTTTTTTTTTTGATGTCCCAGAAAAATCAAACTGCAGCAAAGAAAATTGCATGCAAAATCCAAAAATCTGAATATTGTATAGTACTTTAGGTATACTCTCCAGGCAACTCAGGCATTATTACTGCAAACTGGTTAGCTGGAAAATATGTTATTAAAAATAGTCATCCGTTAAGAAAAAAGCCTTTAAATTCTCCTATATTTGGGTTTGGAGTGAAAGACAATCTTTGTCTACAACCCACTAAACATTTTCAATAAAGTGGATTTCCTAGATCAAGAAGTATCTAATTCTAGTTCATACTTATCTTACCTAGCATTTTTACAGGGTCTCCAATAGGCTCTTTGTATATAAATGTTTTTGCTCCAAGCTGAAATTAGTTCATATCCGTTAATCAAAAGGGTATTTTGTGTTGCCAAATTCTAGGTGTGAGATGACAGGGTGATAATGTGTTCCATGCAATCCGACATTCTCTGCACAGTGATCACAGTAAACTCAATTTAACCCAATTGCCTCTTTATCGGTGGAGGCTAGTCCATAGGGGCACTTGTGGCAGTGCCAACTACACTCTTCAAACAAATATTAGAAAAGTGCATTTCTCAGTATATACCATTGGGTAATAAATATAAAAGAAACAAATTGAAACCAATGTAGCTTAGTACAGAAGTAAAACAAGAGATTAAAGATATACGGAAGCCAATAATGCTTGCAAAAAAAGGCAATTAAAGTGGCTTAACTAAAAAATGAGAAATTGACAGCCAAAGAATGCATAAACAACCCCCACATTTTTTTTCAAGTACATCAATTCTAAAAAAATAAAAAAAATGAAAATTTAGGTACACTGGAAACAGAGAAGGGTCTGTTAGTTAATGAACACCAGGAAAAGTACAGCACTGCGGAATTTGTTGGCACTTTATAAATGCCAGTAATAATAATAATAAAAGGCAGACATTTTAAATAACTATTTTTCTTCAGTATATATTAATGAGGATCCTATGGCAAGAGATATGCACATGATTGCTGCAAAAAACTTGCAGATAACTTGTGATTGAATGACTCGAGGCAAGGTGCTACAGCAGTTAAAGAAAATTCATGTAAATAAAACTCTGGGGCCTGACGGTATTCACCCATGAGTACTTAAGGAGCTAAGAGGGGAAATAAGTGAACCTCTGTATTTAATCTTTCAAGATTCTTTTGTTTCAGGTATTGTAACGGGGGATTGGAGGAAGGTAGATGCTGTTCCTATATTTAAAAAGGGTTCAAAATCCTTGCCTGAAAATTATAGACCTGTGAGCTTAACTTCTGTGACTGGGAAAATATTTGAATGGCTATTAAGGGATAATATTCAGGAATTCATTGGGAATAACTTTTTTAGCAATAATCATTATGGTTTTATGAAACATAGGTCATGTCAAACTAACCTAATTGCATTCTACGAAGAAGTAAGTAGAAGTATAGATCAGGGTGTTGCAGTGGATGTGATCTACTTGGATTTTGCCAAGGCATTTGATACGGTTCCTCACAATAGGTTAGTCTTCAAACTAATAGAAATTGGTCTAGATTAATATTCTTCTTCTTGGGTAGAACATTGGCTTAAGGATAGAGTACAATGAGTTGTCATTAATGGTAAATGTTTAAGCTGGACAAAAGTGGCAAGTGGTGTCCCTCAGGGTTCTGTTTTGGGACCGCTTCTATTTAACATATTTATAAATGATCTTGAAATAGTCATTGAAAGTCATGTTTTAGTGTTTGCAGATGACACAAAACTTTGTAAAGTAATAAAATGTGAGCAGGATATTGCTTTGCTGGAGAGGGATTTAGATAGACTGGGGGATTGTGCACTATATAAATATAAATATATAAATGGCAATGGCAATAATAATAAAATGGCAGTTAAATTTATTGTAGAGAAATGCAATATTATGCACTTTGGGGTTAAGAATGCACAAGCAACGTACACCCTAAATTGTAGTGAATTAGGGATAACCACACACGAGAAGGATGTGGGAATTGTTATAGACAACAAATTAAGCAGCAATATGCGATGTCAATCTGCAGTTCCTAAGGCCAGTAAGGTTTTGTCATGTATAAATAGGGGCATAAATTCTCGGGATAAAAATATAATTTTGCCTCTTTATAAACTGCTGGTAGGACCACACCTTAAATATGCCGTGCAATTTTGGGCACCTTTTCTAAAGAAGGATATCATGGCACTAGAAAAAGTGCAGAGACGAGCTACAAAATTGATAAAAGGAATGGAGCATTTTAGTTATGAAGAAAGGTTAAAAGATTGAAATCTCTTTAGTTTGGAAAAACAGCACCTCAGAGGGGATATGATAACATTATACAAATATATTCAGGGCCAGTACAAACCATTATCTAGACATCTATTCATAAACAGGACTATACATAGGACACAAGGTCACACATTTAGTCTGCAAAAACAGAGATTTCATCTTGTGCAAAGAAAAGTTTTTTTTTACAGTAAGAGCAATAAGGATATGGAATTCTCTGCCTGAAGAGGTGGTTTATCAGAGTCTATACAGATGTTTAAACAGCAATTGGATAAATACTTCCAAAACATAACATACAGGGATATAATTTCTAATTAGTGGGTTAATAGCTGCTTGATCCAAGGAGACATCTGACTGCTATTTTGGGGTCAAGAAGGATTTTTTTTCATAGTTTCTTGCAAAATTGGATGCACTACACACTGTGTTTTTGCCTTCTTTTGGATCAACAGCAAAAACATATGTGAGGAAGGCTGAACTTGATGGACGCAAGTCTCTTTTCAGCTATGTAACTATGTAACTTGCAAAATCACATTTGAGAAATTAGCAATGTTTCTCAACATAACCCATTCACAACCCTGTGTATAAACAAAGACTACATTTACACTAAAAGTCTCCATTTATCTTCCTCGTTGTTTCAACTAGGGTCTTTAGAAGAGATACACATTTCTTAGCACGGCTCCATTCTGCTCCTCTGTATATAAAAAAATTTAATATGATATAAAGGCATATTGAGAAGCATATTGTACATCCCATTGCATTACACAGCCAGGACAGAACTTACTTAAAACGTATTCCACTCAAGAAGAATAACTATGCTTGACTCTAACATGTGAACCCTAAATGTTACTATTTACGTTACATGTGTTTTGTGGTATTTCATTTATTGTGTGTAATAATTCTACCCAGGAACTCCTGGGAAGTAAATTTGGCCATTTCGCCAACCGAATGTATAACCATTTGCAGAATGTGATGCTCATGTGTATGGGTCAATAGAGAGCAGTTTAGAAAATGGGGCATTTGCATGTAAACCAAGTGAGTGTGTGATAGTGTGCAACAAAGTGAAAACACATCCTTTTCCTGATGGCATATATATTGCATATGCTCTGGTTGGTCACTCCATCACCTGTCTTGTTTAACCCATTCACTGTCGAAACTTTGAATGTGTGAGTAGACCATGAAGTTAATAACACACATCCATTTTATGCTGTACGGAGTTACCAAAGACCAATATATATATATATATATATATATATATATATATATTTTTTTTTTTTTTAAACCAATTTATTCATTCAACCTTTGTAAAAATATTGGAGGGTTTACACAAAGTATGAGAGATAATAGAGTATCCATTGTCTTTTAATTTTCTGACATGTTTTGAAAAATGTACGTCTAAATGTTCATTTAATTTCAAGTTTAAGTTACAAGGTTTAAGAGAGTGTGCAAATATATGAGATGTGTATGTGTGTACTACTGCCAGAGTATGATTGTGTGTACACGTCTGACTATGGTAGGGGAAAACAATGATAACAGGGAGAGAGAAATGGAATATACGTAGAGGAAATGGAAGAAAGACGTTTGTAATCCTACAATAGGAACCCATCATCTTATGATGGACACAATTTTTTTTTTAAATTTGTATTTTATTGGGTTTTGTACACACAGTATACATTTTTCCATTATATTGGTTATTGAATAGGTTATAACAAGATCATGTAGCATATCGTTGGGTTACAAACATGGTAATAATCACAGTTGTAGTGAAACATGTACACTAAATTGCTAGGTGCCAAAATGCATTTACTACTTTTATATTTTTATACTTTGACCTCTGCTTAGTGAGGTTGCTTGAGTTTTGCGTTCTCTACTGACGCATTCTGCGCTAATGAAGACAGGTTGTTAGGGCTTATGTATGGGGTAGTAGGTTAGGCATATAAACGACTCCTATGAACTATATACAGATATAAACACATGAATTACAGTGTTATAATAGCTAAGCCTTGCAGGAGCTAAGTGTTACGTTTCTCGGTTCGCTTGTGGTGTCCATTGGCTAGCAAGCCTAACTTCGTGAGGAAAGTCTCTGGGTCCTCCCCTGAGGTCAACGTGAGTACATCAGTGCCCTGCTGTACCACCAGTGAGCCGTCTGTGCTCCATCGGTATCGGACGGAGTGCTCTCTCAGCCTCCTTGTGACCGGTACTAGTTGTCTCCGTGCAGCAAGCACAGCGAAAGGGAGGTCACTGTAGATGTCTATCTCGCTTCCCTCTAATTTCACCGACCCCAAAGATCTGGATCCGGCCATGATGGCGGCTTTCGCCGCTATGTCTCTGGTGGTAGCTATCGTGTCTCTGGAGGCACCAGCTGGTGCTGCCGGTGATTTGCGCACCCGGAAGGCGGATAGTATCAGTGGGGTGTCTGAGTTGCACTTGAGGCCCATGGAGGCGGTAAGTCTCCGGACAAAGGGCAGCAGGTCCTCTCCGCCAACTGTTTCGGGGATGCCCCTGAGGCGTATGTTACGACGGCGGTGTCTGGTCTCGAGTGTCACCACCGTTCCTTGCAAGCGCCGGACCTGCTCAGTAAGGCCTTCCACTTGCCGCTTGGTGTCTCGGAGTTGGATATCTCTGGATTTTTCTCTGGTCTCCACCTCCTGGACTCTCTGCTGCAAGACCCCTAGTTCAGCTTGGGTCTCCTTCAGATCGGCCTTCCAGACCTGTCTTAGGTCTGTCAGCAGCTTCCTGATGTCCCCTTTCGTAGCTGGGGAGTCATCCTCCTCTGAATCAGACCTGTGAGTGGTGCCTGGGAGTGAGGCTTGGGAATCCCTCTCTTCCTGGGAGTCATCAGACGTCTCCAACTCACTCTGCGGGTCCGGCGCCATCTTGGCGGGCCGCGCCTGTGTAGGCCTCTGGAATGCCAGCCTAATGTCGAGTGCCGCGGGTCGCTCTGTGTAGGTTTGCTTTTTATGTTTGCGCCCCATGTTGTCAGCTATCGGGTGGCAGGGTAGCTGTGCAGTTTTGGAGCGGATTTCTCTGTTTTAGCTCTCTGTATCTGTGGGGCTGTAGCGGAGCTCCACAGATGTGCGACCGTTCAGCTCCGTGGTCGGCCACGCCCCCCCATGATGGACACAATTTTTGCTTCTTAAATATTTACCCCGAAGAACAACAATTTGTATATTCCCCCCTTCACATTCGGAGTGTTTTTTTCGATATCTCAGGTACACTCAGCACTGATCGAGATAATTTGTTTTAGTGTATTGAACGACTGTCGGGTGCATGTTTTACACAGAAATAGAATATTATTTTTTTTTCCAACTATTTTTATGCCCTCATTACTTTCAAGAGTGGTGTATCTTTGTCTCTTAAGTGTGATAAATTGGTTACAGCTTTGCATGTTTTTAACTGAAGATTCTTTTTTTTTTTTTCTAAGCTCAAAAGTAAAATGTGATAATGCAAAATGAGAAATCTCAATATATGTTCCAAAAATAGAGAAGTATTTCTGATTTTATGCTGCCTGTCAAGTTTTGGGAAGAAATGTATTTTGACATTTCAAGAAAATGAGAGAATTACACAGTATCTTCAGCAATTTTATTGACGCTTATGTAGAGTTAGAAAATTAGCTATTGCACTATTGAGATATTACAGTTCTGTTTTACACATTCTCTGTTACTGAGAAATAAATATTTAATGTATGTATATTTTGCAAATATAGAAAATGCAGTTTGGTTAGATATGCGGACAGACTGATTAATGGGCAGAATATCAAAGAGGCACATCACACTTCACTGATAAGGCCACTAATGCAAAAATGATTTTCTCTGAATTGACGGATCTCTTGTGCAGAGAGGACCTGTTTGGCGTTTCGGTACTGGACTGCTCTTGCCAATGGGATTTGCCTGATAAGCAAAAATATATACGTATTCTCACTGTAATGGCACAAGTGATTTAAGAGTTTTTACACAGGGCAAGCTATTTGAGATGTAGTTGCTTCTCCTGCAATCTGTTTTGGGTCATAAGAAAATAGACATATGTTTAAGAAGATAGACAGACAGGTAAGAAGACATATATGTATTGACTGAATATTTAAAAGACTAATATACAGATGGACACACTGTTAGTCGGGAAGTTAATTTAAAATATGTATATTTAAGACCCATATTCTGTATAGTTTTTGCCCCGTTAAGAACACCTTCTGAGATTTTGTTTTTGTGGAGCAATAAATCTATGCTGTACATATTAGGTCCTTTGGGCTGAACTACATCAGAATACATGGATAGTGCTCCTCGTGTAAGAGTGAGCCTTGCAACTCCTACAAATAATAGTGAGCATGTTGGGGATTGTTCCAATCTTTCCATCTGGTATATGGCTGTAAAACGCAACTGGGTCTAAGCAGCTGTAGCCCCTCAGACCAGCCCTGAATTACCAGAGGACTTAATGTGTCAGAAGTGGGGTTAAAGGAATACTCCAAACACATAAAGAACTTCAGGTTTAGGTGTTAATTTCCTGTCTATGTAGGTCTATTTTATGAGATGTCCGCATTTTTAGAAATCACATTCACAACTACCAGCTGTCAAGCAAACATTAAGGGTGGTTTCATTTCTCACTTCCTTTGAATGGTAGTTTGAAGTGAAAGTCAGTGCTTCCCATAGAGAAGCATTGCTGGTAGAATGTTGTGATAGCCATGCATGCGCGATGTGTTCTACTGCTTCTCAGGAAGTATTTGATTGGACACAAGTCATCACAAAGATGAGTTAACGGGAGTCGGATCAGAGCTGTACCAAGGAAGCACTCCTGCGCAGAATGAAGGTGAGGTTACTTGATTTTTAACCGTTTTAGTGTTGAAAAGGGGGAGCCAGAAATCAAAACACTTATAGGAACCCTACAATTAAAAAAATGACATTAAAAATGAATATATAAATATAGATTTATTTTAATTGTTTTTTGTTTGTTTTTTGTTAAATTGTACTGTTCATATATGCCTAGTGACTTGGCAGCTAGGTAGCTCTGGACATTAGGCCCTGTCCCCTGGGGTTTTCCACTCACCAGGCAGTCATAGTGACAATACCTACTTGGAAAGCCATTCTCCAGGGAGGGCATAGGGGTTACGTGACTACCCAGGACTGCAAGCATTATAAGGATACTATAGGTACTATAACAACTTTAGCTTAATGAAACAGTTTTGGTGTATAGATCATGACCCTGGAGTTTCACTGCTTAATTATCTGCCATTTAGAAGTTAAATCACGTTTGTTTCTGTTTATGCAGCCCTTGCCACACCTCCCCTGGCTGTGAATGACAGAGCCTGCATGAAAAAAAAAAACAACACATTTCAATCAGATGTTAACTTGCTTTAGAAGTTTTTATTTCCAGCTCTGTAAATTGAACTTTAATTGCAGGTTCTAGAATGCTATTAGCAGAGCAGGAGATAAGACATTCTAAATTCAACAGACTGTGCAATAAAAGAAGTTTAAACGTTAGATTTCTATTTACAGGAGGATTTTAGAAACATTACATGCAGGGAGGTGTGACTCGGGCTGTATTAACAAAGTGATTTAACACCTAACTGACAGAGAATTGAGCAGTGAGGCTGAAGGGGCATGATCTATACACCAAAACTGCTTCTTTAAACCAAAGTTGTTTTGGTGCCTATAGTGTCCCTTCAAATAGTGTCCCATCTGACACAGGCACTGTGCACTGTACTTCAAAAGATGCCACACACAGCCTGAATGCCTCTCATGCAAAACATAGAAAGAAATAAAGAACAAGCTTCTCTCTCCTCCGCATTCATGTAGATATGCAAGGACCCTTTGTTAATTTCACTGTGATTAACACTTTTTAATGTACTGATCCCTTAATTTTACTATGATTAACTTTTAAATCATGCCCTACATGATTAAAAGTTTTAATTATACATTGAGCTTGCTAAATTACTTGCAAATGTAGAGCTAAAAAAATGATTTCCATTTTATTTTTCCTCAGACTTTGCTTCAATCCACATGCATATTAGGGACAATTAAAAATATGCATTTCACAGACAGCCGCGCAAGACATCCAGTAACTCCTAGCCAGCACTCACATGACAGGAATTGTCAGATGTGTACGTCATTTGGGAGATGGCACCATTTCAACATTCAAGGAAGATGTTTGTTGAGGCAAGGAACGTTTAGGTATGAACCTAGACAAATATAAATCTTGCAGGATCTGACATAGAGCACTGTTACATACTCTAAAGTATGAGTGAGGTGCGAGGAGGCTCCTCTCATCTCCAAGATGCCGGGCCAGCTGATTGCTCCCTGCAGTGTCTTCCCCTCTGTTAGAGTCTCAGACAGTAAGTGCACAGAGGGAAACAAACCTGGTGTATTCTGACCGCACATTCCCTTGCAGGAATTTTCCAGTGCAGGAGCAGTGTGTGACATGGGAGACGGAGTTATGCTCTGTCTCTCTACTCCCACACAGAGAATGGCTTCCTGCCACTGAGGGGCTCTGCGTGGGAGGGCACAGGAAGGCCAATCCCTTTCACCGCTGTCCAGCACAAACTGCACAAAATAATAAGTAAATAATATGGTGGGAGGAAAGCGCACTGTGAGGAAAGTGGAGATTGTGAGACAGTGTGATAGATGAACATCGATGGGGAAGTGGGGAAGTTTCAGGTGGCTAATGGAGAGACAAAAGAGGCTAGAAATGGAGGGGATAATGGTGATACAACATAGGTAAAACTAAAGGAAGAGATGGGGTGGGAAATCGAGAGACAACATAGATTAGTACTTTGGGAAACACAGGGAGATTGTGGGGATACAGTAGAGGTAAAACATGAGGAAGAGACGGGGGTAATGGAGAGACAACAGGGGTTAGAAATTGGGGATAGACAGATGGAATAGGTGAGGGAAAGATGGGGATTGAAAGTGAGAGATCGGTGGATATAAAAAAAGAGACAGCTGGGCTAGAAATGGGGGAGATACATTTTGGAAAGTGTTGATATGAGTAGAGACAAATGGTATACAGGATAAGCTAGAAATGGTGGGGGAGAGACAGTTGGGGGGGAAATGAGGGAGAGACACAAATATGGAGATGTGTGTGCAGAGTGTGAGTGACAGTTATAGCAAAATATAGGTGAAAGACACCAGTGAGGAAAGGATGATAAACAGTAAAAAATATGGGAAGACACACATTGGGGAGTAATGGAGGAGAGACAAATGGGCCTAAATAAGTGACAAAGATATGTCAGTATATGAGGAGACACAAAACTGTGAGAAAAAGGCAAATTAGTTCAAAAAATAAAGTATGCAGATTTCCAGTCCCTGCATTTACATGCACAAACACCCAAACATTAGCTACAAACATACATAATGTCATCCATATTATTACACACATAGAAACTCATATTCCACACAAGTACCCACTTACATTTAAACATGCACACACACAATTGTGCTACTTAGACATATTACTCTGAACTCACCCATACTGGCGCTAGACACTAGCAGGGAACAGGGAGTGGTTAGAGAGGGATTTGGCCAGGGGCCACTGTAAATTGTTTTTGCACAGGACATCTAAATGTCTAAGGCCAGCCCTGAGTGAGATGACGAGTCGTCTTTCAAAAATGGCTGCCAGTAGTGCAGAAACCAAATTTCGGAGTAGATGGTAATCATCCAGTACCAAATTTATGCAAGCATCAATACAGAAATAAAAAATAAATAAAAGTGATATGAGTAACAAGCCAATAATATGTCATACGTTATGATCTGTGGCTGAGATTAATTGCTAAGTTAAGTGAAAAACTTACTTACTAATATGTGACACAATATTTCATCTCCAACTCCAACACTGTGCAGTATAGTGTCTAAACTTTAGTGATGTGAACAAATATCACTAACAAATACAACTGTAAAAAGAACATCCAGGCACTGTAACCACTATAGAACCCTGTAGTGGTTAAGTTGCAAGGAGTTCCCTTGTGCTCCCCCATTGTTAGTAGTCAACATTTTTTAGAATGGTTTGACTTCTTACTCAGGGTAAGCCAGATTATGCACCCCACCTCCACTACTTCCGACTGAGAGCCTGGAGCTCCTATGAAAGGGGGTTCCATTAGCTCTCCTGAGCTAAGCCTTGCCGTGCAAGGGCTTGATCATCGGCTGAGAGCTTCAGATAACGCCAATAATGCCAATAAACTAAGCTCTGCTTGCCAGGCTCCAAGTAAGAACTAAAACCATATTAAACCAGTGTGAATACTTACCAGTTAGACCTTGAGTGCTGGTTATGGTGATTAGAATGTTCCTTTAATGCTACATTGTAATACATGTTTTTATCGTATTTGTTTCTTAGATAATGGAGAGGTTAACTGTACAGTTAACAGAGTGCATAGCATAGAAAGCTGTTGTTTTTTTATACAGCTCTAAACATGATGACATCTGGTCACGTATTTTTGGCCTGAAGCTCCCAACTGTCTAGAACAAAATAAAAGGCAGAGCTAGTGTCACCTGTTCTAGAGAACTTTAGGCAAAAGAACAAGGGACACGTGGCTCTTTCATGTCAATTTAGTTTGACTCTAGCTAGTTCTACTCATATCTATCTTCAAGAGATCAAACACTGACTCGGAACATCGGTCCCTTAACATCTCAGATTAAAGAGATCCCATTGGCCCACAGCTGCATCCCTCGTATCAGCTCTTCAAGCTTAATTTCATAGACACACAGTATGATATTCACAAATCGTGACATAGAGTCATTGATTATATATGTAACATTGTGTAAATGTCGGAAAGGCCGGTTAAAAGTAAAACGATGGAGTATTTTATCCCAAACCTTAAAAAGTTCTGTGCCAATATTGCTTTTGACTTTTTTTTTTCTTTAGATTTTTTTAAGTATATGCATTATACAGAAATAACGAACAATTCTTTAAACATAATACTTCTACAATTCAGTTTATATACTTACATCACTTCAATAACTTCAAGCCAATTGATTCATGATCATGTATTGACTATAAGCAAGGTCGGGCCGTCAGCATTTGTCCTGGGGTTCTATTATAAATAAAAAGTATTTTTTTACACACCAAACTCATAGATCTTTAAATGAAAGGTTCTTCTCATGTAGAACTTACAATATATGTATTTCACCAAGGGGATTTGCTGTAGTTCTACAGTGTGATGGCATGTATCCCTGTATATTTAATCAGTAAGACCTACACAGCCTGACGGAACATTCACAGAGACCTGCTGTAGTTTTCTGGGGAAAAACCCTAGTGGACGAGTGCAGTCCTGGAGAACGTTTAGTTTGCAAACTACAAGACCATGCACAAACCCACTGTTGTAAATATACACTCAAGCTGGTCATGACATGACCCCTTTAATTGTTATTATAATATAACATAATTTGTGTAGGTTTAAAGCCGCATTTAAAGTGGAACTGACACTTTCCAGATTGTTTTTTGTTTTGTAATTATTACTCTTTTTGTCCATCCCCTCCCCCCCCTTTTTATGTTTAAAAACATATATTTTGTCCTGAATTAAGCAAATTAGTCTTTATCATTTAGTGAATAGATTCCTAGATGCATAATGTAAATATTTTACTAGAGACCCACATGTCCCAAAATGCTAACAATATTACTTGTATAGCCTTCTTATGTTTTAAGGGCTTTGTCTTCTGTTTTGTTTTTTATATATTTTTTACACCACCTATATATTTTAAGGTTTTATGAACTGAAATATAATAGAAAATATTATAACAGAAAATATATATATAAGTACTAAAATTCAAATAAAGATATGGCATATCACATAAATAAAAATGAACCACCTTGTAATTTCTAATGTTTTTTGGTAGCAAGACCCACACATTTTACAGGCTTTGTTGATAGCAAATTTACTTTTATAATCCTTTATAACCTTCCCTTCATCTATTCAGCAAAATATGTTATGTTATGTTATGTTATAATAATAATTAAAGGGGTCATGTCATTACCAGCTTGGGTGTATATTTAAAAACCTAATGCATGTTCAATTGATCCAAAAATGTTGTCAATAATAATTTGGTCCTGATGCATATTTGTGATGGACATCAAACACAATTATTCATTAAGCTGGAATTTGACAGAAATTGACAAGGAAATTTCATATATTAAGCTAAAATATGCTGGAGAATAGGCAAGATAGAGAATTATTTTTTTTTCAGCCTAGAATATAAAATCCCATGATCAATTCTACAAATGTGTTAATAATTTTTTTAAAAAAAAATAACAATTAAGTATTTTTATTAGACTATATGATGTGCACATCTCCTCTTTAAGGTGAGAAGTATAAAAATTTTATATTTTAAAAAAAAAATTGTTAACTTTTACGTAGCTTGTGATATCCATTTTTTTTTCTATTCAGCATTTGGTCATCCAAATATACTTAGCAAAATAAAAACACATTTCTGAGGATGCTCTAAGTTTAATAGCCTTCTTTAGAAAATCTCATCGTATGGTCTGCTATCTTCTTCCATAATAGATCTGTGTGTAAGAGTAAACTTCAATTGTTTGTTTCCCAATCTCCTTGACCCCACTGCATTCCCGCATCAAAATATCACACGCCTTTCTTGTATTCTTTTTGTGTAAGTGTTTTGTTATAGTTAATGAATTACTTTTCATATCCGCTAAGATACACAGAACATAAGAGAGGCACTGTCATACACAAGGGGACCTTTGGCAGTGAAGCACAGTCTGCCATCTCATTACAGAACTAGAAGTCTGCAGGAGGCCTGACATTAAAAGGTACATCACGTCCCCGAACGGCCTCGTCTAACCGAGATGATTGTAGCTTCCTTGTAAAAGTGATATTTAGGGACAAGGGAAAGCAAAACTGAATGTGGGCTGAATATTTCATGTAAATGCAAGCAGCCACTTACTGGTTCCTCTTCCTTGATTGATGCTGGAGAGCCTCTAATGTCTTAGTATCAAAAGCATTGCCTGCACTTCTCAGTAGTCAATGATTGTATGACGAGATGTGGCTATTAGAAGGATATAGCTGTGTTTATCTGGAGAGCTCTTGATTACCACTGATGTTAAACTAAACCAAGAGCGTAGAAGAGGGTTGTTGTGTTTCTTTTTTATCAAAAGGATGTGAAAGCTTCTCGAATTCAGGAAAAAAAGAAATAGGCATATTATATTGTAGACACAGATGGTAAGACAACACGAATTCTTATCGTGTGGACATCTTGAAGCTTCTTTAAATATACAACACTTAACATTACTCGTTCACAGGGCCGTCTTTAATATTGATTTGACCCCGGGCAAGCAATTGCTTTGGGCCCCCTTGGACCCCATAATTTTTGCGTTTTAATAAAGGGGTCTGTTTGTATGCAATGTTTGTTTTTGCATGCAGGGATGTGTTTGGATGTAGTGTTGTCTTTTAAATGCAGATGTACATTTCTGTGTAGTATTATTTGAGTGAAGGGGTTTGTTTGTATATAATTTTGGAGTTTGAATTCAGGGGTGTCTTTGTATGTAATGTTTGTGTTTGCAGGGGTGTGTTTGCATGTTGTGTTTGATTGCTGGGATGTAGGCACATACATACTAACACAGATATACATACACTTAACACGCAGATACACACATAATCACACTGATGCAAGAACATCCCTTGACACACAGATACTCACACAGACACAAACACACTGGCATATACACACATACCTAGCACTTACACACACACTGGTACGCATACAGCCAGATTCACACACAGCTAGATACACATAAAGTCATATACACACACTGACACAAACTCAGCCAGATACACACACACAAAGCCAGATACACATAAAGTCATATACACACACTGACACAAACTCAGCCAGATACACATAAAGTAATATACACCATATACACACACTGACACAAACTCAGTCAGATACACACACTGACACAGACCCAGGTACACAACATATATCAAAATCAATTTACATATTTGATCCACCCTCCTGTCTCCCCACCTTTTGGGTACAGAAGGGTGGCTTCCCTGGGGTCCAGTGGGAGCTGGGTGGCCAAGACTGATTGGAGTCTAAAGGAATCAGGCTTCCTCTGCCCCTTCCTCCTCTGTGTGTGCCTCCTACTCCACAGTCAGATACACAGCCCACTCTTCCTTCTCTTCCTGTGTGTACCTTCTTCTTCCCACGAGGCTCTCATTTACTTGGGAGGAAGTGATGTGACCTCACTTCCTCCCAACAGGTCGCAGGGGAACAAACAGAATGATATCGGCCCGGTCCAGGGCCCTATTAAAGTGCAGGGACCCCTGATTACCTAAGGTGTGGTTGCCCACCAGGATATTTCTCAGTATCCCAGTGGGCTTGTCAGTATCCTGTTTGTGGGCAGGGGGCCCACGAGGCAGCTGCCTTGGGCCCCCAAAAAAGTAACTGGGCCCAGGGCAGCTGCCCCATTTGCTCCTCGTTAAAGACAGCCCTACTCGTTCAATGCAGCAGCACATTTTTAATATGTCCCAAAACATAACATGGAAAAATAAATTATGTTGGCTTTTTAGTTACTTTTTGAAAGGTTGTGCAGATGGCTTTAAGACATTGTCTCTCATTCAAGGAAATCGCCACTCAAAGGACAATGGTTTCATGAAGTAAGAAACCGTGTCACTGATTGGGTTCCACTTTGAGAACATCCCATGAATTGTATAGGTGGCACAATTCTGTTAGCAGGTACCTAGGGCTCTTGTAGATATACATGACTGAGAAAACAAAAAATGCAAGCATGGCCCAAATGTATCATTTGATTACGCCAATATGAATGTAGTTTGCATTCTTTAATTTGTATTTTAGTGGACTCACGCTTCAGAAAGACCCACGTGAACCTGTGGCACTAGATTATCTGGCAAATAATGCACATAGGGCATAATGCAGTGTCCCTTGCTAGCAAACAGCATCACGCATTATTGTCATTTTTGTTAAGGGTCGTGCCACTGAAAGACGTACAGGTACCCTCACTGTGTTAGGAATATATTAGCGATAGGCATTGTCACTGATTTAGCAATACATTTGCACAAAGTAAACAGCATCACTTGCTGAAATTTTTTGCCACTTCACATCACACATTGAAATTCTCTGTCACTTATGTGTAATTACATTTACACTGGGAAAAGCTGTGTCACTCATTGGAAGCAATTTAGGTTATGTTATGTAAAGTGCTGTTTAGTGAAGGCTTAGCCATTGAATTGGAAGTCTGGCTAGTACTATTATAGTAATGTTATTTATTGGAAGACTATGATAATCGTTGCATACTGTGCTTTCACTTTTTTTATACAAAAACTAAATAAAAAAATTGTGTTGACATCATTCTACTTCAATTACCGGTATTGTTTTTTTGGTCCTGTTGTTTATTTATTTGGTAATGATTTGGTAATGGTAAGAATATTAAAATTTAGAAATCAGCGATGTCATTATAAATTACGTTTATATATTCTCCGATCGGTGTTTAAAATAGATTAGTTTGTAATCAATTAGAAACTGAACTCTTTGGCAGTGATCTCTTCTTTTTTCCATCATGGGCGATTTTAAGCAGAGTATTTTTTGCAAATGTACTCGGTATTTCATTATCTGACGCATGGTTAAAGACATTTCTGAATGTGTGTTGCACAGTTCATAAACTGTCTCCACCAAACCCTATGTAAAGGCACACCACCTACCAATGTATCAGATGTAATTTTTTCGTGTTGCAACAAGATAGATAGAAGACATTTGCAGAGGTTTTTATCTCCACCATATAGATCAATTTTCGAATGCTGCATTCACTGACTGAGTACAAAACCAATTTTATCTGCTGCATTGATGTGTGAACCTTATCAAAGGAAAGAACATTTCTTCTCTATGCTGCCTGGTCTGTGCGGTGATCAGTTAGGCGTGATCCTGTAAATATACATATTTAAGGCTCTTTAAACTATGCTTTTCAGACGACCTTGAAGTGGCAGCAGTTGATTCTTCCAGGATATTTAACAGCAAAGTGTGCCTCGGTAATGATTGGTGGGTGGGAGATGTCAATCACAGAAGAACAAATGATCGGACCGATGCGCCATTTAATAGCATAGATCTTTAATGGAGCCGTACCTTCAATTCCATTCAAAATCTGCAACATAGAAGCTTTAACTATTAAGTTACTGGAGGGAAAGCCAGATCGAAATGCCAGCAAGTACTTTAAATGCCTTTTCGTATTATTAGCTAAGCAAATAGAGGCAAAATGCTTAAACAAATAAATACCAAACATCTAATTATATTTGATAATTTAAAGATAAACTATTACCAAAATGCATATAATATTGCTGAGTAGTTAATTATAGCATAATGTTATACATAGTTTAATGTGGAATTGTTTTTCAGTGTAAAGTAATTTAATATGTAATGTGCATTTAGTCCATACTAACACACCTACAATCCAAATAAAACACCAGTTTTCATACAATAAAACGTTCAACGTAGATTTAATTTGCCCTTGTTATTATTCTAATGATTCCATGAATTAGAGTCAGTTTACGAAAACCTATCAACTTTAACGTAAGGTCACTAAATGTGGGCAGTAATATGGTTCTATCATTGATAATTCCTTGCCAAATGCCTGTTGCAAAACAGCTGATATAAAAAAAAAAAATTAAAATGTAATATGGCAATACATGTAGAAATTAAAGATGACTGGTTTAAAGACAAACTGAGCCTTTATATGGCCTTAATCTGGATCAGTATAACTTTTAAAAGAAAAGTTACAAAAAAAATTGTCTCGCAAAAGAACAATACATATTTATATGCGATATGTGATTTATTTTAAAAGAATTTATACTAAAAAATGAATCCGGCATGATATCTAAATTGGACGTAATACCTACTTCTGCAGTTTTCAGTTATTCTACATAGCAACAATAGAATTTGATAACTATTCAAATGAAAACGCTGCGGAGGCAAGTGCATTTTTACAGTAACATCCTCTGCACAGCTCACCCCAGGAACCTCTGAAATAGCATGCGTAAATGAGCCACTGTCAGCAAGTGAAATCTGACAGTTCCTCTTTAAATATTAGAATCAGACTAGATTAGTGGGCACATTAATGTTAAAGCAGGGAAAACCATTGCATTCCATTTTGGAACTTTTTTTTTTGTAAGTGACAGTTTGGCTGACATTTTCTCTAAGTGACAGTTTGAATGACAGTTGGCGGTTCGGTGACAGTCTGGCTGTTTAGAGGGTACCATTTGTACATTATATTTTCTTTGAAAATTAAAAGTTAAAATCCGCAAAATAAAAAGCAATGAAAGTCCCTTTCAAAAATAAAAACAGGCATAGTTCTCAAGCAAGGACATCGATTGAAGTCAACATATAGGCAAATAATATTCTAGAGAAATGTTAGTTACATTTTTTAAATGATATATGATTAGTTAAATGGTTTAGTTAAATGGTTTAGTTAAATGGTTGAGAAATGCCAAATATATACTTCGGCATTTAATTAGAACAATTGTTCAAGAGAGATTTGTACTGCTGTGTAGGAAAAAAATAAATAAAAGAAAAACCTATTATGTACACAAAAAGAACTAACAATCGCAGTAGTTTTTCCACACGTGCAATGTTTGTGGTTTTTATCCTTGGATTAACAATTGTTTAATGCACATACGTGATTTCTCTTTGAAAACAATAATGGAAGCTTTAAAGTGTTAATCTGATGGATTTCTAAAGTTGTTTAATTTTCATTTATTTTGTCTAGAAGTGCTTCTTTGGTCCCCAGCCCCCTTTTTAGCTTTAAAAATGTTGCAAAATAGGAAAACCTTCTTCCCAAAAGTTCGTTCCAATCCATTTCACACCTTCTCTGTGATCAGCATGCATCTTCTCTCAGACTCCAACTTTTTTCTCAGACTTTTTCTTAGAGAAGCATTGATGTACCATTGAGATATGCTTAGCCAGCGTCACATGTGCCAATCACCTGCCAGAAAGGGGGGTGGGGGCAAAGCAAATGGAAGTATAGAGGAGAGATTTGTCATTATGGAGCAAGGGAGGGAGAAGAGGAGATGCATGATTAAGGCTCTGCTGAGCCGAAACGTCGCACTTAACACTTTGTCTAGGGTGGTCTACCCGTAAATAAAATTGCAATCCTTACTGTTGGAGTGTTGCCTGTGGTTACTTAAGAGGAGAGGTTTGTCATTATGGAGCAAGGGAGGAAGAAGAGGAGACGTTTGTCATTATAGAGTGAGGGAGGGAGAAGAGGAGATTTTTGTCATTATAGAGTGAGGGAGGGAGAAGAGGAGAGTTATGTCATTATGGAGTGAGGGAGGGAGAAGAGGAGAAGTATGTCATTATGGAGTGAGGGAGGGAGAAGAGGAGAGGTATGTCATTGTAGAGTGATGAAGAAGAGGAGATGTATGTCATTGTGGAGTGAGGGAGGGAGAAGAAGATAGGTTTGTCTTTATGGAATGAGGGAGGAAGAAGAGCAGAGGTATGTCATTATGGAGTGAGGAATGGAGAAGAGGAGAGGTTTGTCATTATGGAGTAAGGGATTGAGAAGAGGAGATGTATGTCATTATGGAGTGAGGAAT
This sequence comes from Pelobates fuscus, assembly GCF_036172605.1. Lineage (NCBI taxonomy): Eukaryota > Metazoa > Chordata > Amphibia > Anura > Pelobatidae > Pelobates > Pelobates fuscus. Next base: position 28,311,993 of record NC_086329.1, on the reverse strand, counting down.
GGAGAAGAGGAGAGGTTTGTCATTATGGAGTGAGGGATGGCGAAGAGGAGAGGTATGTCTTTATGGAATGAGGGAGGAAGAATAGGAGAGGTATGTCATTATGGAGTGAGGGAGGAAGAAGAGGATAGGTATGTCATTATTGAGTGAGGGAATGAGAAGAGGAGAGGTATGTCATTATTGAGTGTGGGAGAAAGAAGAGGAGAGGTATGTCAATATGGAGTAAGGTAGGAAGAAGAGGAGAGGTATGTCATTATTGAGTGTGGGAGGAAGAAGATGAGAGGTATGTCATTATGGAGTAAGGGATGGAGAAGAGGAGATGTATGTCATTATGGAGTGAGGAATGGAGAAGAGGAGAGGCTTGTCATTATGGAGTGAGGGATGGAGAAGAGGAGAGGTATGTAATTATGGAATGAGGGAGGAAGAATAGGAGAGGTATGTCAATATGGAGTAAGGGAGGAAGAAGAGGAGAGGTATGTCATTATTGAGTGTGGGAGGAAGAAGATGAGAGGTATGTCATTATGGAGTGAGTGAGGGAGAAGAGGAGATGTGTGTCATTATGGAGTAAGGGAGGGAGAATAAGAGAGGTATGTCATTATGGAGTGAGGGAGGGAGAAGAGGAGAGGTATGTCATTATGGAGTGAGGGAGGAAGAAGAGGAGAGGTATGTCATTATGGAGTGAGGGAGGGAGAAGAGGAGAGATATGTCATTATGGAGTGAGTGAGGGAGGGAGAAGAGGAGAGGTTTGTCATTATGGAGTGAGGGAAGGCTGTCATTGTGGAGTAAAGTATGTAAATTCAGGCACTGCAAGTGAACCAGCTAATTACACTTGTCACCAGCTGCAGTGAGTGTTGACAAAATAAGTATTTTTTGTAAAGAACTAACATCAAGCTTCCAGGCTGTCTGAATCACGTGAGCTGGGGTGTAACTCATGCCGCCACACTGTCCTAAATTCAGTGAGACAGTCCTGATTTTAGGTCCTGTCCCACAGTCCCGTCTTAGACCCCAATATACAACTGCTGAACGCTGTTAGAGAAAGTCTCACTGTGCATCTGACTTTCTCCATTATAAATTTATGCTGAGCTCATACAGCTTGGCTCTTTCCTCTGCAAAAGTTAATTACTTCAATACCCTCATAACCACACTCTCCCGCGAACCCAAACGACTATTTCATACAGTTAACTCTCTACTTTGCCCTGCTGTTCCACTACCACCTATTAACTTGACCGCCTCAGACTTTGCAACTCACTTCACTGACAAGATCTCTACAATCAGAGAAGAGATCTCTTATCTTATTTCTTCCCCTTACAATACTTCCCCTAACTTCACTCCCTCTGCTGTTCTATGTTTATTCGCACCCGCTACATTGGAAGAGGTTTCTGCTGTGTTCCAGTCCTCCCCCCCACCACCTGCTCCCTAGATCCAATTCCCTCGCATCTCATCTGTACTCTGTCTTCTTCTCTTTCTCCACCTCTCACTAAAATTCTCAATCTCTCTCTCTCCTCTGGTATATTTCCATCGCCCTTCAAACATGCAACTGTAACCCCAATTTTAAAGAAGCCCAATCTTGACCCTAACTCCCCATCCAACTATTGTCCTATCTCGCTACTGCCTTTTGCATCCAAGATCCTTGAAAGAATTGTGTATGTGAGATTGACAGACTTCCTCGAGTCCAACTCTCTGCTACACCCGCTTCAGTATGGTTTCCGCTCTAAGCACTCTGTGGAAACAGCACTGACCAAAGTATCCAATGATCTACTCGCTGCAAAATCTCGTGGTCACTACTCTACCCTAATTCTCCTTGACCTGTCTGTGGTTTTTGACACTGTTGATCATCATGAGCTTCTTCTCATCCTCCGCAGTATCAGTCTACAAGATATTGCTCTCTCCTGGTTCTCCTCCTACCTCTCCCAGCGCTCTTTCAGTGTTTATTTCTCTGGCTCTGCTTCTTCTCCCCAACTCCACTCTGTTGGTGTCCCCAAAGGTTCAGTCCTTCTATGCTGCCATCTATGCTGCCTCCCTTGGTAAACTCATTAGCTCATCTGGCTTCCAATATCATTTCTATGCAGATGACACGCAAATCTACTTGCCCTCTCCTGATCTCTCCCCGTCCCTCTTGACTAGTGTCTCTGACTGCCTCTCTGCTATTTCTAACTGGATGGCTGCCCACTTCCTTAAACTAAACTTGACCAAAACTGAAATTCTGGTCTTTCCTCCCTCAAGTGTTGTTACTCCTGTGTCTGTCTCCCTCCAAGTCAACGGTGCTACCATCAGCTCCACCACGCAGGCTCGCTGCCTAGGTGTTCTATTTGACTCTGACCTCTCCTTCAAGCCTCATGTTCAATCCATCACCAAATACTGTCATTTCCATCTCAAAAACATTGCACGCATCCGCCCCGTACTTAACGCCAGGTGCGACGTGCGCCGTTACAGTCCATAATGAATGCAGCAGCATCTTCCTGTCCGCCCGCACCTCCAATGCCCCACCCTTCTGTCAGTCCCTACATTGGCTTCCTATAACATATAGAGCTCAATTTAAAATTCTGGTTCTTGCTTTCAAATCGCTACATAATGCTGCTCCCACCTATCTATCCTCCCTTATACACAAGTATGCCCCGTCTAGGCCCTTACGATCTACTGAAGACTTACGTCTATCTTCTGTCCGTACTCCCACCTCTGATGCTCGCCTTCAAGATTTCTCGAGGGCTGCACCGTTCCTGTGGAACTCGCTTCCCTCCTCCGTTAGATGCTCACCCAGTCTCCACTCCTTCAAAAAATCATTAAAAACCCACTTCTTCATAAAAGCGTATCAATTAAACTGTTAATAGCTCCTGACTGATTCCTCTTCTGCAACTGTCACTAGTCTAATACTATCCTTACCTTTTTGTATCATTTTACCCCACTCCCTCTAGCATGTAAGCTCATTGAGCAGGGCCCTCAACCCCTCTGTCCCTGTGTGTCCAACTTGTCTGGTTACAACTACATGTCTGTTCGTCCACCCATTGTAAAGCACTGCAGAATTTGATGGCGCTGTATAAATAACATAATAATAATAATAATAATAATATACATAGCACAAGTACGTCAATAGACATGCTTGCGCTATGATTAGGGCACTAGGACCCTGCAAGAAGCACTTAATCTGTCCTCCCTGCAGGGTCTGCCCGCAGTGGGCTGGCCTGCATGATGGACAGACAGCCTGGTGTGCATTCACAAAACAATCTAAGACCTCTTGAGTTGGAACTGCCCATAAGCCATATTTTAATCTTTTGTCCACATTCACTGAGTGTCTTTTACACTTTGCCTTGTCCATCGGGGGGCCAGTCCCATGGCTCCAACATCTTCAGCATCTTGCTCTGAAAAAGGATGGGATTTAGGATTGGGGGATCAAATGAATAGTTTAATATATGTAAACGCTATAAGTGCTGAAATCAAATCAGAATATAAACTAAGAAAATGAAGGGACACAGAAGATTCCACAACTACACAGTGTAAACATCTATTACAGCAGGGGCAGTAGGATTTAGAATGTTCAATGCCAACTCTTTTTTGAAGGCTGCTATTAACTTAGGTGCCCCCCCTTTGGGGGCTGAGCTATTAACACAGCCGTCCTCTTTATGTCCCTCCCACCAGTTTCCTGTTTCGATGATGCCGGAGTTAAGAGTTCTGGTAACTAAATATTGGCAATAAAAATTGCAGATTTTCAGCAGATTGCTTAATCTATGACCAGGTTCTAAACGCAGAAGAGGTTATGGAGGTTAGAGTAGCCCTTCAAGTCGATAAGAGGAAAGGCTACATTATTTACTCTAAATCTTGGTGTTTATACCACACACCAACACTGGAAGTAACAAGCTTGAGCATTTTAAACTTCATCACAAATTATGCATATACAAATTTGTAGACTCACAATACCAGCAATAAACAAACTTGGGTGAGGTTTTTTATGGGGACAAGAGGTGAACAAAAGATTATATTTTTAAGGAGATTATAAAGCAAGTAATGGATTTCCAGTTACTAGCGATTAAAGTTTTACATCTTTCTTTTACGATTGTATATTAATAATATTTAATACCTTTTTCCCATCGGCTTTCCTTTAACACTAAGTCCTAATTAGTAGAATATTGAAAACTGGGGGAAGGTCAAGTAAATATCAGGGAGATGGGTTCACTTTGCTGAGAACATTAACCAGATGTGTTAGATTGAGTCTTATTATTAGGCTAAATGGAGAATACCTGAAATTAATTATATAGGTGTTCACAATCTACTTATAATTCTATGCAACTCTGCTAGAAAAAAAATCCATAAAATCTTTCCTCTAAGTTTGGATATGTGCATTTATTTTAAATATAAGTAATCTCAAGCTATGCACATCATTATTAAATAGCAATATAAATTAACGTCTGTGACAGACCTCTCTGTCTTTGGATTATTACCATTTCACCGTGATTCATCTGTTTGTTCGGTATTTGCACTTTGTCCGTATGGCCCTGTTTTTATTCGTCTAAATACGAATAAACTACCGAACGGCCAGCCACCCAGCAGGGAAGTGTGCTGCTCGTTAACCTTTCTGCCCTCATTAACATTGTGGTTAACTGCAGACACTTCTAACTCCCGAACGGTCGGCTGGGTGGTCGTTGTTCGTATGACATGGCGGCACCCATTTTGGACAGTCGAACGCCCAGCGTTGTTCATCAACAAAATCGTGGAACTAATATCGGACACTATTTCCCACGAACACCGCTGAAGTCGCCGACCTTCCTCGTTATGTTCCAGGTTCATACAAACGCCGTGCCATTCGGTACATTGACTATATACGAACAGAACTGCCTCAGATAGCAATCCCATGGAGCCCATTCGTTTTGTCAAAAGCACCCAGTACAGAACTTTGGCTCCATGGCGATTGAACTGTGTGTATGGGATCTGAGCGCTATTCGGTTATATTGAGCGCTCAGATCTAAGCTATCTGGGGACACGTTGAATGTGGGGATTCTGTTCGGTAGTTTGAGAAATACATATTTTTATGTGTTTTGCTGTTTAGATAAAATGGAGGATATTCTCTATCCCTGGAGGTAATTGAGTTACTTCTAGCACTTAACCCAATTATCTCCAGGATAGAGAGGAGGAGTTGGAATGTTCATGTGGGAGTGTTTGTTACTGTTCATGCATGTGATTGGTTACTGTACAAACATGTCTCAGTCTTCCACAAGGTCCCTATGGGAGTGTCCCTTGCTGGAAGACCTGCATAAAAGACGGGCATGTAGCTCACATTAAACAGATCCTGCTTGACACTCAATACAGTGCCTCGTCGTCTCATACTTGGGGGATTATTCGTGTGTTTCCTGTTCGGCGCTTAGGAGTGTTCCTTGGCTGACTTCTCATTTAGGAATGGGAACAGCATTGACGGCTTTAACCCCTTCTATACCCGGGGTGCCATTACAATGTCTATCAAGTTCAACCTTGTGCACATGTGTTTCTGGTGTAAATCTCAACTAAGGCATAAAAAAAACAAAAATAATTTGATACAATTTTCACTTGTTCCAAAAAAGTCCCTACTCGACTCCAAAGCTACAGTTAGATTTCTTGGTGGATCATTAAGCTTTTGCTAAAGTCTATGTTAACTAGAGACTGTAGATCAGAATACCCAGTTTGTCGAGAGAGCCTCAGTATAAGCACAGCATGAAATAGAGTCTCTGATGAGTGGCACAAAATGCGTCAGTGGTGGTCTTTCTTCTCCCCCTGCATGTCCTAGCCACATGTCTTCTCTATTCGAATAAAGTTAATTCATCCTTACCTTTGAATAAGGATATCAATAGATATCTTTGAATAAGCTAATGTTTTCTGCTGGGTCAGAACCTGCATGCCTCTCCTAATATACAGGTACATTTTGATGTGCATTAAATATTTTTTGCAAGTACTTTTGTTGTCTCCAGCTATTTTTTTTGTCTTCGTTATGAAGATTGTAGAATGAAACAGATCAAACGTTTTAAAAGTAATAGAATCTAGTTATGATGAAGTAAAATGTTTTACTTTATTAAAGCCTTGACATACGGTGAAACACAGGAATCAATCATCAAGTTGCATCAACAGTAATATAATACATATGTGCTACAAATCGATGAAGGGGCGAAGACAGAGATGGGAAAATAGTGTGAAACACCTAATAAAATAGCAATTCATGTAAATAGTGTAGTTGTAGAATCTTCATTGTCCCTGCTTTGTTGTAGTTTATAATCTGATTTGACTTTCAGCAATTATAGCGTTTACATATATTAAACTATTAATTTGATTCCCCTAATCCTAAATCCCATGCTTTTTCAGAGCAAGATGCTGAAGATGTTGGAGCCATGGGACTGGTCCCCCGATTGGGTGTTTAGGACTTCAAGATGTCGAGGTCAGTGACTAGTCGAAGGAAAAGTTTAAAAGACATTCAGTGAAAGTGGACAAAATAATAAAACATGACATATGGGCAGTTCCAACTTAAGAGGTCTTAAGTTGTTATGTTCAATTTTTAACTTGTGCGATTAAAGGAATAGCTTTTATCACTGGCATTTATCATCTTATCGCTTAAGTTCCACTAATATGTTGAATCAAGGATTGATATGCATGGCAAGTTTACATTTCACAGCAGAGATAGCCAAAGCTAGGATAATCAATATGGGTTCTCATATGCTTCATCAGTGAGTTAAGCCTGATGTCCATCTGGGGACTGTGAGCAATGGGTCCACATTTAGTTCAGCATTAAGAGTTTAAGAGGTTGTAGTAATGAATATGCAAAAAGCCTCAAAAATAAAAAGACATTTATGCAAAAGTTACAGAAGATTTGTTTGAGTATGCACCATTCAAGTCTTTTCAGATAGGGTCCAACCTCCAGGTCTACATTACCCCATCTCAGAAGTCATCAGATGAATATAACTTTCTGTGGCAATATATGTTAAATAAACATATCTTCATGATTTCATCAGAACACTTGTTGTGTAGGAATTTCACCATGCATTACACCAACACCAGTATGGTTATTAAAGAATGCCAAACTCCTCATTATCAACCAGCATTATAAACCAGTACATTTGGCTTACACGAGAAATCAAAACGGTATGTCAGTAGTTATTCAAGAGCAGATAGCGCTGATTGAAAAAGAGAAGTCAGCTTAATAGTACAAAGTCTCATACATAAAGCATTAACATGTTTTAGGAGTCATGAATTGTTTTGGGATATTACTTCTTTATCAACTGACAATTATATCGATGATTAACTCTTTTTGCACAACAACAAATGATTTCATTTGAATCGGTTAATTGAAAATACAGGGTTACTAAAGTACCCTATTGTGAAGTGTGTGAATGTCACACTACGAGATAAACTCATGCACATTAAACACTAAAGATTCTGAACTTGTAAAAATGTTGCATTCGTTTAGGAAGGAGTTAGGTGATATGGGTTTCGAAGAGAGAGTCTTGGGATGTATCATTCTTATGATAATATCAATAAGAAACAAAGAGATGGCATTCAATGGTAGATCATGACTTTCAATTTACTGCATGCCAGACAATATTTGTTTACAGACGATCTTAAAACAATATCGCGTGTCTCATCACTTTTTTCTCCCGTTTGACAACTTCCTAGTAAGAAGGGGTTAAAGAGCTTGCAATCTAACTCTCTCCTAAAATACTATATCTGTGTCATGGAATCCCAGCACGCCTGGATGTTTTTCTATATCCCTGTATTCCAGACGGAGGTTCCACTCAATATTAACAGCAATTTGTTTTGTTTTTAATGTATAATTCATCAATTACATGTCAGCCATCAAACACAGCAGCTCCTCTGTCGCGTAATACAAAAAAAAATGCATGAAATCTACCTCTGGTGGATACAATACAGAATATTGCCTTACATAATAAATAGAATTTTGTAAAATAGTGGTAACCAACACAGAATGCAAAATAAACTGGTATGCAGAATCGGAATAATAATATCAATTCAATTTAAAAAACAGCCTGAATAGTACACAACAAGAATTTATATATTTACATATTTAATGTATGTACATTTATATTTGTATAAAAACCTATTGAATACATAATTGAATACAATTGATTGCCATGCAGCTAGGATAGATTACACAACTTGTTGGGGAGAGGGCAATTTAAGGGTAAGACCAAGAAATATATATTTCGTACATGTATGGAATAGCCTACCGGTAGACGCGGCAGACACTAATCCAGTGGAAACGTTTACGAATGTGTGGAGTATATAAATTGTAGTCTTGAACAGTAAACACAATCAAGAACCAAAACTGTTCGTGTGTCAGGGTACCTGAGGCCTCTACCTCTAAGGGAGGTAGAGACTTGGTGGTGTATCCGTCCAGGCGAGCTGTCTTCTCCGTTCCTCGCGGTTCATCCAGTCACTTAAACACCGGCCGCGAGGAATCCACGTCCTTTTCTAGCAGGACGCTCAATACGTGACGTCATGACGCTAGCACGAGCAATCTGTCACTCAAGTGTCCGATATCCAATCGGTACTTTTCAGAGGCGTGATTTCCATCCAGAACCAGGGTATTTAAGCTTACTCCTTACTTCAGCTCATTGCCCTGTCGTGGTTCTAGCTTGTCTAGTCACTCAGTGCTCTGGTATTCTAGTTTGCTCTTTTGGTTTTGACTCGGCTCGTTGTACTACCCTGTTTCTCTGTTATCCCTTGACCCGGCTTGTCTCTCGCTTATCTGTCTTCTCGTTCCCTCGACCTCGGCTTGCCTCTGACTATTCTTTACTCTCGGTACGTTAGTCCGGCCATTCTAAGGCCCGGTATACGTACCTTTCCACTCTTTGTACTCTGCGTGTTGGATCCCTGTCCCGATCCTGACATTACGACAGGGCCAATGGATCCTGCAGGTACAAACAGTCAGCTTGGTTCTTCGGATCCCAGGTTTGACGCCATGGAACATAGGATGGATCAGATGGCTTTGGCACTACAGGCACTTTTGTCTCGTGCTAGTAATCCACCTGAGGAGACACGTACTCCTTCTATCTCTCCTGCAGTCTCAGGTCTAGAGGTAGCCACTGTAGGTGCTTCTTCCCGTATTACCCCACCAGTACGTTATGGCGGGTCACCGGAGAAGTGTCGTGGCTTTCTAAACCAGATTAGCATCCATTTCGAACTACAACCCCGCTCTTATCCTACAGATAGAGCAAAGGTTGGATTTATTATTACTCTGCTCATTGAAAAAGCTTTGAGATGGGCCAATCCTTTATGGGAGAATGATAATCCACTCGTCTATAATTATAATGCCTTTGTAGCTGCGTTTAGAAGAACTTTTGACCCTCCTGGCAGAAAGGTCAATGCAGCTAGATTAATGTTGCGCCTTAAACAGGACAATCGAACACTTGTGGATTATGCACTAGAGTTCAGATCCTTGGCGGCAGAAGTTAAGTGGAACGAACAGGCTTATATAGATGTGTTTCTGAATGGGTTATCAGATGTAATTCTTGACGAGGTCGCTACTAGAGAACTCCCTGAAAATTTGGAGGATTTAATTTCTTTTATATCTCGTATTGATGAACGCTTAAGAGAGAGGCAGAACACTCGAGATAGGACCCGTAGACCCTCCTTTAAACTAGCGCCTACCTTTCAAATCTCTGAGTTCGAAGACTTACGTATTCCTGAACCTATGCAGATAGGCAGTACTCATCTCACTGAAAGGGAGAGACAGTACAGGAGAAGGGAGGGTTTATGTATGTATTGTGGAGTCAGGGGTCATTTACGCCTAAATTGTCCCAATCGTTCGGGAAACGCTCGCACCTAAGTTCCTCTAGAGGACAGGCCTTGGGTGTTTCTACTTTGTCCTCTATTCACAACTACAAGGAGCTCAGGCTTGTGTTACCCGTTTCTTTAAAGTGGGAGAAGGGAGTAGTTAAGACTATGGCACTAATCGATTCTGGAGCTGCTGAGAGCTTTATAGATCAGGGTTTTGCTGCCAAGCATGCTATTCCATCCCAGTTAAAAGAGACACCTCTGGCTGTTGAGGCCATCGATGGTAGACCGTTACTTGAGCCTGTTATTTTTCATGAGACCATACCGATTAACTTGACTGTTGGCATCCTGCATAAAGAGGATATATCCTTGATGCTCATTTCTTCTCCGTCTATTCCCATAGTTCTGGGGTACTCCTGGCTGAGGAGACACAACCCTATTATTAATTGGGAATCAGGGGAGATAGTTTCATGGGGAGAGAATTGTCAAGAAAAATGCTTGCGGAAGGTCTTACCTCTTGGATTAACTAATACATCGAGTACCTCTGACAATCCTACAGAGACACAAATTCCGCCTCAGTATCTAGATTTAAAGGCAGTATTTGACAAAAAGAAAGCCGATACCTTACCCCCACACAGGTCCTTTGATTGCAAAATTAACTTACTCCCTGGTACCATGCCTCCCAGAGGTCATGTATACCCATTATCTATAAAGGAGAACTCAGTCCTAGAAGAATATATTCACGAGAATTTAGACAAGGGATTCATCAGGAGGTCCTCCTCTCCTGCCGGGGCTGGATTTTTTTTTGTTAAAAAGAAAGATGGTTCTTTGAGACCTTGTATTGATTATCGAGGCCTGAATAAGATAACCATTAAAAATGCCTACCCGATTCCCTTGATCACCGAACTCTTCGATCGTTTGAAGGGCTCTACAATTTTCACCAAGTTAGACCTCAGAGGGGCATATAACTTGGTGAGAATCCAGCAGGGACATGAGTGGATGACGGCATTCAATACTCGATATGGCCACTATGAATATACCGTCATGCCTTTTGGGTTATGCAATGCACCAGCAGTATTCCAAGATCTGATTAATGAGGTTCTTAGGGAATTTCAGCAAGAGTGCGTCATTGTATACCTAGATGATATACTCATTCATTCTAGTGACATTGAGATTCATCACAAACAAGTCAGGAGGGTTTTGCACAAGCTTCTCCAGCATGGCTTGTACTGCAAGTTGGAGAAATGTAGCTTTGATCAAACCCAGGTAACCTTTCTCGGCTATGTGATCTCTGGGGAGGGATTTAAGATGGATCCGGATAAGCTCCAATCCATTCTAGAGTGGCCTTTACCCACAGGTCTTAAAGCCATACAGAGATTTATTGGTTTTTCCAATTATTATAGGCGCTTTATTAAGGGCTATTCTTCCATTATTGCACCTATCACTAACATGACCAAACAGGGGGCTGACACTAAGAATTGGACTACTGAAGCTCTCCTTGCGTTCAAGACTCTCAAGGAGCTTTTCGCTTCCGCTCCAATTTTAGTTCACCCTGACACTTCTCTGCCATTTTTGCTCGAGGTAGACGCATCAGAGACTGGTTTAGGTGCTGTTCTATCTCAAAGGTTGGGTGTTGATAAACCATTACATCCATGTGGATTTTTCTCTAAAAAATTGACCGGTACTGAAAGCAGGTATGACATTGGTGACAGAGAATTACTAGCGGTTATCAAGGCTTTGAAAGAATGGAGACATTTATTGGAAGGTACATTACATCCTGTTACCATCCTGACAGACCACAAAAACTTGTCTTATATCGGAGAGGCCAAGCGTCTGTCCTCCAGGCAGGCTCGTTGGTCGTTGTTTCTTACCCATTTCAATTACGTTCTGACTTACAGACCTGGGTCAAAGAATTCTAAAGCCGATGCGCTATCTCGCCAATATGAACCCTCTGCTTCAGTTGAACCACTTTTGTCTTCCATTGTACCCAAATGCAATATTATTGCTAATACCAGTCTCAAAATTCATTCCCCGCTACTTGACCAGATCTTGAAGTCACAACATCTAGCTCCCGGAAACACTCCTGAGGGAAGAAACTTTGTTCCTCCTGAACTTCAACTGGAGCTCTTACAATGTTTTCATGAAAGTAAAATAGCTGGTCATCCTGGTATTCGCAAGACGTACTCTCTGATATCCAAGGATTTCTGGTGGCCTTCACTTCGTAAGGATATTGAGGAGTTCGTCGCAGCTTGTGAGACTTGTGCCAAGACTAAACTATCTCATGCATCCCCATGTGGCCTGTTACACCCCTTGGACATTCCTGAGAAACCTTGGTCCTGTTTGTCCATTGACTTTATCGTTGATTTGCCTGCTTCCAAAAGACAGACTGTTATTCTCACGGTGGTGGATAGATTTACCAAGATGGCCCATTTCGTGCCATTACCTAAACTTCCGACTTCCCCTGAATTGGCGGAGATTTTTGCGAGAGAAGTTTTTCGTCTACATGGGATTCCTTCAGAGATTGTTTCTGATAGAGGTTCTCAATTTGTCTCACGTTTCTGGAGATCCTTTTGTTCTCAAATGGGCATCAAATTGAACTTTTCCTCTGCCTATCACCCTCAGTCTAACGGAGCTGCTGAACGTACTAATCAAAAGATCGAACAGTATCTGCGTTGCTTTGTTTCCGAACACCAGGACGATTGGGTCGGTCTGATTCCTTGGGCGGAGTTCGCACACAATAACCTTGTTTGCGATTCAACTCGCTCTAGCCCTTTCTTCATGAACTATGGCTTTCATCCTTCGATTTTTCCTTCGGTTTCCTCTTCTCAGGGGATACCGTCGGTTGATGATCATGTCGCCAACCTGAAGAAATTATGGGATCAAACTCGACAAATTCTATTACATAGTTCCTCGCTGTTCAAGAAACACGCTGACAAACATAGAAGAGCGGCTCCTGTTTTTGTTCCTGGGGATAGGGTATGGTTGAGTACTAAGAATATTCGCCTAAAAGTTCCGTCCATGAAATTTGCTCCTCGTTACATAGGTCCTTACAGGGTTCTCACTCGTATCAATCCGGTTGCGTATCGCCTTGCTCTGCCACCTGCCTTACGCATTCCTAACTCTTTTCATGTCTCCTTGTTGAAACCCCTCATTTGCAACAAATTCTCCTCTAAGGTCTCCTCGCCTCGTCCTGTTCAGGTGGAGGGTCGGGAGGAGTACGAGGTCAGCTCCATCATTGACTCCAGAATTTCAAGGGGAAAATTGCAATATCTGGTCAACTGGAGGGGATATGGTCCTGAGGAGAGGAGTTGGGTACCTCAGGAGGACGTCCATGCTTCTCGCCTTCGCAGAGCATTTCACCTTCGCTTCCCATCTCGCCCCGGTTCATTCCGCCCGGTGGGCGTATCTGAGAGGGGGGGTACTGTCAGGGTACCTGAGGCCTCTACCTCTAAGGGAGGTAGAGACTTGGTGGTGTATCCGTCCAGGCGAGCTGTCTTCTCCGTTCCTCGCGGTTCATCCAGTCACTTAAACACCGGCCGCGAGGAATCCACGTCCTTTTCTAGCAGGACGCTCAATACGTGACGTCATGACGCTAGCACGAGCAATCTGTCACTCAAGTGTCCGATATCCAATCGGTACTTTTCAGAGGCGTGATTTCCATCCAGAACCAGGGTATTTAAGCTTACTCCTTACTTCAGCTCATTGCCCTGTCGTGGTTCTAGCTTGTCTAGTCACTCAGTGCTCTGGTATTCTAGTTTGCTCTTTTGGTTTTGACTCGGCTCGTTGTACTACCCTGTTTCTCTGTTATCCCTTGACCCGGCTTGTCTCTCGCTTATCTGTCTTCTCGTTCCCTCGACCTCGGCTTGCCTCTGACTATTCTTTACTCTCGGTACGTTAGTCCGGCCATTCTAAGGCCCGGTATACGTACCTTTCCACTCTTTGTACTCTGCGTGTTGGATCCCTGTCCCGATCCTGACATCGTGTGACCAAATGGACCAAACATCATAGTAGATATTTCTATAATTCTATGGTTGACTAATGGTTGACTAACTTATGCATGTCTAATAGTTGCTGTTGGTGTCATCTAGACCCAGGGATGTTGCCTGTACAAAAAAATATAGTTGTGTCTTTATCCTCACAGCTATGTATATATATTTCAATAGTGTATGTATGTTGTTCCATATGACCACTGCACCCCAGTAGATTCAGTACATTCACACACTGCAGAGCCTTTTTTATTCAATGTAATATGGATAGAATTTTAAACATTGTAAAATATTTTTCCCTATTTTTTTCTTTGTGGCATCTATGTTTAAACTGGTGAACCTTTTGTGAATTTGATTAAAATCTAAATGTATCATAAAGCATAAGGGAAAGAAGCAAGACCTAGAAGGTGGATCTGTTTTTGTGGTCTACACTTAGAGTCAACAATGACCAAAAACAGTCACAGAAGACATTGATAAGAACGAACTACATCAAGAAACCTCTGCATTCTTAATCCATTTGTTAGAAACACCAATGCTATGTGCTCACTATATTTCATGTAACGTCCTTATTTTATGTTTTATTAAATAAATGTAGTGTTTTTTCATCTTGTAGGATGTATTCCAATAGATTAAGAAGTTCAAATAATGGTGGTTGGAAGGAGCTTAACCTACATCATCATTTTGGCTATCGCATAGTAGCTTTGCAGGAAATGTTTCTAAACATTGAGGGAAATTTATCAAAGTGTTCTCTTCTAGAATGTAGTGCACAAATTTCTCCAATGGAATATGCCTACTGGTTCCATTGGTTTCCATGGTGATTGCCATACTTTAAGTACAGTAGACCACTTTAGACGGCAACCTTGATAAATCTCCTGTATTGAAAGAGGAAACTGTGTATTGTTGAGAATTGTCTATTGAACAGGTCTCGGAATTTCCACTCACCACAAGCCTTTGCAAAGTCAAAATTTAGCTCTGTCAAGTGGAAATTTACCACTGGTGAGTGTGCCATGGATCATCCATAATTGCAGTGGCAGGTAACATTTAAAGAAACACTATTTTGTTAGGAATAGAAACCTGAATTCCTAAAGCTATAGTGCCTTAGCTGCAGAGTAGTTTTAGCCGCCACCCCCATTATTTTCAGTAAAAACATGAAAAAAAAAGGTCATCACTTGCCTTTTCTTTAGCACTGAGATTTCATCAGCATAGTTAGATGCTCCACCTCCCGGGACATCATTTGGCATTCGAAGTGATGGCCAATCCAATGCTCCACACAGAGCACCATGTACAAATTTGAAGGCTTCTCATGAATTCAATACTTTCCTATGAGTTGCGACCTCATGTTTTACTTGGTCAGTGCAGCAGAAGCACGTCCAGTATGGCAGCCAGTCACTAGAGGTGTATTTACCATGTAATGTAAACATTGCAGTTTCTATAAAACTATGTTTTACATTGCTGGCCTAAAATAAAAGGGTCACTGCACCCAGACCACATCAATGAGATGAAGCGATCTAGAGGACTTTAGTGGTTCTTTAGGAATTCAAATTGTAAGCCCTGCTCTGGAATATAAAATTTTAGCAAACTCACTATTATTTTGTCTTTTGTTGTTCTGGCCAAGCGTTGTAAATAACATGGTAAATACACAGCAACTCCTGGTTTAGTAACGAATTCTGTTAAGGTTTGAAGGCCATTTAAAATAATGATTTTAGCTTTGGCCAGTAGACCAGCATGGTCATATATGAAACCAGAATTTAAACAGGCAAATTTGGAGCAAATTAGCCTAGAAGGATAATTTTTCAATTTAGCTATTTACAGCCAAAGTGTTAAATTTCTTGGTGAATATCCAATGGTTTCCCTGAACTATGGGGATTTTGGTGGTGGTTATGTTTATAACATGGCTAGATTTTAGTGGTTGTTGTGTTATTTGTTTTCTCTGTCTCAAATGTATTAATCTCAGCTTTGAGCTTTCTTGGCAATGAGGCAATGAGGAGGAATTTTTTCTTTTCTTTTTTTCTTTTTTTGTTGTTGCTATTTTTTGCGTTTAGATTATAATTAAAGATCAGAATACTAAGTGGTCATTTGTGCAAGGTGTTTTTTGTTGACTTGGGCAATGTTAGTTTCAATACTGGGGTACTACAACCATGTGTTTCGATTGCAATAATAATATGAATAAAATCTGATTTTTATTCTGATATTTATCTTTGTACAAACCGTAAATCCTGTTGTATATAAAGCTTGTTGTTTTCTTTAATTTAAAAAGTTATGCATTTAAGTGTAACAATTCTTTGGGGAAAAAATAGTCTAGATTTATTTTTGGTAAATGGCTTAAAACGCATAGAGGGATAACGTTACATACAGTACCAACTATGTTAACTGCAACATACTTTTAAGGACTGAAAAGTTTTTTGGAGCAATGAAGATAAGACTTCTGCCTGCTGTCCACTACGGAACACAGACACACTTATGATTCAGTTGCCGGGGTCTAAATTTATTCTAATAGAGTCTGTATAGTGGTGCAGTGACTAATAGAGACGCGGGTGGAGGGAAGGGGGGCCTTTGCAGGGAGACACAGGCAAGGCTAATGTGAATAAAAAATGCAGCTGTCACATCCTCACTTTTCTCATTCAGTAGTCTAAATAATTTATTTGACACTTTAGCACAAAATGACCTTTCTCTGGGAAAAAAAAAAGAAAAAAAATTACAGTTTTAAACTTTTAAGCAACTGCTACCCACCAGGATGATTGCTGGAGAAATTCTGCATTTTGCCCAAATGTCAAGGTTAATTTTGTAAATTACTAAAAATAGTTTCCTGTAATAGTGGTACGCTTAGGAGCATATATAGTTTATAAGTATATGTGTAGGATTGTATGTTTGGATGATAGGCGGATAGATTGACAGACAGACAGACAGTTGGACGGACGGACAGACAGACACCAGTGTATATTATTTTAATTATTTGGCACTCAATTGCAAAAGCCCAGACGGACAAATAAATTTAGCTAAACCTAGATATTAATTCCGTACATCACTGAGCGTCTTATAAAGTCATCTCGTCTTTGTCTACTAAAACAAAATCAGGCTGGTGGCTGTATTTACATAATTTTACATAATTGTATCAAGCCTTGTGTATATTAACATTATATAGCACTGTAATGTTCATTCGTACATATCAATAGAGATGAAGCTTTCAGCTACCATTTCTGGTGTACTGTCACGGTTGCCAGATTCGTCCCGCGGAACCGCGGAAGTGGTCCAGTCAAAACATCAGATTGACTTCTGTCGATCATATGTATTGAAATGCATGCTGATACATCCCATTGTATGTTTATAATATCTAATCCATAGGTGTTATATTCCGAAACGAACCATAGAGAATAAAAAAAAATGAAGGGTTGCTATTTGTTAAGTCTTCCAATAGATGCCTGGTGACCCAGCTTCCATACAAGATCACTGACATTTCACATTGTAATAATGTAACGTTGCTCTGGCTTGAGATGGGTTGTTGGACATTGATCAACTCGTTGCTAATTATTTCTGCATTTAGCCTGCACTAATATACTGTTTCATGTCTACATCCGTGACACCAGCTGAAAAGGGGTTAAATCTCAACTTAAAATCCACAATGTCTACATGGCAACAAATCTCAGGGCGAAAGGAAGCCCCATTATATATATTCTGCCTCTTGTTAATCAAACGGGAAATCCACCCTTTCATTGACAATACTGTCAAAGGCAAGCAGGCAAGATTGACACCAGAAAGAAGACTATGTACTGAAGGTTGATACGCACTGTCATCAAGAATTTGGGTGAAGACAGAGGCTTTCTCCTACAAAATATGGTCAAAGGAAGAAGTGATGTTTTTCCCCCTATGATCTTCATCTATATAAAAGGTAAAGTTTTGTCGGTCAGCGTACACATTATTTACAAATGTACAAATGTTTTTTTTTAGCATTACACTGCTTACGTCCTGGAAATGGAATGACTTTAGATATTAAAATAAATAAACCGGAGGGGGGTTCTTTAAAAAGGTGGAACCCATCAGAGAGGATTAATCGAATTCTGATGAACTGGTCACATTCCCATAACGTAGTGAAAAGCTGCTTTGAGATTTCCTTTTTTATTCACCTCCTAATAACAACAAAAAGCCTCCTTATATATAATGCAAGTTCAGCCTTGGGACACTTAATAGGATTAGGAATAAATTCTACAAATTTTCAGAAAAAAAACACTGATCACATGGGAGGATTTAGAATCTGCTGATCATTTCTCCATAGTTGGGAGATCAAAGGACAGGAGGCTGGGTGGAAGAGCTCCAATCTGACCCTTGTCCGGCTTTTAATTTAATGAAAGGGTTAAGCTTCTTTAAGGTAGCCATAAAGGAAGAAAACTGTGTGACTAAAGGCAGCTTTGCGGGATCTACAGAGAGCAGAGTGTTAGAGGAATGGGTAATGGTACATGATAAATGTTCCTTTCAAAATTATTGTCCAGGTTTCAGTAATTCTTAACTTAAAAGGGAATAATTTACCTAAACACTGTTTATTTCTATAGTTTTGTAATAAATACATTTTAAAAATGCTATTAAAAAAAAAAATCCTATTTAAAAAAATAACATTTAAAAAAATTAAATACATTTTGTTTGTTTCTTTGTTTGCTGTTGTGAATACACGATATTGTGTGTTGTCATAACTGGGTACTTTGTAAAGTACTTGAACCTTACTGTGAAGAATAACAATTGTGGGTCCAAATTCAAAGATATTCATTCGGGAGAATATTCGGCAATTCTGAGGCAAAAAACTATTAGGCATTTCACAAAACTCTTTACATTCTAAAGCCAGCTTCCTTTGAATTGCATCAAACAAACTATGTAATGCAACTCATCCTGAAGCGTTGTAAATGCCTGTACGAAAATTCACATCTCAGGAACATGTATCCGACTTTCGTTTCCAGTTCTGCAGTCTAATAACACAAACTAAATACCAAATCACGTATTTGGTCGACTGAACTGCTGAACGACGGAAACTATTGGAAGCTTTTTCGGATTTAGTAGGATGCTGCGGGAGCACAATTTGCACGCATGCGTACTCGCGGCTTCCGTTCGGCACTACACCCCCCATTAAGCACTGCGGCTGGTTACGAGTAGCGATTAAACAGATGGAAATTTAATTAAACTCCAAAAGACTTTATGATACTTGTTTTAACAGCATTTTTATCCACAAGTAACCTTTATACTATAAAGTTTAATTTTTATTGGTTTCATCTATATTTTAGAGATTATTCTATGTTCTTACCAAGCAGCTTTCTGATTGGCTGCCGACCTATGATGTCACTTTGGCGCCAATTTCAACTTGTTATTAATTATTTGAGCACCTATAAATACAGAGTAAGCTAGGATGTTTGTTTTTATCCCATTTTGATGAAGCCCTAGCGGTGAAACGCGTTATTGGATGTTTCATTTACTTCGTACTTTTAATAAAGGAATTTTGGACAATATACCAAAGTTTGTGCCAAATTCCTTTTAACTATTTTATACATTTTACTTTTTATTTTTCACCTGGCGTTATTGTCACTCTAAAGAAATCCAAGGTGGGGATCATACCATCAAAGCTGAATCTATAGAGCAGTTGGCCTGCTCTATACTTTGTGAGTATATGTTATATTTTTTCAAAGGGCAAGAGGGATACCCCTTGTTTTGTTTGCCTCCTATCAATTGATATATTAGTGCTGATCTATTTGTTTGTCTTTGTACATCTCAGGAATTGTTCATTAATTAGTTCCTGAGGATTTAAAAAAACTATTGCACCAAAAATAATTGAATTATTTGCCCCTAATGTCACCATTTGGCCCCCCTATTATATTGTAGTGTGTATGTGCTAATTGTATGAATATAGGCCTACATCCTGCCAAACCTGGTGTTGAAATTCATTTGAAACATTTTCATTATTACTGATGATGACCATGCTTTTGGAAAGAGGTAGTTGTGATCATTTCATTTGGGTAGGAGTACAATGTACATCCATGCCGTTTACATAGTTTGCATTGTGTGTCTAGCATTCAACAAGTACCCTGAACACTCACTCAGGGCCGTCTTTAAAATTGATTTGGCCCTGGGCAAGAATTTGATGGGGTCCCCTGACCCCCACTCCCTGACATGCAATCACGCTCTCCACTTCCCAACGCAGTAGCGGAACCATTTTCCCATGCTTGCAGAGTTGTGTTTGTGTGTTTGAATGGAAGCATGTTTGTGTATGGAGTATGTTTGTGTAAATGTAGGGATGTCTTTGTATGTGGTGTTGTTTTTTTTTGTATGCAAGCATGCATCTATGTGTAGTTTTTTTTTGCTTGTTTTTTTAAATGCTGGGGTGTTTTTATATATATATATTTGGTGTTTATGTATTGTTGACATTTCAATGCAGGACTGTGTTTGTATGTAGTGTTGAAGGTTGAATGCAGGGGTGTACTTGTGTGTACTGTTGGCGATTTGAATGATGAGATGTATGCACATGTACACATAGATTGCCACACACACACACACACACACACTGAAACACATGCAGATACACAGACATAAACACTGACACTCAAACTAACACACATGCAGATACAGACTGACACAGATACACATACTAACATATACAGACACACAGATACACAACCTGACACACATACATAGACATATATACACTGACACATATGGATACTCAGACACACTGATGCATATACTGACACACATGCATACACAGATAAAAACACTGACTATATACAGATGCACACACAGATATACACACGCAGGTACACACTGACAACATACAAATACATACATGATAACATACAGATACACACACTGACACACATACAGACACGCAGATACACAACCTGACACACATGCAGATACACACAGACCACATAGAGAAACATATATATATACTAAATACAGATACACCGATATACATACTGACAACAGAGATACACACTGACAGACATAATGACACACACTGACAGACATACTGATGCACACACACAGACACCCTGACAGACATACTCACACACATACACAGACATACTGACACACATGCAAAGTTTACATTTTTACACACTGACAGACATACTGACACACTGACATACTGACAGACAAACTGACATGCACACTGACAGACAAACTGACATGAACAGACAGACATGCTGACACGCACAGAGACATACTGACACACACAAAGGCCCTGACAGACATACTGACACACGCACAGACATACTGACACACACAGAGACATACTGACACACAGACATAGTGACACACACACAGACACCCTGACAGACATACTGACACACACATACATACTAAGACACACATACTGACACACACAGACACCCTGACAGACATACTCACACACATACTAAGACACACACAGATATACTGACACACACAGACAGACATACTAAGACACACACCCTGACACACACACACACACAGAAATGGTGACACACACAGACACCCTGACAGACATACTCACACACATACACACATACTAAGACACGCAGACATACTGACACACTGACAGACATACTGAAACACACACAGAAATGGTGACACACACAAAGACACCCTGACAGACATACTCACACACATACACACATACTAAGACACACAGACATACTGACACACACAGACACCCTGACACACTGACAGACATACTGACACACTGACAGACATACTGACACACACACAGAAATGGTGACACACACACAGACACCCTGACAGACATACTCACACACATACACACATAGTAAGACACACACACACATGCAAAGTTTACATTTATAAAGCCAGCCTCCAGCCTACCTTATGGGTTCCCTGGGATCCATTGGCAGGCTGAGGTTGTTGGGAGTGTGAGGCTCCTGCCCTCCAGCCCCCTCCTGACGGCCTCCTCCTTCCTCCCACGCGGCTTCATTCTATCTGGGAGGAAGTGACTCACGGCAGTCACTTCCTCCCAGCCTACTGCGGTAAAACAAGGGGGCCCGGTCGCGCTGTTAAAGGGCCACAGCGCATGACCGGGCCCTCTTAGTGTGTGGGCTCCCAGTGCAGCCGCAGCACCGGCGGGCCCATGGGGCAAATAAAAAAAAATTGGCGGACAGCGGGGCCCACGGGGTAGCTGCTTTGGGGCCCCCCAGGAGTAAGTGGGCCCGGGGCAACTGCCCCGTTTGCCCCGCTTTCAAGACGGCCGTGCACTCACTCACTGCACAAATATTTCAAACACAATCCAAAGCACTGACAAACAGTGCCCAGACCATTCACAGCCTGAACATAGTGTGCACATGGCAAGCATGGCAATTACACTACAGGCCACAGCATTCACACACTGCATTCACAGCCTAAACATAGTGTGCACATGGCAAGAATGGCAATTACACTACAGGCCACAGCATTCACACACTGCATTCACAGCCTGAACATAGTGTGCACATAGCAATCATGTCAATTACACAACAGGCCACAGCATTCACACAGTACATTCACAGCCTGAGCATAGAGTGCAAATAGCAACCATGACATTATCACCACTATCACACACAGCATTCATAGCCTGAACATAGTGTGCACATAGCAACTATGACATTCATGCACACAGCAATCACACATAGCATTCACAGTCGGATAAAAGTGTGCACATAGCATTCATGACAATTATACAACAGGCCACTGCATTCACCCACTGAACATAGTGTGCACCTAGCAACCATGGCATTTACACCATAGGTCATGGCTTTTGCACACAGCATTCACAGCCTGAACATAGAGTGCACATAACAACTATGACATTCACACACACAGCAATCACACACAGCATTCATAGCCTAAGCATTGTGTGCATATAGCAATCATAGCAATTACACAACATTCCCACACCCTATGCACACACTGAACATAGTGTGCACAGAGCAGCCATGGCATTCACACACAGCATTCACAGCCCGAACATAGTGTGTACATAATAACTATAGCTTTTACACGCACAACAATCACACACAGCATTACCAGCCTGAACACACACAGCTCACAGCAATCATACACTGCATTCACAATCTGCTCATAACAATTTCACCACAGAATTCACATCCATCTCCTCTCCATTATGCTTATGAATTTAAATAACTTTTGCAGGGATTTTTTTAGAGCTGGAGTGAATTATCAATGCCTACATGGCCTTATTCGTAAATATTGTGTATTATATCGCGGCCCATTTACAGATTCTTTTTTTTTCTATCGCTCTTTCTTAGAAATGTAATTTCCTCATAGGTTATGTGGATATAACTTCTCAATAGAAACAAGTAACAGTCACTAGTATGATAGATATGAGGCCTTTGGCTATAATATCATTTTTCTGCGCCTATACGTTTCATTACACACTTTGTCAGTATTTGTTACTGTGTTTCCCCTCCTTAGGGGATATGTGCCCCATTCCTGAGTGTTGTATAAATGTTCTTTTAAAGACTTGGAAATAGAATTTTCCAAGGATTTACCCTGGTGACAATCTGAAAATGTATTCCTTACCGGAGTTTGAACAGCAATATCAATTTTCCCTGCAGTAATAAGCTTGCTCTTCGGGAATCACGTTAACCAAAACAAGATGGTACCTAGAGTTTTGTGCTTTGCATGTCCAGCAGAGTAGCAAGGTGAATAGTCAGTGTAGGACCCACCTAAGAGGTTTGCCTTGGCGTGGCAGGTGAGCATCCCTCTAATGGTCATTAGAGTAACTAAATAACCTCCATTTGTTTAAATATGCAAGGGATTTGGGAAGAGGGCAGGTAACTTTTTTTCTTTGGTTTTTACTGTATGTATTGGGGCTGGTGTGTACTATGGTGGTTGCTACAGCCCAAGAGGAGTGAGAGTTTGAGCGCAGAACTTGTTTTTGTGTAGCTATGTGATTGGGCAAATCATCTTTACCTTTTCAGAGTATTCATCTAGTATTCCAATTAGCCCAGACAGTAGTAACTAGTGATAGGCAACCTCTGGCACTCCAGATGTTGTGGACTCCATTTCCCTTGATGCTGTGCAAGCATTATGGCTTTAAGGGCCTTATGTGTGATGTAGTCCACAACATCTGGAGTTCTGAAGGTTGCCTAACCCTGATATAGAGGTTAGTACCTGGTTGTCTTATGGCTTAGGCGTATTCATTTGTCTTTTTGCAGTAGGAGCATATTTCACATAATATCTTGTCCGTAGACTCTTCAAAGGTTCGTTTTGTTGGCACCTCATTCCTAAATTGGAAGTTATATATCAGTTTGTCCATTTTGATTGATGCTCATTTGTAGGCTCCAAGGTAGTCCTGGGATTGTAATTGTTGATTTCTGGCAAATGTTTCTGGCAAAGTATTTTATGACCAAAAGTTGGGTTGGCTCTGTATGCTTTGTAATTTTTCTCAATAGGGAGTTGGCAATTATCGAATTTCCCATTTTTAACTGTACAGGTCTTCTGTTTATCCTGTTGAATTAGAGATGTCTTTGCACCTTTGTAGCTAAGTCTCCCAAATATGCTATGACTATCTTCATGAGGTATACTGTGGATTTGATCAACGCATGGTGTTGCTGCCTCCTTTTTTAGGTCAGGCAATCACAATTCCCATGACTAATTATGTTCCAGACTTAGAGAGGAACAACAAAAACTAGGTGCCTTTGAGGTTGGTCTTGATCTGCCTGTTATAGCAATAGGCAGATCATATTTTAAAGTCCTCTGCTGCACTTTGGGTGACATACATTACATATCTAACAAACATAGTTCATGGTGACTGACACTGTAATGTGGAAACCCTCAGCCATTGGGCAGCATCAGACCATACACATTCCGTCCTGGTGGGTTGCAATCTTAGAAATCAGACATTACCCCTAATTCAACCACTTGCCTATTACTGATATGCTGTGAGAGCACTGCCACTGCCTTAGCATGTGAGTTATTAGGGAGTTATTTAATGCTGGCAGCTGCTAAAAAAACACTGCTGTCCAGGAGTGTGACTCCTGGTCCATTATTGATATGCTGGAAGAATAACTCTGGAAAGAAATCCACACTGTTTGCATCTTCATGGCCCCACCTCATGGCATGTCGGTAATGGGAGAGCGGCTGAACAAGCCGTAATCCTAGCTGTAACTAGAAAAACATACTGCAAAAGATACCTAAAGCTGTACAAAGGATAAGTGTGAAAGGGAAAACAATACCATCTCATATTTCTGAATAGAGATTCCCAATATTATTTGCCATGCTGAACAGGTGAAAAGATGCTAAACATTTCTCCAGCCCTTATCTCTCCATAATACTATTCCACCACCTCACTGCAATATTCTCCTTATATATGAACATTCTTAAATGTTATCCCAATTGCACACTCCTATCCCAATAACCATATTTTCTACCACATTATCCTAGTGGACATATAACGAGCTTGCCATGTAGGATCTCCAAATCAATGTCAATGTGATGGTCACAAAGACCTGGTCTCATAGGGTGCTGTGTATATAGAAAGGACCCTGTTGAGGCAGAAGACTGAGTCATAACATCATATCTATGCTTATTTAGCAGCAATAGCATGGAATGGTGCATGGACTGGAATCTAGAGAAATATAGGACACATTGAAGATATCAATGTTTTTAATAGCCAAAAGCAGGGGTGCTTGCAGAACATGTATTCACGAGGTCGGGGTGGACAATCAATCCACAGTCTGAGTAGGCATTGCAATATTAAAACATAATTTAATAAAAAGGTTTGTTTCCAGGGGAGACAGTTGTCCCCTCTTGCCTTATGCTTTGGTCTATGGTCTAACATTAAACAGAAATATGAGATTCATGAATCGTATAGATTATACTATAAGGATGCCTCTATGTTTTAAACATTATCTATTATCATTTTTTTTTTATGTTTTTTTCTTCTTCTTAAATTCTTGAACAGAATATATTTGATCTTAAAGTGGCACTCTGAACAACATAACCACTATGAATAGTTGTACTGTTCAAAGTACTAGTATGATAGCTTGATGCCACCAGGACCACCTCTGGACAACATTCTGGCCTCTCTGACAATACTCTGCTTCTGAATCTGAGCGGTATCGGTAGCCGGAAAGTGCTTGCCTAATCCATCTCATATAATGTTGTTGATGTATATTTATCAGAAGATTGAGGTGGACACTTTGTAAGTACGGTAGGCATTCATATTACTCTGCCGGTCTAAGAGCCAAACATATACTCAACCAATGACATAATGGAAAAAAGTAGTTTGGTTTTCCAAGACTGACCTCTTTTTTTTCATTGTTTCTATTATTTAACGTTGTGTGCTTTTTCAGATGTATTTTAAGTAAAACGTTAATTTTAAAGTTAAAAGTATATAAACGAAGAGACAATATAGTATAATTTGTCTTATACTGCAACTTGTCATTTGTAAAATGAAATAAGGAAAACTATACCGAAATCTGGTAAGTGTTTGATAGCCTCGTGGCTGTCTATATGCAATATTGGTCTGCTGTGATAGCTAATGGAACTCCGCTCACTAGCTGATAGGTAAAGAGACCACTGTTTGCTACTGCTAAGATCGGTACTTAGGAAGTCCCCCACCAGTAAATTCCCTGTACTGAATACCTTCCCTCCCGTGCCTTCAAGGGCACCTTCTGCTAGCTCCACTAGATAATGAAGACATGATCACTACAAGGATATAATACAATCACTAAGTTATTAAGTAAGTAGATAGTAAAAACATATGTTTGGTGGCAAGTCCATGTGCTAATTTAAAGTCATATAAAGTAGCACTACATGGACCCCTTAAGGGCGTGCTTCTCCTTATTTCCCCTTTTCCCCTCCTCTGTATATTTACTGTTTCCTCTCTTTTTTGTTGTATTAGATGGAGTTTTCAATCAAATCACAGACGTGTGCATTATTATACCTATATTGGGTTTGCTCCGCTACTGACCATGACCCCATTACAGAGTATGTTGTTGTTTATCCACAATTAAGGATTCGTTATCGCTGCTACTTCTATCCACCTGGCCAGGCTGCCTATTTTACCTAGGCTATTTACATTTTGATACCCATCTCCAGTAGTGATATTTATATTAATGGTATTGGTTTAACTTCCTAATGCATATCACTTTATTCACGTTTTTGTACACAAGCACATTTATATATTTTAGATATTTATACTATATTATTTTATAAAATGTATTTATGTTTTCTTTCTTTTTTCTATTTTATTAAATTGCTCCTTGTCTGGTAGACATTGTGCGGTGATTTGTTACCTGCATTACAGTACATCTTATCTATCCCAGTCCCTCTTGGTACACATTCTTTGTTTGTTTATTAGTTTTCATTTGGGGTTACCCCCTGTCCATTAGTATACCAGATATTGGTCTGTACTCCAGTTTCTTTTCTTTCAGTTGTCATTTGTATAGCTTCACATTACTACTTTGTTACTTAATTTGCCTAAACAGCATATTGTAAAATGTATCCCAGGGCTTGTCAAATGGCATTGTTCTATCTATCTGTCTGTCTGTCTGTCTGTCTCTTAGACTCCTGTTCAAAAGTCAACGAACATGCTTTTATTTCTACATGCTCGTTTGCTCGCTTATACGTCCATATGGCGCTTCAGAGATATGGAATTCGGCTAAACCGCCAGTTGTCCTACATTTGGACAAATTTCACAAGTCTACGTTTGCGTGCATGTATGTATGTCTCTGTCTCTCTGTCTCTATCTGTCAGTATATATATTCACCAATTTTATTCTCTTGTAGATAACATTCTACACAGTCATACATGCAATGGGATGCTCACTTTTCTAGCACTCAATAGGTTAGGGGTCACAGACATAAGAGCATGACAACACATTAAGGATAAAGAATATGATCAGTGTTGTTATACCTATGAGCTTCTAGGAACCGTGTGTTTTACAGGCTTAAGTACATAAATAAGCCATTAGTCAAGACTCGCAATTTCTGGCAAACAGGGAAGGTATTTACTTAAGTGCAATAAATGCTTGAGAAAATAGTGGTTTTTAGCTTCTGCTGCCTTTCGCATTGCTGGTTTCATAATTTTCCGCTTTTCCTAGGAACGCAAGCGATGTATGAGGGAGGGAAAAGAACTTACAACGACCTGCAGTTTAGTGGGAATTATTTAGCCATGCATTAGTCGCTTTGCCATTCCACTTGTGCCTTAACCGTATAATCTCTGAGGGAGTGTGTGACTTATCGCACAATAACGAACTCGGAATACCTTCAAAGAAAGGCTTTGTGGCATCTGTGCTGCAGGTAAATAGTTAAGGAAAGAATAATAGAATTCAGCTTTCTACACCGAAGAAAATGCCTGTCACGGCTTAACAAGAATATAGAGCTGTTAGCGTAATGTACATTACAGAGCGCAATAGCACAGAAGGAAAACGCTTTCTCATTTGCACCCGGAGGTTCTTTGGTGAAGATTCACTATAATTACATTCGTATCTTTGGTTCCAACTTTCATGCTGATCTTTGCTTTATTTGTGAAATCTTGCTGCAAGTAATGATTTGGCATAGTTTTAGGTGATACTTATTGAAAACCTCCGTTAGACAAAACTCCTAATGATCAAGAAAAAGCAAATTATGAGACTAGCCACGTTTGTCCTTTATGGTAAAAAGTTTGAAACATTATCGAATAGCTACATGATACCATTCTCTACGTTCACAAAGCTCAACGGTGACATTCAAACTCAGTGTCTTCTTCTGGTATGTGGAGATTATTCACTAAAATCTAAAGTGTGAATTCAAAGTGAATTAAAAGTAAACTTAATTTGTTTAGGTCAAAACAACAAGAAAAAATAACAAGTCAACTATGTTTCCAGTTTGGTTTTATTAGGCTAAACTGTGAAATTTATTTTGAATACACTTGAATTCTCAGTAATTAATAATATAGTGCATAATCCTGTTGTGGAATTGGACATAATATAAAGAAGAAGGAAAAAAGACCAATTTGAGGCATTTTCCTATTTTGCCACACACACTGGGAAAACAATCCTTTCTTGATTCTAAACTGGCAGTCACATTTCTCTTTGGATCAACGAGCTGTTACCCCACAAATTAATCCTCATTGCATAGTCTTGTTTAAAGATCTGATAGAATAACCTCTTCAGACAGATAATTGTAAATGGGTGACCTCTTATACTTTGTACAATCCTGTCAACATACATATTACCAGACAGCTGTATGTACTGGCCCTATAGACCCCTTTTTCTGAAGTAAGCAAATTCAACTGTATTTATAAATAAAATATTCCGTTCCCCTCATTCATTTTGTAGCCCACCTGCTAGTTCCATAAGATTAATTTTTAATACAAATGACAAAAATTGCATACAATTCAAAGTGGGGTTTTATCTTTAATTTAAAAGAGGCAAAATTACATTTTTGTCCCATTAATTAATACCCATTTTTATGCATGACAATATCTTTCTGTCCTTAGCATCTGCTTCCTGACATTGCACACTGTTGCCTAGTATGTTCTCTATATACCCTATTGAACAGATTGGGTCAAAAATCAGAGTAGGATTTGACAAATAAGTAACATAATTGTTAGTAGTTTTTTGTTTTTTTTGTTGTTGTTGCAGGTACACATTATAAATGAGTCTTGGGAGATTCATCATGGCTAATTTCACGAAGGGACAACGAGTAAAAGTAGAGGAATTGCATTGGTGTGAGATATAAGGATATGATTGGATTTTTTTTACATCCTGTGTAGCCCCATCACGTGGTTTAACCCCTTAAGGACCAAACTTCTGGAATAAAAGGGAATCATGACATGTCACACAAGGACACATGACTCCTTAAGGGGTTAAATAGGATAGGGCTACAGCACATAGAGCCGGGGTCACAATGGACTTCCTAATACAACTGTGCAGTGAGCAAATAATTTTAAGAAATTCCCTGATTAATTTGCCCTGTTTAATTTGACCACATTCGCCCTACCTTTGAACTTCTAAATTACTTTCTGTGTAGATCTATGAAGGAGCGGGTGTACGTGAACAAACCACGTACAGTTGAGCAGCTCAAGGAGAATATCTGTGCAGAAAATCACTAATTTTATAAAAAATGCAATCAAAAGAGCCTTTGCAAGGCGGCAAATGGAGCTCATTTAAAAGCTGACATCTACCGTACCTAGTCAAACAGATAAGTTAAGCACGTATTGTATGTAATATCATTGATATGTAGTATCATTGTTACTCTGAAATTTGCCCCACCCCTGTATATTTATTACTTTCCCTTAGTCGGTATAATTTAGAGTACACATTCATTGTGCATTCCTTTACTCAAAATGCATAACTTTGCATTTATCTGCATTAAATTCAAACATCCACTTGCCTCTCCAGTCCACTAATTTGACCAAATCCCTTTGCAACGAAGTAATGACCTGTCACATTAATTCAACATTCAATCCAAGGACAATAATTTTCATATAAACCAATTGTTTGTCATTTTTACAGTAACCTTTTTTGAGGAATCATATCAAATACCTATGCAAAATCCAAATCTATCACATATCCTGCAATTCCCTGATCCATACTTATATAATATAATTAGTCTTTCCTAAAACCATGCTAATCACTACTAATGACATTGGCAATAAATTACCATATATTAAATAATGTCCGCTACAAAGGAACACTATAGTGTCAGGAATACAAACATGTATTAATAACACTATAGTTGTAAAAGTGCTGTTTAAGTGTCTGGCCCTCCTTGCCTGCCTTTGAAAATATATCTTATTTATCTTATTACCAGTGCCGCACCGTTCTCGTCGCGGCTGATCCTGCCACAATCTCATCTAATCCAATGCTTTCCCATAAGAAAGCCTTGGGAGGTTATTGTGCATACCCGGCAAAACTGTGCCAATCAGTATCTCATCACAGAGATGCATTGAATCAATGTATGTCTATGGGGAGCATTTATTGCCTCCATGCAGACCCTGGAGACACTGGATGTCAAAGCTGCACATTGTGCAGCACTGACCCAGGAAGCACCTCAAGTGGCTGTCTGAATGACTGCTTCTAAAAGTGATCCTAGGCAGCAATGTAAACACTGTCTTTTCTCAGGAAAAGGCTGCGTTTACATTAAAAAGCTGTCACGGACATGCTATAGACACCAGAACTACTATATTACGCTTTAGCTGTTCTGGTGACTATAGTATCCCTTTAAGCCCCTCAGGTCTGTAATTAACAGGCAGAATGTTTGACCCTTTCTTATATACAGCCTCTACCTCTGCTTTCCACCAATCCTTTGGTATATGGCAAATGTATTTGTCAGGCATTGTTGGTATATATATATTGCACACACAATGCCTCTGATTACATTTTCTTATTTTCTTTGTAATGTCTTGGCTGACCCTTCTACTAAGCCACATTGGTATATAATTGTTTCTTTTGTATTTATTACCAACTGTTGTGTCACGTATACATTTGTTTAAATATATTTTGTCAATATCCTTGTTTTTCTCAGAAAATAATTAGTTTTAAAGCTGCCCTATCCTATTGAAATCAGTCTTGTTAAAATTATGTTTTAGCGAACCCTATATCTAAATCAGAAAATTAAACCGTGTATGTTTTATATATAGTAAAAAAAAAAAAATTTACTATTAGTCTGCCGTGTCCATAAAACATATTCCCAGCTATTTTTGGTAAATATAAGGAAATTGCAGGTAAAATCTGTGCAATTATTGTTGAAATCACATAGACATGTTGCTGAGGATTATACGGAATTAGTATAATGTTCCGGCAACCTGTGTGTTCTTGCAAAATAATGCTCATGATTTAAGATAATGCCAACGAACTAGCCCATCGGGTTCTACAATGTGTCTTTCCCCGCCCCGTGGTGCCACTCAAGATTTAATCAAATGCTTGAAGCTGCTCAGTCTGTATCCACAGATTCACAGTGTATATTTAAATATGAGTACGTTTAAATGAGCTTATTAATATATTTTCAAAATTAGAAAAAAATGAATACACTGTACCATAGAGATTATAGGCCTCAATTAAGGATAATTTCGCAAAAACAGAGAATATATATATATATATTTTAATTTTTTTTAGTAAGTCAAAGATGCTAAGTGTCTGAGAGAGGAACGTTTGCTTTCTCCATACACAGTGATCTCCTAGTCTCTCCTCACCGCCATTGTTTCAGTGTGAAATCACTTCCTCGGGACACAATTAGCGCTGCTCCATTTATTCCATTAAGTGATTAGTATGCACTTGAAATAATTCCTTACATTTTCTTATATTGCTGTTGATTTTTAAATAGAATGTTTGTGTGCTTTGGAGGACTTACCCCACTTCACACAAGGAGTGAAGTGGATGTTTAACGCATTCGGTGCCGCGCTCTTAGGAAAGTCAATAAATAGTATTTATTAACCTTATGAAGTTATGAATAAATCGCAATGAGCCTATGAAAGATATTGCTTTGTTAGAGACTTGTAACAAAGTAAGAAGAAAAAAAACCCACAACGCAAATCCCAGTGGCGCTGTGATTTATTACGTTTGCTGCACAACCTTATTTCAATTTGGCAGGCACAAACAATATTCATAGGTAAGACATCTTGCAATATATTAAACTGCTAAATATTAGAATTGCATATTACGGAGAACTTTGTAATCTTAATCATTTGCCTTGACATAATATAGATCTATGTTTCACAGTGGGTGAGTGGACAAGTTCAGTAAAAACACTGGTATCCCACGCAGGGGGAAAAAATTCAAGAATGAATTATGTTTGGTTTTTTTTAGACAGAAACAGGGCACTAGATGGGTTTATTTACTAAGCAGTGCATTGCAGATTGCTAACGTTTTGGGAAAAATTAACAGAGTTGGAGGTTTTATCCTAAATAGATCTAGCGGGTTAGTAGTTTTGATAACTCACTGGGCAGGTCACTAAAATGTTGAATTGTTGGGAATTCAAAAATAAATAAAAAAATGGATTTCAAATTTTAGCAAATGAAAGGAAAGCTTTGTTAACTTGGAGAATATTTCCAGTTTAGCAATTTTAGTGCATAAACAAATTAATAGTCTGCCACACTTTATTGATTTCGAAAGTACATGATGTCCTTTTATTGTCTTAATGCCGAGCAACGGATCAGCACCTAATAGGGTCTTTTTCAAGAGTGTCTCCCTTTTAGGGGACTATCAAAAAGTTATTACAAAGGGACAGTACATATTTTCTACATCCATGATCTATGCTGGGTCATTCATTTGAGGACACCTTATTTCCTCTGGTTGTGGGATTGGGCAGCGTGGATTACTTGCACCCTACGTGTAAATAGAAGTGGGGTTATGTAGACATGTAATGCATACAGGAAATTTCTCTAAATGAAAAAATAATCGGATATTTGTACAACTCAGTCTTTGTCACATGGCCCGTCTTAACTATAATTTCTTTCTAAATTCCTAAAAACACATGTAAGTTAAGCTTTGTGCGAGCACACACACACACACACACAACACACACACACTGGATTGCACAACGTTTCAGCAATAATACCTTCTTCAAAACAGTCTACCAAACACAGAACATAAACATTTTAAAACCAACTTTGAAATATTGTGCACAGCTAAGGGCATTGCATTTTCTTATTATTATTTATAAAATTAATTGAATATTAAAACTACTTGGTTTGCATTGGTGTTATTAATTTCTATTTGGATTTTCTACAGTATGTGTTCAGTGCATAACTAAAGTCACCCTATAGCATTTTGCATTACTGAATCATTAATTCTCGTGTGTTTATCCCTCCTCTAGCGTTTTCTAAAATTGAAATCCTGACAAATAACGAATACTATTTTACTTTTTTACAAATCCGTAGTATGGTCTTCTTTTGTTTATAAAACTGGTGAGCATGGTTTTCCATTTCTCTATTTATAATTAATTATATGTATAATGAATGCATTCACATTTTTGCTGTGGGTCAAAAAAAACACCCATACATTTTATGTAACAAATATTCTGCAATTTATCGCAAGATTATATGTCTTCACATACAATGCCCTTAAACCCATAATACAAGGCTGATTACATTGTTCTTCCCTGGCTCTTTGTTACCATTTGAAAGATGTATTGCAATACGAAAGTTTTTTTTCAAAAATATATGATTATTCATGATTTTGTGTGTGTACCCAATAAATTAGCTATGATTTTGAAATACTAGGTTTGAGCGTCGTTGACTTCTTTGCACAACAGGTCCCGAAAGTTATTTTGATATTGTTCTCGGTAAGAGTTCCATTTTTGCTAATACGACACTACTTATAGCCTCTTGACAATAAATATATTCTTCACCAGAGGGAAGGAAAACTTCTGAAAAATGATAAAATCTCTCCCTGTATCTCCCTTCCTAAATCTCTGTTTAATAAACAGGGAGTTGTGGAGCCTAGATCCCAATGTAGCATTAATTGCTTCTTAGTAAATACAACTCGATAAAGTTTATTCACTAAACAGCAAATTTAAGGGACATTTTTTCAATTTTTTTTGTTATTTTAAATAGACTTTTATGTATATTATATCCTCTGTGTATTTTTTTTTCCATTGGAAACATTTAAATATCTATTTTTGGTGCATCTCTTGGCTTACATGTGCTCTGTGGGGGCAGCCATCTTAAGTACTCTTTGTTCAGAAGTACCATTTATCCAACCAGAAAACATGAAGATGGTCAAGAGCAATTAAGCTGTTGATCATCTACATGCAAGGTGCTGACCTGGGGAAGCTTCATGACGTGACTTACCCCCAGCCTTTTCTCCTACTCTTGCCGCACAAAAGTAGGGCTGGTAGATGTGATCTTTTAGTCCACAGAGAAATATGACATCATAGACATAACAGTGTGATAACCTCCGATTCCCGACTGCTTATACAGCAAGGTTTCCAACCACAAAGGAAGTTAACAGCTAGGCATCAGTCTGCTAAAAGTATGGATGTAGGTATAGAGACGAGCTCTATAGTGAATTAACATGGGAGGCGTAAAACACAGTAAACAACAGAATAGAAAGAAAAATAATAATAACTCCTTAGGACACAGAGAAAAAGAAAACTCCTAAAATTGTGGCTGTGGGCCTTTATATCTTGTATGAAGGCACTGGGGGAAATAATAAAGTAATGGATGAGCGCATTGGTAGGTGGGATTATGTAGAGGATAAGGGCATTTGGAGATAAGGATGTGTGGCCTGCAGATGGGAATAAGGAAATGGATGTTGGCACTGGCAGAAGGGAATAAGGGTAATAATTGTGGATAAACTATTAAAAAGAATTGACCAATACTAGAGAAACAATGATTTTAATTTTATTTTTTTACAGTGCAACTAAATAATTACTGTCCCTCCTGTGAATGGGCTCTGGAATCATTCCTGCATCCTGCCAAGTGCTAGGCATTTAAAAAATCCCCATTGGGATTGTTTCAGATCTTCACATTTTGCATAGTTATAGAAGACAAGTGATGCTCTTGACCAAAGAGGCCCAAAAATGGCTGCCTGACCAAGCGCTGATGTCCCTCGGTGCTGTGTCAGGCTCTGCCTTGGCTCCTCCTTGTCAGACGGGTTTTGGATAACACTGGATGTCCTTATGCATAGCGTGAGGACATACAGCATCAGTTAGGTGACCAAAAGTCGCCTAACAACCCTGAAATCCCTCTAGTGGCTGTCTGGCAGATAGCAACTAGAGGCGGAGATAACCCTGCAAGGTAAATATTGCAGTTTATCAAAAACTGCAATAATTAACATTGCAGGGTTAAAGTGATAGAGGCATTGCACCCAGACCACTTCAATGAGCTGAAGTTGTCTCTGTGCCTATAGTGTCCCTTTAAAGTTTATTCTGAAAGGTTGTTATGAATTGTCGGAATTTAAAATTGAATTTCAAATTTGAGGACACAATGGTCAATTTGGAAAAAAATATACAAAACAACTATATTTCCAGTTTGGCTTTCGTTATCTAACACTTGGGATGCAATTCCCTTTCAATTTATACTGTATATCTCTTGTCTGTATCCTTTGCAAGGCCTCTCCTTCTAACCCCACCCAGACTTTCTGTAGCTGTCCAATCATACACTTCCCAATGCAGCTCAATGAGAACTATTTGCAAGGGAGGTGCTCTGGGCAATTGCTGCCTCTTGAGTTTAGCTCCACTGAGCTAAACAACCAGGACGTAACAGAACTGTTTGCTGATTAAATTATAAAAGTGTCCATTTCTATTGAAATCTGCACTTTTTGTAAAATAGAAGAAACACTCTTCACACATAAACCACGTCAGCAGGCTAAAGTGCCTTAGGCTTATGGAGTGTCTCTTTAAGCTGATAATGCTGCACTAACCAGGTTTGACAAAGCAAATATTTATAATAAAGAAGAGCAAATGTTGTGTGATCTATATAGCTGGAGAGAGGGCAGACTATTCACTTTATAACCCCTACACTCAGTGGTAGTGGTTAGGATGCAACGAATGCTCTTTTAATACATTAATATCAGTACACATTCGTCATTATGTATTGTTTATTAATGTGAGTACCAAAACGTGCAAACCAGGGTCATCATACGGCATATAAGTCAAAATAAAATGTTACAATATACCATTTGTACAACAAAGCCATTACTTTGGAGACCATTGCGCAATACTTCTTCTAGAGTCAAATTATTAGTAATAGAAAAGTTTGTTAATAAGTAACAATAGATAGCTAGCTGTATGTTAGTTATAATCATGTGTAGTTTACAACCCCCCTGCCTGTCAATCAGAAACTCAGTCCTGGTACTTCCTGGTTTGGTTAGTTCAGTGGAGTAACCAAACAGTACCTGTCTTGCAAATACTCCTCATTGAGTTGCATTGGAAGTCTGTGATTGGACAGCCACAGAAAGTCTGGGTGGGGTTAGAAGGGGATGACTTGTAAAGGCTACAGACAATAGATCTGCAGCTTTTGCAAGCTGTTTTTAGATATACCCCCAATTAAAATTTGCATAATTAAAGACAAGTTTTCATTGTGATATATCTACTAAATAGTGATTTTAGTATTTGGGTAATGGAGTGTCCCTTTATGAGATGATTAGGATGCAACACTTATCAGAGTTCAGAAAGCATATACTTGCAGTTAATAATGAATCAAATTGCACACTTTTGATAAAATTAAGTAACTTTATATGCATTTATTTAAAATCAATGTAGAAAAGAAACATTGTGTCTGTGATGACCATCTAGGTTTTTGTTTCCATTTAGTCCTTATTCTAATGATTAAAAGTTGAATAAACTTTATTTTTTTTTCAAACATACCACAGATAGGTATGAATACAAAGAAAGAATTGATACATGTCTTCATTTTATTTTATGCATGTCTTCCTGCTTTTAGCATACTCAGCAAAGAAACGTGTATCTCTAAATGGACACATATAAACAACCAGGGAAGGTAGGTCAGTGGTTAGTGCTTCATCTGTAGTATCTGTGATGACATGTTGGATTGTCGACAGGCCTTAGGTCAAGGTTAGGCTCCAAATGCAGGATCCATAGTACCTGTTGAAAGCTGATGGTTGATAAATTGAAAGCGAGGTTGATAAATTGAGAACCATTTGGCTGGGTAATGATAAACTCAACACTCCAGCGTTTACTGAAAAACCATAAAATGCTGAATGCAACCTACCTCATTAACTGCTTTAATAGTGTTATAAGCTTTATGGAAACAATATGCTGATATCTTTTCTCCCGATATATAACTGTCATGGGTTTTTTTAGCACAGAAACCCCAAAACAGTACTGGAGTAACTGGACAATCCATTTTAAGATACAATAGGTGTAATACGGCTGTGTTGTTTTGCTTTAGTTTTGAAGGCAAAACACCTAGATTAATTACTGTATTCTCATTAGAATTCTTTATAATTAATTTGCTCACCAATGCTTATAAAACATGTAACTGTATTTCATCTGAAAGTATTCTACGAGAGAGAATACATTAAGATTTCTCTTCTTTTCAACTATGTTCTGATGAAATGTAAGAAATATTGATATAAATTGCCCTAAATCACCGTACTGATCTATTGCCAAAGCATGCAAACCCTTCATTGTATATTACATCCCCCATACCATGGGCTCATGTGTATTGTGCTAACATTCTAAGACATTGGCTATTATTTATATTAACTAGTGATGGACTATCAATGCATCCATACTATCACGAGAATCTTTCCAAATTTGCATAGAAAGCCAAAAGTATATTTTATCACTTTTACGATTGTAAAGTTTCACAGAAAATCTTGACGCTATATAAAAGGTAATAATTATAATAGTTATAATAATAAATATTAGGGTGTGTACTCTAGAATAGATCACTTGGAGCCTTGCGATCTGCAGAGCTTACAATCAAGAAAATGTTTTAAATTACACAGGAGAGAGGTAGAAAATGCATACAAAGTGTTATGAGAGACAGACTGCTCAATAGCATGTTATTCCTTTTAAATTAAATAATGTCTTAGCTAATTTAAGATATTGTGCAAATATTTTAAAATTGGCAGCAAAGCCAACAGATAAAATCTCCCCAAAAATTATCTTAATTATCTATTTCTACAACATATTGATTTTCGCTGTGGATTCGAAACAGAACTAAATTGCCCCTAATGAGCTGAATTGTTTAACACAAGGTGTAGTTCTGCTAAGGAAGTGTTTGTTGCTCTTCATTAATAGCAATTCAACCCTAATGCTTGAGAACTGACTGTATTATAAATAAAATACAGATGCTGTGATAGTACAGTGGAAACAAGGTCTCTAAACTAAATTATGTCCATTTGTATTGTCAAATCACCCACTGAATGATGACACAACTTAAAAGGATGTTACATAGATTATTATCTGATTGATGAAGAATAATAGACCCCAACAATTGTTCTCTTCTATTTATAAGACAATATTTAGAGTACAACTATTTTAAATTTATTTTTATTTAAAATAACTTTTTCCTGAAAAAAATTTTTTTTTATTATTTCAAAAACTCAAAAATAAAATTAAAAAGGTTAGCTGCTATATATGTACATGTAAGTATTTGTATATATGTGTAAAAAAAAAAAAAGTAATTGGTGCCAAAATTATTAAAGGGGGAAAAATTGGGTTCCTTTTCATGCGTTAAAAAAATGACCTGAGCTGTCATATCTTTTGACAAAATAATTGTAAAATATAAAATTTTCATAATTTTAAGTACAATTCAAAAATTAACATGGAGGATGTTGTCAGTGATAAAAATGTAAGCCAGAACTACAAAAAAAGACACAAGCAACACAGAATATGGTGAAATATTGATAAATTCTCTTACAAATTTATTTATCCGGAATAAAAGAAAATATTTCTCTTGTTTCTCCTACCGTCTCAACACAAACAAAAGGGACGTGAAACAGTATATCTTCATTGATCTTCTGTAATTCTATTTTTTATTTTATTTTATTTTTCAATCATTGAAAGACCAAAACAATAGGTCATCTGTCAGCTTATCATAATATTTCCCAGAAAGACATCAGCCTTACAATATAAAAATAAAAAATATGTTGTAGTTTTAAAAAATAAACATAACGTATCATCTGTATTACGTACAAATAACTTCGGACAAGTATTTTTTTTTTAATATTTTTTATTTTTATGATGTGAGATTAGACCTCATCCAGAACAAACAAACAATTTATCGGCTGAGAATTTCATAGGAATAAACCTGTACCTATCTTCAGAGGAATTTAACATTCGACACTAAGCACAAGGTTTTCCCTGCGGAAAAAAGCTTGACCAGGATACTCTCATTTACAAAGAGGCAGGTTAAACAGTTAAACGCTAGCAAATCCTTCATAGCCCTGTGGGAAATTCCACTTTAATCCTGAACTTATAGGAGGACAATCAAAAGCCAAAAGCCTGGGTAACAAATCTGATCCGTGGTTACAAGTATGTCCTCCTGGGACGGCAGGAGATGCTCCCTGCACAAGCCCAAGAAGGATAAATACCTTAATGATGAGACAGATAGTGGATGCGGAAGCATCGCTGGCTACAGACATTCGCTTCCAATTTAGCACTGCATCATGAAAAGGCAATTGTGCTGGAACTGAAGACGAGCCAGTCCTGATTACCAGAACTTGAAGTGTAGGGCTTTAAGGAATGATTAATGACGGTGTCAGAGTTAAAACAGTGGCGCAATGAGAGTTATCTCTAATCCACCTGCTTGCAGGCTGTAATTGTAAAACCAAACAGACCTCCGTGCACCCTGATAACCACGCGCACACACACACACACACACAAAAAAACGTAATACATAGTAACAATATAGGGAGAAATATCAACATACAAAGGTGCTGAGCTGCAGATAGGTGTGAATGTCATGAGTGAAAGGGAATGTGCAAGAGAAACGGATATTAAAACGTGCTGCGTATCGCCTTGCCCAGAGATATCGTTTATTTCTGTTCATCTACGAGAGCGGAGCCGTGTGACATTAAGAGGAGTGCTGTGATTTTTAGAAGAACCTTTTAACGTAGCTTTTTATGTTTCCTGTAATGACCCTTCCACTTCTTTTGTTGTGCTAGAAAACGCGTGGGATATCTACTTATATTTGTAAAGCATTTAATCAGTTTTAAACACATCAATTCTTCCCATACAAATAATGTTTTCTTTTCATCTTTTTTTTTTTTTTCGTGGCCTGATTCTTCAAAATCTTACTGTGTTAATCATCAGCGTTGCAAGTTAGATGCAGAATCCTGATTATCGTCTTTTAGAATTCTAGTTTCTTTTTCTCAGACAATCGACAAGAGGCACCGTAGAGCAATTATAAATATTTAAAAAATATGACTAGGATGCGGCGGGATGAATAAATGCCTTTTCTAACGCATTTCTTTATTTAAAGCTGAATTATTTACTGCAGCTACAATTTCCATTCGATTTCCTTTGCTTATGAAACGGCGAACATTTATTTAATACATTTTTTTTCAAAGCACTAATCCCACTGTTATAGTATAAAACAAGCACCGAGCTGTTCACACCAACATCTTGAAAAGTTCCTAATTTCTTAGACTTTGTTATATGGATTATGCAACAGCTGTTTAAAAAAATAAATAAAAATTAAAAAAGGTTTAGCAGTATTTTATGATTTTTTGTGTCTTACATCTACTTAACAAACAAAAATATCCATATGATAGCCTACATAACAAATATTAAACCATTGTGGCCCTCTCACGCAGAGGAGGTTGTTTAAATCATCCAATTATCCTCGGAAATATTAACAAGAGTATGAAATGTTACTCTCTATCTATATTTCTTGGTGTTAACCCTTTTATATCATAACAGAGAAACCCGAGATGCACTCATGGAGTTACTGTAGACATAATTTACTGACATTCGAGGCTGCCAAGAGTCTTGGAATATTAAACAAAACCCTCTCTTTTTTTTTTCCATCAGCATTCATCACGAACGCATGACAACACTGCCACACTGTGGATATTCAGCGCTACATTCAACCTGTAACACATTGCTGACTGGATATGACACAAACATTCTAATTTGTTATATAAATATTTCATTTTATGCAGTAGACACAACTGGGTTTTCAAAGTCACAATAATATTTTTTTACATCTGGGAACTTCCCTTTGAAAATAGATGATTGGTTTATTAATGGTATCAACAAAACAGAGTGCAAACTTTAAATTGCGAAAAGATTTGTTTTACGGTATAGCAGAGACAAAGTGAGTTATCACAAATAAACAAAAGGTCATTTTAATGGCGACTTACTTTTGTTAAAAAACAAAACCGTATTCTGATATGTTGGGGGCCTAACCCTGTGAAAAAAATATATATATGTTTGAAATCAAAATACGCACTAATAAAACTAATAGAAAACAAAGAAAACATTCAGAAGGAAATACTTTGGGTTGAAAAAAAAAAAACCAAAGTGCATACTCAAAAGAAAAAATAGAAAACTATCATAGTGTATCACTGCGTATAAAATAAGACAAATTACTTTGATTAAGAAGAAGGGTTGAGTATTTTAAGAACATAGGGCATATTTGTTCTATGGTCTTATGGCATCTTCTGGCCAAAGGCAGACCTTAAAGTAGTCCACTTTGCCCTGGTGATTGTGTGTGTACTCCCATCACAGAGACCCACTTCCTCCACTCAATATCTTTGTGCACTTACCTCAGCTTTCTCACCAGAGACATGTGTCCAGAAGTTAGACCAACGTTGACAAGCGTTTACTCATCCAGTTTTTCAATGTATTTTTGTCTGAATTTTGTTATGCATCTTGGGGAAATGAAACATGTATATTATATTCTCATTTGGAGCTTTAAATGTGTGTCGGATATAGAAGTTATCTTCCTATTGCTGCTACGGTGTCAACCCCTCTGTTCCTGTGTGTCCAACTTGTCTGGTTACAACTACATGTCTCTTCGTCCACCCATTGTAAATCGCTGCAGAATTTGATGGCGCTATATAAATAACATAATAATAATAATAATAATAATATAATGATGTTCACATAACGACACCAAACGTCAGATGGAATTCCAACATACAATAGTAAATTTTATAGTATAAAAACCTGGACTGTACTACATCGCAAACAAAATACTTGTACACACAAACTAAAACACACACAAACAAAACATACAGCATATTTAAATATGGTATACATGACACAATGC
The DNA here is from genome assembly GCF_036172605.1 of Pelobates fuscus. Taxonomy (NCBI): domain Eukaryota; kingdom Metazoa; phylum Chordata; class Amphibia; order Anura; family Pelobatidae; genus Pelobates; species Pelobates fuscus. The sequence goes on along the minus strand of NC_086329.1, from coordinate 28,269,622 downwards.
TCAATATGACACAGAGAATACTACAGCGTGGAAACCTCTCTAAAGTGATACCTAAAGATAAACCTATGTATACATTCGATCAAACACCACTGTTGGACACTATTTCACCCAAGCTGATCACACCCTTCAAAAACACTCAGGAACAAAAAACTATTTGGTAACACATCTTATAAACACATGACTAAATGCAGATTCTTGATATTTATCACATTATCGTAATTTCATACAGCTTACACTTATAACCACTCTCTATGATCCATTTGTATATATACTGGTGTGCTATTATCTTTGTAACTTTGACGTTTCCACCTCTTATTTTATTAGATGTTTTATGTTTTATTATGAGTGATTTTATGCTATCAAATTAATCTCTCCTTTCCCTGGCTCACTCTCAGGACCATCTTCTGCTGTTTAGGATACCCCACTACCCTTCTCTCTAATCAGTGCATTACTTGTATCTTAAGACACACACACACATATATACATTTTTTTTTTTTTTTTTTTAAATCCTACCAATGGTGTAAGTCATTGGTGCACGCTAATGTTATGGCCACACTGGAGGTTTAATTAAATCATCAGGTGACGATTGAGCACACAAGCTTAATTTCCTGAAGAATTCTGACAACTGTCAGCCAAAATGTATTGAAAGATGGTGCGAGGAGGCACACACTTGGTGGGTGCAATAAAGAGAGTCCTCACAAAAGAGAAGTGGATAAAGGGGGTCCCTGAAAAAAATATATATATAATATACACTACATTTCATATACAAATTTTACATATTTGCTATGCATATAATACACTATAGAACATACAATTAGATTGCATTAAACTGTACTTGAAGTATTTCCGTCTGCCTTTATTATTTGCTTATTGGACCAATTCACAAATACATTAATGTCACACGTAAAATTAATGGGTTATTCACCAAATTGAGAAATATTGGAAATCAAATTAGAATTTCAAATCTAAGCCCCAAATATCCAAACTGAAAACAGAACGGACTTGGAGAATCTTTCTAATTCTGCTAATTTGGCCTAAATAATAGAATTCACGTTGAATTCCTGGCTATTCTCATCTTAGTAAATAGCCCTGATGTGTTTTGAATGTTTCATTTTTTTAAATATATATATACATAGACAGCTGGTGAATAGACACCTGTATATGTGGTATTTTCTGTTGCTTTGGGGTGTATTGTACAATATAATATTCGGATGGCACTGAAACACTCGATAGCATAATTAGTAAAATATTTAGATTTGGGGTCACAAAGAAAGTGGGGGCGACAACTGTAGGCACTATAACAACTTTGTCCAGTTGACGTTGTTATAGTAAGTGCAGTGGTTTATTAATGATCGGTTCAGTTATTTTATATTTAGTAACCAATGCCGCATTTATATGCCAGTTTATAATGGCAAATAAGAAAAAAATGACATAAATAATAAACAATAATTAGAATAATATTGCCAAAATAAGTAGTCTTCGAGAATCAGTATGATGTATATGTATGTGTGTGCATATATATATATATATATATATGTTAGTGTACAATACATCAGATATAGTGCAGTCCAATATTTGCTGTATATGTCCCAGATTAAAAAGACAACTGTAGCTTTTTATGTGCACATGCCAGTAAATGAAATCAGACAAGCTATAGCGTTCCTTTATAAAATATAGCTTGAACATTAGACATTATTTAGAATGCCTGGAGGCCATAGAGGGAGTGTGTACAGAAATGTTCTAGTAAAGACCAGAGGGTTTATTCACTGGATTCTTAGCTTGGTGATTTCTAACTAGATTTAGAAAAATTGGGTTTTAATTCATTGCAAATCACAGTTACCCGAATAAACCACGAAACCTTAAACTATATCATTGTCATCGCTATATGAAATCGCATCTTAGTCCATTTAGAAATTCACTAGCTGGTATTCTTCTGTTAGATTATGATTAAGGTGCAACATTCATTGGACTTTTAGCAATTAATTAACAAGGAACTTAAGAGAGAGAACTTATATATAGGACAGTGAACTATGTATTATGGGGAAAAAAGCCATAGAAGTATTCTGTGGACATCATAATAAACCGTTAGACCAAACGTCACATCTCCAGAACCCTGACATGTCATTATTTTCCCATAACACATGATGTATCTATTATATTACACTAGATTTTAGGGTTAGTGTAGGGGTTAATTGCTAGTTTTAGGATATTGTAGCAGTTAATGTTTTGTGTTTGTGTAGTTCTGGGGTTAATATGTTGTGTAGCAGTTAATGCTGTGTGTTAGTGTAGCACAATGTAGCGAAGTGCGTTGGGGTAGTGTAGGGGTTAATTGCTAGTGTTAGGATATTGTAGCAGTTAATATTTTGTGTTTGTGTAGTTCTGGGGTTAATATGTTGTGTAACACAATGTAGCGAAGTGCGTTGGGGGTAGTGTAGGGTTTAAGGGGAGATCTTCATAGCAGTGCAGCACTGGGACATAAATTTCACCGTGCTGCCTGAGATCAGTGGGAGTTACAGTCCCAGGCGACAACTACGCTAGCCGCACTCAGTAAAATGGCAGCTGGTGACGCTTGGGACATGTATGTCTCAGTATGTCCAAGACTGTACAGAGGTGGCCATGCATTATTATTCAGTCATTATAGAGAATAGTGATGTCACGGTCCATGCAATATGGGACGAAAACACAAAAATACGATCTATCCATTAAAATAACAGGCAGATCATATGTGTGTGTGTGTGTGTGTGTGTATATATATATATAAATAAAAATATCATATATATATATATATATATATATATATATATATACACACATATACACTTTTAAAGACCAAAGCGTAGAGATATCCAGCTTTGTAAATACTTCAGAAATGATGTGCTGTCAGGGTTACGGATGAATGAAATGATATATATAAATAATGCTGCATTCACGAAGCCTCTGGTTTGCTAATTACCAAGATTCTATGTGCAAGCAGAGTCCTGAAAGGCTGGGGATAAGAAAGATTCTTTTATACCTGTCTGTCACACCAGGAATCTCAGCTGTAGACTGTCACTAAACTCCTCATGTCAAAGTCTGGGGAAGAGAGAGGAAGGAAGGATGGAGGGTTTTTCTAAAAGAGAGACGCATTTTAATGAAAGCTTCTGCATGCGAAGGATTTGAATTGACACAGAGATATGACCAGAGCTGGAACTGAAAGCAGACACAAGATTTTACTTGTAATTACAAACTGGAAGTTGGGAGCTATATACACCCCTTATTTGCCAGGATGCCGAAAAAGAAAATAAATCAATCAATCATAACGCAAGGGTTAAACCCGTGATCTAGATCTAAAAAGAATTAACCAGAGCTACAGCAAAAGCAAAGTTTTTTAGTATGTATATGTTTTATGATTCTATTTGTTTTGCATTGCTTATATAGTAGTCATGCTGCTACTAATATAACTTTTTAAATGTTGAAAATTATGTTTTTGTATAATTTGAAGTGTTTACCTGTTAACATTTTTTTGCATTATTAAGTAATATAATATAATGTTTAAAAATGCAATTTTCACACTGCAAATCAGCAAATCTAGACTTAAGATAAGGCCTGGGACTAATGAAAGTATTTAGAAAATTGGGCAGACTAGATGGGCCGAACGGTTCTTATCTGCCGTCACAGTCTATGTTTCTAAATATTGTGGATATATCACAAAACAAATTCCGTCCATTGTATCACACTGAGGTACCATAGGTATGACATAGAAAACATTTTTCTATATAAGAACAATTGCAACAGTTACAAAAAAAAAAAAAAACATATATTAAACAAAAATGTAAACTTCATAAATAGGACTTCTCCATACAGTGTATGCTCTTAATTTCATCAGTCCAACAAAAGCGGGAAAAGGCAACTAATTATTCTGTTGAAACAATGTCTTTTCTACATTCACTTTTAGCTGGAAAAAGCTAAATAAAATGTACTATATTTATTGTACATATAGTCACACATCCTCAATACATGTAATAGTATTGTAGTATAAAATACAATATATTAGCTTTATATGGATAACAATAGACTTACAGAAAAATTCCAGGGTCCAGGCTATAGGGGGTAAGGTCCGTGCCCCCTCCGTCTTATTTTTATAAAAGTGTTGATTTCAATTGAAATTTACACTTTTAAAAAACAGGTTTGTCACACCATCCTATTTGCAGTCAGTAAGCTTGAACTACAGCTCAAATACAGTTAAGCAGACTAACCCTAAACTCATTGATCATGCATGCACACAATTAATACAGCTCATTGGAAAGTGTATGATTGGCAAGTCACATGTTTGCATGTCCTCAATGACAAGCCTCTGACTGAACAATGTCCAGCATAGAAGGGGAAGTCTATGCTGAAAAAAATGGGAGGGTTTCACAGTAGCTACAGACATGACTTCTGCAGCTAACATACGGTAGTTTTATTTTTTTCGTAATGCCCAAAGCATAATTTTCGGGGATATATATATAAAAAATAAATAAATAAAAAAAAAAAAGGTCTACTACTTAAAACTCTGGTCATGAACCAAGTAATGAATTGTGTTGTGTATCTGCCGTATATACAATATAACTGTAATGTCTGCTAAGAAATTGTAGTTTGTGCACAGACAATAGTCTTTATATATTTTATAGTAATTACTTTTTTTCTTGCTGACTCTAGATGGATTAGAAATGATCTAACAAGTTATGGCATCATAAGTTCAAAAAAAAAAAAAACAATGTTCGCCACCTACATTCTTCTAATATTGCAAATATTGATTTTTATAAATGTTATAATAGATCAAAAAAGCAAAACTAATTTTAAAAATCTCACATCACTTGTGTTAGGTGTGTATAGTTTCAAATGTGCATGCTTTCAACTGGGCAAAACTGCATGTGAATCTTTTTTGACTTGCGTAGCTTAGAATATTTATTCAATGTTTTATGTTTCATTATATACTATTACATCACAATAAATTAAACAATATCATGGTAGGAGAGAAACATGGCTTATTTAATCATGGCAGCTTAGAGATCTGGCTCCACCTTGCTTAACAATAGAATACGATTTGTCTCAAATATTAGAGCGTGTTCCCCCAAATTATACCTGGCAGTAGGGCTAATAGGCTTACTTGCATAAGAAGCATTTAAAGAGAATGGCACTTACCATCAAATAAAAATATTTTCACCTGTTCCCATCAAAGGCCAAAGAGCTTGATCTCCTGGTAGGGCATGCCCGGGAAGATTTTGCCAGAGGTCTTGCTTGTAGTATTACACATGATCTTTTTGGGCTTTACAGCAAGACTTGTCAGTAGAAGATCTTGGTCTCAACACAACTCCACTGCACAGTATATAATAATTTGTTTCTACCAGTTCCAGAACAAAGAGAAAATCATGGTAGCAATGAAACATTTACCACTCAAGGCAATATACTTCTCCAAGTGTTCCACAACTCTGAAACCCTGGCCATATAGTGGAAATGGAAACAAGGCCTCACGTTTACCTGGAAGTTTGCGTTTCAGTTGCTCCTGCTTCAGAAGGAGTCCGTTAGGGCCTTCAAAACTCAAGAGGTCTTCCAAACTTTTCAGGACCCTCAATCAACCCTACTAAACAGCTCTTCCTCTCCTGTGAAGGTAGCGTTGCTTGTTATCTGTGCCACTCTATATGGGATTTGAGTGCAAAAAATATTTAAAGTTTACTCTATATTTTAAACATTGACACTTGTCCTTGTTCTTGTCTGGAGACCATGGGCATTTCTGTGCCGACCTTACTCATCCCCATTCAATGCTAGAGACATTCACTCCATAACCTCCTTACCTCTGACTCTTTACGGACACACCTTGTTGATATTTTGTCATTGTTTTGATGTATTTTTTGCCTGGCATATGTAGCATCATTATCTCACTACTTTAAGGATGGATTTTCTCAACCACAATTATAGTAAAACACAAAATGTTTTTTTTTAATTTTCATTTTGTCTTATAGTTTTTTCTGGTTCTGCCTGAACTAGCCTCGTTCCTGAGTTTTGATTTCCATAACCTTACTATGTATTTTTCATGAGTTTGTTATTAAGTTGGGATTAGGTTTTGGCATCTTATATTTCCTTTTCTTTCTAAGCATTAAGCCCGGACACTCTAATATCCCCAGCTATTGTTAGGGTTTTGACCGACGTGCTGCTGGAGACTCCTTCTAGGTTGGCCATAGACAAAAAGTGATAACTGATTTGTAGCTTATTATTATTAATATTATTATTGCCATTTATATAGCGCCAACAGATTCCATAGCACTTTACAATATTGTGAGAGGGGGGATTTAACTATAAATAGGACAAGTTCAAGAAAACTTACAGAAACAATAGGTTAAAGGGGACCCTGCTCAAACGAGCTTACAGTCTATAGGAAGTGGGGTATAAAACACATTAGGACAGGAAATAGCAACTAAATAAGGTGGGAGTGAAGCATAGCTGGAGGAGAGAGTAGAGTGCTGCCCTTTAGGAGAGAGCAAGAGACAGGTATGTGAAGTAGAGGTTACTCTGTGAGGCCATAAGTTTTCCTAAAGAGATGGGTTTTAAGGCACTTCTTAAACGATTGAAGACTATGGGAGAGTCTGATGGAGGTAGGCAGGCAATTCCATTAGAAAGCATAGACTACTTAACCCCAATTCACAGTTTTGGGCTAATATTGTAACCTCCATAACAGAAAAAAAAATGTTTTTAGAGTTCCCAGGCTTCACAAGATAGAATATATCTAAGACAGGCCATGATTGAAAAGTCACAGGTACTCATAGATCTAAAAAGCAGAGCAGTAGTTTGATATTAGAACTCATAGCCCACCTCCTCTGTCGCCACAATGATGATGAGTTCATTGAACTTCCACGTTAGATATGAATTTGTCCAACCATGAATAGCAATCATAGATCCCGACACTATCATTGGGCTATCATTTGGCAAGTTACTCTCAAACAGTTCAACAGAAAACTGGTGCACATGACCCATAGTCTCATCACCTAGTTTAATAAACTCAGCTGTTAAGTTTACGGTGCTTGTAGTGTCACATATTAGAATGTGTTGTCTACCAGCAGACAGGCAGTCATCAAGGATCTAACAGTATAGACCTGCATCAGTGTTTCAATCTCTTCCATCTTATTCCATTTCTTTCTCTAGTTAATTTTGATTTTGTCTACCAGTGTCCCGGGATGACCAAAAGCACGACCACATGGAACTATTGGAGTTATTTGAATATTATACTGACCCTATTCTACCATGAGTGAATTATCTATCTACTGTAGTGATGTTCCAATAATGTCTTAATGTCTGTATGATAGTAAGCCTCTAAGGATGTTTTTTGGGGAGAACGAGAGACGCATTCATGTAGATTGCGTCTGTTATATATCCTGTCTTTCACTGCTGTTAATCTGAGCAGACGAATAACCCGGGCCACTAAATTGTCACAGTTGGAATCTTTAACGTCTAATCCATTTAGAAATGCCTCTAAATCACAAGACTTATTATGGACTTCCAGTTTTGCTTGATCTAGGTAACGTTTTGTAAGATTGTTGACCACAGATTGCAAATGCAGGTCTCTTACACTCAGGAAAACACGTAATACAGTGGTGATGTGTCTACAGATTTGGGTTTAATTAACCCATTAGAACACAAGCAGCTATTTTCTCCTTGATTGTGAAAAAAATGTTTTTTTTTCTGTATGTCTTAATTGATTATATTTATAATGTAATAATGTAATCGAAAAATATCAATAGTGCTTGATTTTCACAACGAACAAGCCTCGAGACAGCATTAAGCTCCCAGTTGGCAAAAAAAAAAAGGAAAGCGTATAAAACTTTAATAACATAAGCTAAAACTGAGTAGTAGTTCCCATTACGTAAATGTGTCCCTCTAAAATACTACGCACAATATGAAACAATGTAGTGATTTAAAAAAAAAAAACAATATATTGTGAGTTCAGTGGATTCCCAACTAACTATGAAATACGGTGACGGAATCTACCTCCCAAAGTCCACATCAGATTATTAAAAGTGGCCATTGCCTGGCTCCTCCATCCTTTTAGCAAGTTGTCCAGTTAATCTCCCCCTTAATCTTTTAGCTCCTATATCATTTCAAATTGTATGGGGAATGGAGAGACAGTACTGCTGCCTCATTTCTATGGGATACCAAGCCCATTTTCTAAAAGTATTTTAGAATTTTTGTAATTGTTTGTTGCCAGCTGGACTTTTCTGTTTTTTTTTGGTTTTTTTTGTTTGTTTGTTTTTTCTAGCATTGTTAGTGGTGATTGGTTGCTCCTTAACAGTCAACATTGAAAAAAGTTGACTGTCAGAGAGAATTACTTAACAGCTAATCAGAAGCAAGAGGCCTCTAGGGTTAGTTTAAGATGGCTTAAGTCAGCTTTTCTTTCAAGCCAACTTTAGTCAGTATTTTTTCCCCATACTCAGCTATTAAGGAACAGTACCAAACAGTATTGGCCTTCTTCAAGCAGCTGGCTTGAACTGACCTAAAAAACGTTATTCGTAAGGTCTTTCATTTGAGAATTAAAAATTAGTTGATCAACCCCCATCTATTTTTACCTTTTATTTTTAAGAATGCAGAAATTCTACATTTATTTGCATTTAATGTTAAATGAGAGAAAACAGTTTCAAACATTATTCATCTTCTTCCTGAAGCTATGTAAATATCTACATCTTGTTAACGAATATCAAAGCTCAAGCCAAGAACATTTCTCTTTTGAACATTTAGAATGCAAGTCTTTGGAAGAAGGCTTTGGTTTTGGTAATGTCAACCAGCCTACATGCTGGTAATAATATATATATTTCATTTTTTTTTTTTTTTTTTTACTACAGATACTAATTATGCAATATATAAAATATTAAAGTCTACAAAAAAATACTTTTCTGTTCATTTACTTGTATTTTCCGAAAGCACTAAATTATACCATATTAGGCATAACTAATTAAGAATGTTTTAGTTTTTTTTAAAGCGTTACTTTAGTCCTGGAGGACAAGGGACCTTTCTGGTATAGTATGCCCTATTGGGCACCGTGGAGAAACCCTTTTCAGATTTCAGCAAAAGCTGTAAAAAAAAAGCATTTCACTCACCTGGAATCCAGTGCTGGGCAAAGCTCCTGACGCAGATCTTCTGTGCCCTCTCCAACGTCACAGGGGCTGCGCGCTGTACAATCACAGGCCTCACATAGAGAAGCCTGTGATTGGACTTATTGCCGGCTCATAGTGCATACGTTGTAGTGGTTATGGTGCCAGGAGTGCTGTAGTGACCTAGTGCCCCCCATGGTAAGCAGTCAACTGTTTCAGAATAGTTGAAGTCTTACTTGGGTCCGCCAGATGCCTCTCCCAACTCTACTACCGATGAAGTAGAGCCGGATGCTTTCTGTCTGAGCTGAGTCCTTCAGTGGAGAGCTTAACTCATTAGCTGAGAGCAATCAGGTAAAGATATCTCAGCCAACAAGCTAGCTCTGAATTCTAAAATGGTTTGAGTCTTTAAATAAGGGGGAGGACAGGGCACTCCTGGCACCATCACTACAAAAGCAAGCTGTAGTGGTTGTGGTGTTTTGTATGTTTCTTTAAACTGACTTTTTAAAGGAAAATATTTTACATCATTTGGCTTAACAATATCATGACTCAGGGCTGTCTACATAGAGTTTGTTTCCTAGCTTGTCACGATCACTTTACTATAACAGCAGTTGCTATTTTTACTGATTACTGTCAGTTTCCATTTTATAAAATGTAACGTTTAGTACCTACCTGATTGAAACATTCGTGCGTTTTATACTACAACCTCAAATTGTTGAGAACCCACTAGGGAATTACAAAATAAATGAGTTTTGAAGTACACCTTCACTGGAGATATCTTCCAAATCAGCAATTCTGGCCCAAACGTTGCAATCTTTTTCTATTCTTCATAAACCTCCACTGTTTCAAACTAAATGTGATCATTCGGGAGAAATGCGTACATGCGTATATAAATGACCTTTGGTACTGTCAAGATTGTAGAAAACATTTTGTGCAGTGTGGACATATCTACAAGCTGTCCAAGATCAAGAAACGCTTCCAGATCCAGCAATATGACCTGTTTAAAACTACTGTATTAAATGCTTCTTAAACATTAATGAGTATTGCTTTCTTTAAAATACGTTAATTACATATCTCATATTTCAATATTAAGCTATATTTTTGTATTTTCATCACGTCGAAACAAATTTGCTTTTTCTATTTTACAATGTCGAAGAAATATTTCTTCTGTAGACTGCAAATAGTTTTTGCCAGAGAAGCAAAACCTAAATCTCAACTTTCACAAATGTGTCGAGATATTATTTCCTACCATATACCGAATCCTGCTATTTGTATTTCATTTTCATGTTTGATGTTGCATATTAGGCTACATTTCCAAATAAGATTCCCCAAAGTATGTTTTTTTTGAGAAACGAGTAACCCGAGGTGTGTAGGTAATCATATTTACAGATTTTCCCATGGGATTTTTTACTACCAGTGTCTGCCAAAAAAAAAAAAAAAAGTAATTTTTGATCTGCGGTCTTGTTTCCATGAAGGCTTTAATTCAGCTTACAAATCCTTAGAGATAATACTTTGCTGTCGATAACAGGCCAAAATATTCTGCTAATTCTCAGTTATATGGAAACATTGTTCATTTTTTGCTAACTTTGGGGCTTACTGATGAGGCTATAAGATTCTTGAAAAATAACTTTAGGCATTATTGATAATATACAAAGTCCTCCAGAAAATGTGTCCAAAAATGTTAGTTCAAGACTAAAGGGTTTTATAAACACAGTGACACACATACACATGCAGTGACCCATTCACACACTGACAGACACACAGTGACCAGTGCAAACACACAGACACACAGGGACCAATGCAAACACACTGACACACACAATGAACAATACAAACACAATAACACACACGTGGACCAATACAAATACAGTGACACACACACACAGAACAATACAAGCACACTGACACACACAGTGACCCATTGATACACATACATTTACACACTTATAGTGACCTGTACAAACACTCTGACATAAGTGACCAATACATAAACACTGTCTCATAGACACACTGACACAACATAATGACACAACATCTTAATGAGAAGTGATGTAAGTGCATTAAATTAAATATTCTGAATTATTTAATGACATATTGTAATATTCTCCTTTAAATAGATTCATACTTTGACAATGCACATAACTCTTTTTTTAAACTATCTTGTAATTTTTTTTTTTCATTTAGTACAGTTAATATACAAGAAAGAGCTTTAAAAACAATGAGCCACTGTGACTCTAATGGTAAAACTTTTTTTCCCAACACATGCTTATAGTTCTCTCTTTCCACTTAGACCCTACGCAACTTAGAACGAACAAATAAATACCTTCATTAAATGCTGGAACTTATAGACTGTATCTCAGGATATATTAGACACGTAATATGCCAGTTCAGATTAAGAGAAATTGTTTAACAAATTTGTTTAAAAGAGATTTCTGTTAATCTACCAGGTTACAAAAATGGTAAATAATAATAGCAATACAGAATATATTTTTTAGCCTCATATACCTGCAAATCGCCCATGCAAGTTTGAGAGCACCGTGACTGCCAGAATAATTTCATCTTGTAAATCATTAAACAACAGGTCAATAGGAAAGATCATGGGGAAAACAAAACAATCTTTTTTATAATTATGACTATAATTAATGGCTCAGAAACAGCAATTATAAAATAATTTGAATGTTTGAATCTATCTATCTATGAGTCTGTCTCTGTCTGTCTGTCTGTGTCTGACTGTCTGTCTATGACTATCTGTCTGTCTGTCTCTGTCTGTCTGTGTCTGACTGTCTTTCTCTGTCTGTCTGTGTCTGACTGTCTGTCTGTGTCTGACTGTCTGTCTCTGTCTGCGTCTTATTATCTGTCTGTCTGTCTGTGTGTGACTGTCTGTCTTTCTCTGTCTGTCTGTCTGTGTCCGACTGTCTGTGTCTGTCTGTCTGTCTATCTATCCATATTACCAGTAATTCATCCATGCATTTATTACGGTTAATGAAGTTACCTTTGTGCCGTTCAGGTGCCCTAATTTCAGGTTTGCCCAAGATTAGTAAAAGTTGCATTTCCGAGCATAGGCTGCAGCCGCCATTTTAGTTCTGCTCCTTCCTGAGCTGACTTAATAGTGGCAGCTAAAATAGATGCCTCTCGAGACTGTATCTACCACTAATTTCGGCCACCACTTGGACATGCTTGTCCCGGTGCTGCTTCAATATTAAAGAAGTACTGTCACTTCCCAGGATGTGGGATATTATCTTTACTTAACCCCTTTATTTAACACGATAATATGGATTTGAGTGAAAAATTGCATGAAATTTTCTCCACCTTTACTCAGAGATTTTGTTCTCCTTCTTATTAGAAATGTTTGTCTTGGCTTTGCCTTGCCTAAATATGATGATCATTCCATTGGCTAAAGGTTTAATAGAACTTTCAAATAAAATGGCGCACATCATGAAAAAAAAGTTCAAAGACCACTATAGGCACCCAGACCACTTGTGCTCAATGAAGTGGTCTTGGTGCCTGGTCCATCTAGTGTTAACCCTGCAGCTGTAAACATTTCACTGGGGTTAATCCAGCCTCTAGTGGCTGTCTCACTGACAGCCGCTAGAGGCGCTTCTGCGCTTCACTCTGTGAAAATGACAGTGAGAAGACGCTGGACGTCCATAGGAAAGCATTGAGAAATGCTTTCCAATGGACTGTTTGAATGCGCGCATGGCTCTTGCCGTGCATGCACATTCGCTGCTTATGTCGGAAGAGGGAGGAGAGCCCCAGCGCCGAGGGAGCCCGGAGCTCGAGAAAGGTAAGTGTTTAACCCCTTCAGCCCCCTTCAGCCCAGCGGGAGTGGGACCCTGAGGGTGGGGGGGGACCTAAAAACCCTATAGTGCCAGGAAAACCAGTTTGTCCTTTAACGCAAGAGAAATCCCTTGACAGTTCCCCTTCATATTTACACACACACACCTAACCCGTACATAAACTCAAACTCTAATTCCAACCTTAACACACTAACACTAGAGTAAAAATATAATAAAAAGTATAAAAATATATATACAATTCCATAGCATGTATTGGAGCAACAAAAAAATATTTTAGGATTTTGGCAACATTGTTTATGATCGCTGATATTACGTTCCAATAATACGTGTTTGAACTATAGCTAAGTGGAAAAAATGTTTCTATCTTAGTTTAAATGTTGCCGTTCAAATTTGAATTCACAACAATTCAGAGTTTACTGAATATATATTTCTATTTGTTTTTATGCGACGACTTATTTCAGTGATAGGTTAAATCCATAAACAGTTGTATTTACTAAACGAGGGATCATCCTGAATTTACAGCTATTTTTGCAACTCTTCTATTTTGTCCTATATTTTGCATTTCTCTTGTCAGTTTACAGCAATTCTCTGTTTAGTGAACAGATTATATAAAATAGGCATACCATTCAAAATGCTGTGATTGCCATCATGTGGCAATTATTGGTATTACTCATTTAAAAAAAAAATTGTAAATAAACAGCAGCAGAAATTTGAAAAAATAAGCTTTTTTTGCATTTGTATATTTATATTTATATTTTGTGCCCTGATAAAAATCATATTGTATATATGTTAACTGTTGAATGCATTTTGAAGTCTGTTTTTTATATAACTTTGGTAGTGTTGAAACAGCTCATCAAATGAGAGCAAGAATCAGTCACACACCTGTCAAATATTAAATGCTGTATATGTATATTAAGACAAGTGACTAATTTATACATTACTTATAACAAGTAACTTCAGGATTCAGAATGTAGACATTAAGTTTGATGTATATGCATGGATTATATGGTAATGATTGTGAAAATGGTTTTAAATGTATATATTATTATTATTATTATTTCTATTATTATTATTATTATTATTATTATTATTTTTATTATTATTATTATTATTATTTTTATTATTATTTTTATTATTATTATTATTATTATTATTTTTATTATTATTATTATTTTTATTATTATTATTATTATTATTTTTATTATTATTATTATTATTATTTTTATTTTTATTATTATTATTATTATTATTATTATTATTATTTTTATTATTATTATTATTATTATTATTTTAGCATTCAGATCGTGCCAATATATTCTATAGCCCTTTGCAATTATAGAAAGGGGATCTGACCAGACTCTAGTCAAAGTTCCTCAGTTTGGTGGCTCCTTAAATTTATTAAGGACATGTCAGCCAAAGTCTGATTTTCAGACATCACTGTTGATCCAAAACAAAGCATCAATCTTCATTCACTAACAATAGAGCATGTTCTTATTTGCCTCGAAAAGAGAAAATAGTTCTTGGCCCGGCAATTTAATTTCTCCCTGGACTTACACATTTTTATTAGTAATTGCGTAATTACATTTTCTGGATCTACATATTATATTTTACTAGCAAAGAGTTACTACTTGGCAGGTCCACTGTTTAGACTGCATTTTTATGCCACAATAAACTTCATTAATTTGTATAACTAAGTAGTACCACTAGCAAAAATAGCATTCTACTGGAGAAAAATGTGTCCATGTGAATCTCTATGTTATACTTTGATGATGGTGTTGAGCTCTCTAGGTTGGAAAAAAGTAATTCAGATTCTGGCATATAAATAGATCAGTAATAAGTCCCATCTAATTGATCCTGGCCACATTGAAGTGGACAACCATCATCTATAACATCTTGGAGAGCATTTGTAATCACTGGCCTCACTGACTCTATAGATTCCCCCACAATTACTGCAATATTACAGTATTTTTCTATCATTCTTATTTTGCAGTCTGTCAATGCCTGCATATGTATTGTGTAGTGCACTAGTTTAGTTATAGTAAAGATTGAATATTTCGGCTCTCTTGCATAGTATATCCCATTATATGTCTTCATAAATTTTAGAAATGTATGTAAAGGAAAAAGGAATTTACATATAGAAGTAAGTGTTGTTGGCGTGTCCCATGTAACATAGTAGAATCCAGGTTTTTATATAATTATTTATATTGTTATTATGCATATCATTATCATATGCTAGTGGAATGTACATAATAGAGATTGACAACAGAATATTTCACGTCATCCAAATTATTTAGTACTGTCATTAGTACTTATTTTCCCCATTCAAAACCAGAACATGGTCGGACCAGAAACCACAGTACCCTCCGCTGGACCAGAAAACATGACCCTTCAGAATCGAAGATTCTCATGACCATCTACAACCATTGCAGTCACAGTCGTTGGTGGCATTATCTTAATCCATCCCTCACATGGCATCCATTCTCTCCATCACTTGAGGCCTTGCATGAAGGAGAGAGGACTGCCCAAAAATGGTTACACTGACAACAGACAACAGAAGAGCAGATGTAGAGGTACTTACGATGCATTTATTCAATTTCGTAACTTAATTATTTTTATCTTTATTACAAACATATTTACAATATTAATTATTGTTTAATAGTGCATCCTTGTTAAGCTTTTTATTGATGATAAATATCATTTTTGCCAATCCACACTTATTCTATGTTTTAGTTACAACATTTCTAATAATATTTTAGAAATCAATGATCCTATTGCACTGTTGATAGATATAGATTTTAATGTATTCACATGCCTCATAGTGGACACCTTGAAAACTGAGGACAACTCGACATCCCAACCAGGGGAGTTGGGGTCACTGCAACACTTTCTGACAATCACAGTTTGTTTTGACACGTGCCTTATCATGCTGCCAAAAGACCAGATTATTCAATGAATTCCCCAAAAAATGATTTAGTAACTGTCTTGACTATATAAGAACATCAGAAAACATTCTCAAATCAATTTTTTTCAATAATGTTCGATAACATTTTGTGAACTGTAATGACTTCTGGGCAAGATTTAAAACCATAAAACGACTACTAAGTAACCCAATTCTTTGAGATCTTACTACCAAGATGGAGATTATAATAATTATTGATAACAGATTTTAATGAACATTTAAATATCCACACAGACAATTCTTTTAAGAGTACATGAATTACCTTTGAAGTAGTGGTGATAGGAAAAAATATATCACTAACATTCAAGTGATATTTCATACATATTTAAAATATAGAAATTACGAAAAAAAAACAGTGTGCAACAAAATTTACGTGGTATTATTATTACACTAAAAGGAGCATTTTACCACCATTTGGTTCATAGATCAAATGAGTAACCAATAGAGAGATAAAAACAGGAGTAGCAGTAAAAAAAATCTATATTTATATATTATATTTTTATTAAATATATAATATATATAGATTTTTTTTTTTACTGCTTATCCTTTTTGCCTTCCTGTTTCTGTGAATATAATCAACATTAGGTGACTATCCACTAGCCATCAATCATTCAATTGTTTGGCAGCACAGACGGAATTCATAATCACAAACCAAAATAAACCAAACTGTTTGGCTCTTGTGCCTTTCGTCAGCTTGCATCTGCCCAACTTTGCACGAATTGCAGTTTGGACTACTCTGCATGCAGTTGCTTACAATTATAACTTCACACATGCAAACAAACTAGTCACTAATGAGTCTTCTACACAAGACGAAAGCACCCCAGTTTTCAAGATCAAGGGAAGGAATGCTAGCACAGTAGACTTCTTTTGCCTTCGGTAGTTTGCCATGGAAAATAAAAATACGTAGCTATTTCTATTCCATATTTTCTTGTCAGATTAAAATGATATGGCATTAGCATGAAAATCTGTTGTCCCGCAACCCCTCGGGACAACTTCTGCCACTATTAAATTAATGGATAGAAATTGCATCTATGAGCTCCAATGCACAATCGCATTTCATTTAAAAAAATTGTTCTTAAAGGCTTGCCAGTAGTCGGATGGGTGTAAAGAGTGGCATACTTGGTTAAAAGAGGCTCATCTTTCTTCTCTCAAATGGTGAGTAGCTGTGGTGTGTCCCATTGTTCAGGTATAGATGTATAATGGCTTGAACATTGGCTGCCATTAAACAGTCTGTGACGGACGTACTTATATTAGGTAAATGTGTGTGTTCCAAATGAACCCATAATAAGCTTGGCCAGTGTACTTTTCTAAATTACCATCAAGATACATAAAACACATTGTTATCATCAACTGCTCTGATTATCATATGTTTGTTAAGGTAGCAGACACAGGCACAGCATGAAAATTAAGAAAGAAAAACAATTAACACTGGGACTGTTTGGTTGCATCAACCGGACAGTTTGCTGTCTCCCGTGTGCTCAGGTCCGGCATATTGCTGACAGAATAGAGGGATAATTGGGAGTGGCTTGGAATGAACCAGCTGTCATGGTCCATATTAGTACCAATGACAAAGTTAGAGAAAGATGGAGGACCTTAAAGAATGAGTTCAGGGAATTAGGTAGCAAACTGAAGAAGAGAACCTCAAAGGTGGTATTTTCTCAGATATCGCATGTTTCGTGAGCAACAGTGGAAAGCAAGGGGAAAAAGAGAGGACAATACATGGCTAAAGTCTTGGTGTAGGAAGGAGGGTTTGGGGTTTTTAGAGCATTGGGCAGATCTTGGACTTGGTACAATCTTTATAGCCATGGTGGATTGTGCCTTAATGGGAAAGGGTTGGGAGAGAGGATGGCTAGTAGGTTGGAGGAAGAGCAAGGGGAGTAGGGGTGGAGGGTCAAAGAAGGATACATGTGGTAGATAGCATAGAAAAAAGAGGAAATTCAGCTGATGTCCAGGAGGTTGTAGATGGGGGAGTGGTAATATTAGCAGACAGAGCAAGAAGGTATTAATTACATGTTGTTCAAATGAAGTTCCAGAAACAAATGACAACATTAAATGTCTGCATACTAATGCAAGAAGCTTGTGTAGGAAAATGGGGGAGCTTGAGATATTGGCATACAGAGAGCAGTATGACATAAATGGGATTACTGAGACTTGGTGGGAAGAAACACTTGATTGAGCTATTAATTTATATAGAACTATATTATTAAGAACAGATAGAAAAACAGAAGAGGGGGCAGGGCTATGTCTTCATATTAAACTAGGAAGCCAAATGTTAAAGAAATTGTATGCAATGATACTGACGAGGATGTGGAACCCTTTGGGTAGAAATATGCATAGAAGGAAACAGGGGACATCCATTAATAGTAGGAATATGTTACAAGACCCCAAATATTAATACTAATGGGGAGGGGCAAGTGCTATCTCCAATTTCTAAGGCTGAACAACTGGGTAATTTGTTAATCATTGAAAATATTAATTATCCAGACATTGATTGGGCCAGATGGACTAGTAGTACAGTTAACGAAAACAGGTCTTAAACCTGATAAACAATCATTTCATGTTTCAATTAGTAGAAGCACCAACTAGAATAGATGCTTGTCTAGATCATTTCATAACTAATAATGTTGACTTATTTTCAAACATTCAGGAGCACTTGGGAAATAGTGACCATAATATGGTATCATTTGAGATTAACTGAAAAAACAAATCAAATGTATATGGTGCCTATATTTAAAAAGGGTTTGAAAGCTCAACCAGGAAACTACGGACATGTGAACATAACAACTATGGTTGGGAAAACATTTGAAGGGCTGCTAAGGCATAATATTCAAGAACTCATTTTCAACGAAAATATCATTAGCAGGAATCAACATGATTTTAGGAAAGACAGGTCATGTCAAACTAACTTGATTGTGTTCTATGAAGAAGTTAGTAGAAAGATAGATCAAGTAGATGTGTTCTTGATAGAACACTGGCTTAAAGATATAATGCAGAGAGTAATTGTAAATGGAAAATGTTTAAATTGGATAAAAATGGTGGCCTTGTATTTCTTTGGTCCACTTCTCTTTATTCTGTTTATAAATAATCTTGAAGTGGACATTGAAAGTAATTTATCAGTGTTTTCAGATGACACAAAACTAGGTAAGATAATACATTCTGAAAATGATACAACGTCACTACAGATGGATTTAGATAAATTGGTGGATTGAGTAGGTAACGGGTAACAGATCCGATTCAATACAGATAGATGTAAAGTCATGCATTTTGAAATAAGGAACCCACAAGCCACTTATATTAAATGGGATTAAATATATTAAATGGGATTGAGTAAGGGATAAGGTTAACTGACAAGTACTTGGGAACAATTATAGGTCACAAACTAGGCAACAGTATGTAATGCCGGTCTGCCGTTGCGAAAGATGTAAGGTGCTTTTGTGTATAAAAATGCTTTTTGATTCATGTGGTCAAAATATAATTTTGCCTCTTTACAAGTTAATGGTAAGACCCCACCTTGAATATGCAGTGACATTTTTGGCACCAGTTTTAAAGAAGGATATTGCAGAACTAGAAGATGGGGATAGAACACCAGTTATGAGGAAAGGCTAGAAAAACTGGATTTGTTTTCTTTAGAACTGGCCAGTAATGTGATAGTGTTGCTGGCTCTGTCCCAAAAGGGGCATGTCTACCCACTTTACTGGCAGGTTAGTCTTGCGTGAATACACTCCAGGCTGCCTGCCTATCTTTTAAGGCCAGCCCATTGAGAGAAGACCCTGCAGAAAACACTGTTTTAGTGCTCTCTCCAGGGTCCTCGTACCCAGAAGTGAGCATGTCTGATGATGCATTAATGCTATGGTTATTGGGGACACCAGAGAACTAAGTCGGGATGGTGGGACAGGAGCAAGCCTTGGGACAGTTTGGAGGGAAGAACGCTGGTTAAGATGTAAGATGGTGGGACTCTGGACTCCACCCATATCCCTATAAGTTTCACCTCCTTACCTGTTGGATTTGGCTAATCCTATACACTCCACCCCAGACATTGTGTCAAAGGTAACACCAAAACCTATAGGAATACAAGAAACACTGCTTTTTAGAAACACCTAGAGATCCTGAGATGTCCAACTGCTCTCAACCTCTCAAGCTTTTAAGTTTCTCCAGACAGCCCTTCATCAAAAGAAAGGATGGACAACAGAGTTTTTCTACCTCCTATCAGGTGGAGGTAAAAATACCAATGATCCAATGCTTCAGCATACTCCTACCACTCTAGACCTTCCTATAGAATCATCGGTTCTGTTTCTGCATCCTAGGAGGAAGGTGAAGTTGGTGGAAGTTGAAGATGTGCTTCCTATTGAGGGACACTCATGCTAAATCCTATATGGCTCAGGGGTTGACCAAGGAGTGTATGGGACTAAAAATGATGACCCCAATTGACCTCAACTACATCTTACTAAACAGACAGTGTAATTCCAAACTAGAAATGATAAAATCTTTCATTTCAAATTAATGCAATGTGTTAATATTTATAAAATATTGTACTTTATAATTTAAATTGGGTAATACATAGATATTCATGTCATGGAAAAACCTTTATCCAAAAACAAAGCGATCCTTTCCATTTGGCTTACTTCTTGCATTTTTAATCTTTTTCAATTACCCTTTTATAGATATTTTCCTTTAAGAATGACCAGTGGTTTGTGATGAACTGTAATGGGTGTATATTTAAAATCTTTTTTCCAAAACTGACTTTTTGAAACACCGTCTGTCCTTTTTGGTTTATAACTACTTTTATTGTCTATGGCTTTGTTCCAGTCAGTGGGCTTAAAGGTGTAAAGGAGTGACCCTAAAGAAGCCAAGTATCTCAGGTAAGTGGAAAACACTCCCTAAAATATTATCATTTTGCCATGCCTGAGAACCATTCTTGGTGGAATTACTTTGCCTTTGATAAAGCTCTACATTGTGAACATGACAAAATGCTTTAGGCTACCTGTTGTATTCTGTTGCTTAAAAGATACGTTATAATACTTGTTGAAACTCATTGCTACACTAAAGACTGGTAATAAGCTTCTATCCATTCTCTATTCCTATCTTAGTTGAGTCTGACCCCTGTTTTGCGTGTAGGACCTGGTAATATCGTGACATTAACATACCGCTATTATTAAACTGGCTTCACAAGGGTTTGGATGCCAAATTTTTATCATTGAGACCATTCCTTGGATTCCTTGACTACTGGGATTTCAGAAGGGAACACCTTGCTAACATTTTAGTTACATGTATCTATGCTTCTTTTTTATTAGTAGATGCTATTTTGTATTTTTTGTAAACATATCAAACGTTAGTACTTCTCTGTTGCTGTCTTCCTATCGCCTTCTTTATTCTATGGGAGGGCTAGTCTCAAAAATACAAATGTAAGATTTAAAACATAAAGCCGCCAAGTTAAAAACAAAATTAGGTGACAACTTAAACCATGAATTGAATGTGTTCCTCACATTTTCCTGATCCGTTTTTATGTCTATGGATCTGATCTTTTGAGCTAAATTAAAAGAGATCTTGCTATACCTTAATTTGACAAAGATTCCTCACAAGCACAAGAACATGTGTGAAAGCACTCCTTGTGTTTAGCATTGATCTGGACAGGGGTCAAAAGAAATTGATCATGGTAGGGTTTCATTCTCAGTTTGGCTGTGGTCAAACAATTTTTACATTAGATGTACTGCAAGGACCAGTACAGCCAGTTATACTCATACAATGTACTGCAATTTTTATATGTGTATATATATATATATATATATATATATATATAAATGCTCACAAATATAAATTCTCGGAAAGATAACTATTAGATGTTCTAGAGCTGGTTCATATCAGCATGTAATAAGACACTTGGGAGCCACATAATTACAATAACCCACTTTGCAAGGTAATATGACTCACAGGAGTCAGATCACAATATGAAGGTATTATACTCTAATAAGATTCTTAGATGCCTTGCTAGAATAAAAACACGTTTGAAAGTAATTTTGCAGCCAAGAGTCTGGTTAAAATCATAGAATATTATGATGTAATAAGGCTTTTAGAAGTTGGGTTATAACAACAGGATTCCGGGAGTAAAGGCACTCGGGAGCCTTTTTAAAAAATAATGTAGCTTAACAGAGTTATTGTTATCTGAGAACTTTATTTATCCGTTACAGATAAAACAGTACTCAGTGCCATAATAAGATCTTACCGAGTAATAAAATACGTAGGAGACTCTTTATAGTGCCACGGTGTTAAAAAGGAGGAATAATGCTGGTGGCAAAGGGAAGAGATGACTTTTGCGATATTACATAAATAAAAACCAATGTAAACAACCAATAGAAAATAGGGAAAAAAAACAAAAAAACTACAAAAGGTATGGGAAAAATGGAGCATGTAAATAAAAAGAACATCCCAACATTTCACAAAGAATGAAAAATGTATAAGTATTATATTATTCATACATAATAAAAAAAATAAAAATTCAAGTGACCTTACTTATTTTGCAGAAACATTTGAATATCTTGTGCATACATCATGTTATCGTCTTTTGATTACGGGGCGTACTAAGCATCATAACCACTTCAGCTCTCCAAAATGATTTGATATTAAACTGGGGGATGGCATAGGTGCTATAACCACTTGATTTCACTAGAACAGCTTGATATTAAAGAGGGGAACAGATCCAAGACATTTCGGTAATGTAACCACTGTAATGTTTAAATTTCTTAGAGTACCCCTTTAACTACCTTTTTAGCACATTTGGATATCACAGTATTTTTTTTATTAATTTTATGACACAAAGTGGTATTCGATACTCGGCATTTTTCTGGCAAATTTCACTCCTTGCGCATGTGCATGTTATTGATTTACATGTTCATGATGTCAGCCTCTCAGGCCTGATGAGATAAATTTTGTGAATTAGAATTAGATTTTCCCTCTCAGTAAAGCTCATTTGTAGCACTAATGTTTCTAATCTTTCTGTATGTAATGCTCATTATCTATAAAACTGACCCTTTAAATGTAACTCTGAGATGTCGTGTTCCTGGATGGGTCTTCTCCCAAAAGGGTCTAGTAACTGCAACCTTCGAATTATATTAACTACAACCAATTGTAGAATGTATTTTAATCTCAATCATGTTTGTCCTCCCTTACCACTCCATTCTTTAATATATCTCTTTGATCTCTCGTACAGCTAAATCTGGTTCTAAAATGTTTTTTTTGTTTTTGGATGATAGGACTTAAAGGATGAGAAACTAATGATACAATGTAGCAAGTGGTCTATATTTAGGACAATTTCCATGTCCATGAAGGCCCTCAGGTATAGAGGCAGTAGATCACACTCAACCACTGATTACCGTTTGGTGTATCCGAGATTAGAAATACAATTGCTTGATTTGTAAATCTCGTAACTGTGTAAATGGCCACTTGTCTGGTTAAAGACACACTCCAGACGCCTAAAGCAGAGTTTAGCTTGCTAAAATGAAGTTTGAAGAGCATGTCCTCTTTTTTTTTTATCATTTTACAAAAAGTGCTGATTTCAATAAAAATTGGCAATTTTATAAATTAACTTAGGTAACACCCCCTGACTTTCAAGCAGCTGGCAGGTCATTTTACTTCCTGGTTTGTTTAACTCAGTGAAGCTAAACTCAAGTGGCAGCAATTGCACAGGTCGCCTGCCTTACAAATATTTCTCATTGAGCTGAATTCGGAAGTCTGTGATTGAACAGCCACAGAAAGTCTGGGTTGGGGAAAAGGGGATGGCTTTCAGACAAAACAATTGCAGCTTTTGCAAGCTGTTTTTATATAAACCGCTAATTAGAAATGCATAATTAAATGTATGCATATTGTCATAAACCTAACTGTAACTGGCAGTAAAGTATTGCAAACCGTCGAGCTATAAGTAAGCCACCTTCATGTTTACCTATAAATAAGAAAAACTAACCAAAAGTGTTATATCAACTACTACCACTACTACAATTAGCATGAACCTATAATAACGTACAGTTTATTGCTATTTTGTTGTGTATGAGCACCGGAGAATCAATATCCACCTAATTTTACATTGGCGTACATTCGTTTTTATTTTTTTTATTTTTTTTCCTCTTTACATCCCTTTAAAATGCTGGGATACCATCAGCTTTCCCAGATACGCTCAAGTAAATCCATATCCCCCGTCTAACCCCTAATTTTTTTTTGTTTGTTCAGTGTTCAGCCACAGCTGGGTTGACGGAACCCCATCTCCAAGACAGATTGAAGTCAGAGTTGGCACTCTCTCAGGACCAGATGCTTGTGATCTGACAGCTGAACATCGTCCAAATTTACTACTCACGTTTACTAGTTTATTATTATTCTTTTATTTGTTAACGTACAGACCATAGCTGGTTTCGTTCCAAACCTAATCTTTTTATTAATTCTGTTTTGCATTTAAAACTTTGTTAAAAATGTTCTATAATATATCACAACTTTTTCCAACACCAAAAGGTATCCAGTCATTTTTAAACAAATATGTGCTAAAACTTCCAAATGATACACCCTATGTGAAATAGGAGAAACGGATAAACCGACGGAGCTCCAGAAAGGGATCAAATGAATAGAGGGTGCTCTGAGATCAAGACTTGAGCTGTGGTGTAGGAATAATTGGTAAAAATGGAATACATTAATAACACAAAAAAGCCAGGGAAATAGTTATGGTGTGAACAAATAAGGCCACCACACTCTATTTAAAATGTTCCTTGTATCTAAAGAAATGTGTAGAGAAGGCACCATGCCAGCCATACCAAATCAATATTGCTCAAGTTTCATAAACTTTATTCCTAGTGAGAATGAACCAGATGCCTTTAAAATAGGTCGGAGCCAGGTTGTCACTAGTTTGGTTACAATTGTAGCATCCCAGATTAATAAGGAAATGGGTTTGTAACAGTGGTAGTCGCTAAGGTCGTGAGTATGACCAAAACCTCTATGTTCTGCCTGTCAGGGGGACCATAAGCTGGACGGCTGGCCACCTTTGGGCCCCCCACGAGGTGGGCAGCATTGTGATAAAGCAGTGTGGATACCTTCTTACCCGGATGGCAGGTGCCTACTCTGCCAAAATATAGTGTCCAGAGGGTGAAGGATGGAGGTGATGGCAAGGGAGAGCTGATCTCTGTACTCTTCCAGCACTGCACTCTTATGCCCTGCGCTGATGCCTGGATCCATGATTTGACACTCCCAGAGGTAGGTAGGCTGGGTGAGCTTAAATAAAAATAAAACTATAAAAAAAAGGTTTGAGAGTGTGTGTGAGAGAATGTGTATGTGTGTGTGTCAAATCAGTGAGAGTGTGTATTTGTCAGTGTGTGTGTGTATGTGTGTGTGTGTGTGTGTGTGTTTCTGTCAGTGAGAATGTGTTCATCTGTCAGTGTGTGTGTGTGTCAGTCTCTAAGTGAGTGTGTGTGTGTGTGTGTGTATGTCTGTCTGTCAGTGAAAATGTGTTCATCTGTCAGTGTGTGTGTGTGTGTCAGTGAGTGATGGCCCATAAGGGCGTGTAGTAGGTCCTACCAACCTAGGATTCATAAGGGGATTGCTCACAAATAAGCACCTTCTGCTGGTGAGAAACATGTTCAGAATGTACCTTTTTCATTATGTGCTCCATGAATAGGACTGCTTTGGTCTTAATTTGCACTTTTTTTTTATTGGAATTAATACATTTGCTATGTTTATCTTATTGGAGTTGTTGTCTTCTTGTGGTGTTTGACTGAAGAACCAAGCACCAGATTACTTGTACAAGCTGCAGTTAAGTCCTTAATGTACCTTGAGGGAAACTGCTTGTACTTTGAAACTTGACAAGAAGGATCAGCCCTTATCCTGGGGTAAATTCTCACACTGTTACTAACCACTTGGCTGTGCCAGAAGCATCTGAACTCAGTCATGATCACGGGGTTGAACTTAACACTCTCCAGCCATAGGTGATCCGTTTCTCTGTGCCCACAACAAGAACTCTGAATGAAGATGTCTATTGTGTGAATAGGGAATATGTAAACAGGTCCTTTTGGTCCTGAGTTCCCAAGCCTGAAAATGTATGGATGTATATCACATTACACGTGTCGGCAGTATAAAGGAGGTCAACGTAAACATTAGAAAATGAGTCACAGCATGAATAAGACAAGGCTATCAAGAAAACAATATGATATTCAGATAAAACCAGGTCTATGAATCCTTAAACACTGTACGGAGTCAGAGAAGGATTAGGATTATACAGGGCCCTAGGCAAGTTACAAGGTTGGTCCTCTCTTCATGCTTTACATATGGATGGTTAATAGGCCAAGCAAGTTCATGGTTCCGAGACCCTGTTTAACCACTGGGCCCTGGACAGCTGCCTAGGGTTGTCTTATGGTTAATCATGTTCTTCACTGAGCAAATACAGTAGGTACCTATACCCAGTCCAACTTATACAAGATCAGTGCTTCCTTCCCCTACAAATCCTCTGCAACATGTATCATTATACCGGTAGACTTTCAGCAATCTGTGACTGGCCAGCTATAAGGTTTTTTTTCTTCAATATAAACAATTTATCAGAGACACTATTATATCCATATAAGCATGACAGTTCTGCAGACAATAAACTAAATGCACAAGATTGATACTTTATGTATTGTTTTACATTGTGAAATATATATTTGAGCACTTATGTAATCAATATGCCATAGAGCCCCATTTCCAATAAGTGTACGATGGCCTTTTGACATCTGCAAAGGCTGATTTCATGAGTCGAACATTTCATTGCTTCTACTGTTATTAACAAATGATCAAAGAACCCGTTTAATAGTATTTTGATGCGATCCTCTTCCATCAAAGAAATGTATTGTGTAAACTAAAGGAATAAAAAGGAGATATGAAATGTCCGTTTGTATAGTACCCTTGAAAAAGTAATATTAAAAGCTTGTTTGGTAATTTTATTTAGACAATTTATGGTAAAGCTTTTATGCTTTTACAAATAAAAAAAACATACTTTTTTAACGTGTAAACCTATATATACACAATATGGAATGCCATACAGATAATGTTTAAACACATTTCATTGCTAAAAATATTAAAATGTATTTCAAGACATGAAAGGAACCTGCTTATATAAAAGTACACTTCTGTTCGCTTGTCATCGCTGGATAGTACTGTATGCTAAAATAAAGTAGATTATCGTGTTCTAATGTTCCTACATTGCTACATAGTTAATTATGTAGGAAAAAAAAGACACAAGTCCAATGTGTTCAACCATTCCAACAACATGTATTTGATCATCCAGAAGAGGACAACTGTAGATTCAATCATAAGGAGAACAGTGTCATCTTTCAAAGGTGGTCATTATGCTATACTGTAAGAGATATCTTTTTTTGAACATAACTATTATTTTAGTTTTTAAGTCAATGACTTGACCGCAGTTCTGTGATAACCTAACAAGCTCTTATTTCTTCTAAAGGAGAACCTAGAGACACAAATTCGATACCGTGACATTACCTTTATATAACTCTTGTAGACTGCCAGATACTGGGAGTTTTTACATGGTGTCATTAAATTGTTTGTAAGAAGGGGAAACTGCTTGACCTTCTCTAAAAATGGTTTGCCAAGTTTTGTTTGCCAAATATTCTAATAGTATGCATCTCTTTGGTCTAAAGGTTAACCAGTGCCGTAATTTTACAAGATGATACTGATTTTTGAAAGCAATTTTTTTCAACTAAACTCTGAATTTCACATGTATTTATTGTTGGGATGAAACCCCAAATCTCCACTATATTGCATTTAAGAAAAAGCTAAGTATGTAATTGCTTTTTTAAATTTCTATTTGTTGCCAGTTATGAAAACAAAATAGTGTGTTCTTTTCTGACTTTTATATAATTTTTATATGTGGATTACATAAACTTTAATTTCTGCCTTTGTGACTACTATACAATAACATTATATACACTGATCAACCACAATATTAAAACCACTGACAGGTGAAGTGAATAACATTGATGATTATGAAGGCACCTGTCAAGGGTTGGACTATATTAGTCAGCAAGTGAACAGTCAGCTTTTGGATTTCATCTGTTAGAAGCAGGAATAAAGAGGAAAGGGAAAAGATCTGAGTGACTTTGACAAGGGCCAAACAGAGATGGCTAGACAACTGGGTCAGAGCATTTCCAAAATGGCAAGTCTTGCGGGGTGTTCCCAGTATGGTTAGTTACAACCAAACGTGGTACAAGCAATGACTACCAGTGAACCAACATCAACGTCATGGGTACCCAAGTCTCATCATGGGCAGCGAACGCTAGCCTGTCTGGTTTGATTACGCAGGAGAGCAACTATAGCTCGATTTGCTGAAAAACATAATGCTGCCCATGATAGAAAGATGTCAAAGCACACCATGCATTATAGTCTGCTGTGTATGGGGCTGTGTGTCCACAGACCGATCAGAGTGACCATGATGACCCCTACCCACATCTGAAAGCATCTTCAATGGAGACGTATGCATCAGAACTGGACCATGGAGGAAATGAAGAAGGTCTTATCTGATGAACATGTTTTTATTACATCAGTTGGATGTGCGTCGTTCACCTGGTGAAGATATGGCAGCAGGATGAACTATGAGAAGAAGGCAGTCTGGGGGAGGCAATGTTATGCTCTGGGCAATGTTGTGCTGGGAAACCTTGGGCCCTGGCTTTCATGTGGCTGTTACTTTGACACGTATCACCTACCTAGAGATTTTGCAGACCATGTACACCCCTGGAGTTCCCTAAAGGCAGTGGTCTCTTTCAGCAAGATAATGCATCCTGCCTCATTGCAAAAATAATAACAGTTGATATGATATGTGCAACGGTTTGGGCACCCAGTCAGGGAGTACTTAGTAACACAACATATAAGGCATAAGAGACAACTTTAAAATATTTCTAAACTAGAAGTGTTCTGTAAGTAAGAGTCGGGGGAAATATCAAAACAAGAATATCTGCACTTTTGTGCCAGTGGCTAGTTATATCCATGACACGTGACTTTGGCAGCCTCTGTTTGGGACTGCCAAATGCCAATTCTGTGCAAAAAATATGTCCATCGTCAGCACGCTGGCAACAGACTAATTGAGCTTTCTCCCTCCATCCTTCTCTATGAGAAGCCTTTGATCTTATTGCACAAGTCCCTTCCTGACTTTCTTTTCAAAGGTTTTAGAATAAAATGTGTATGTGGGGGGCTATTAAATAGTAATAAACAGTGCCCTGCAGGGTATTTTAGATAGAAAGTTTGAGTAACCCTTTAAGGTCAAAGCAGCCGAACTAGAAAAATTGTCTAAGGGCGCTATTCTTCCAGTTCTGGCTACTTAGAACTTACATTTTAGGTTCTCACTTTAGTGAAAAATCCAGTTTAACTTCAGTTTTGTAATGATATTGTAATTAAGGGTTCCTTCAAGCAAATCAATTTTGTGCGAGCATTGATTAACAGTGTATCGGTGCACAGCAGCTACTTCAGTACGAGCTAGACATGTGCACCAGTGAAATTTTTGTTTCATACGAATGATTTCATACTAAATAAAAAAATTGTCAATCCCGAATTTCGTCCGCAAACCATTAATTCGTTAAAAAATAATTTGTTTTCATCCATTAGGGTCACTAGGACCCCCATATTATTAAAAGGGAGGTTAAATCCTCCTGCATGCCCTTACTCATGGCATGCTATTGCTGCCCAGTTGCTTGTGCAATAAGGGGGGACCTGGCACAGGTTCCCCCATTCCCCATTGGTGGAGAACACAAATAACTAAAATGGGGAGGACGTAGTGACCCACTGCACCTCCACCCGTGACCCATGGGTGGGGGCTATTAATATAAACAGGGGACCTAATACCTAATGTCCCCCCTGGTCCCCACCCATGAGCGATGCTTGGGGACCCTAAATAAATAAATAATGGGGGGACCTAATGTCCCCCCCAGGTTCCCACCCATGAGCAGTGGATGGGGACCCTAATATCCCCCCCCCCCCCAGCAGGGCCAGATTAAGAGCCCAGTGGGCCTGGTGCTGACAATTATGAGAGGCCTAAGTACAGAATCTTATCGACCAAAAACACTAAAACAGTCATACCTCTCAAGCATTATGTATCTGGTGGAGATGTTGCCAGAGGGAAACTCATAGGATGCAGTTATAAAAAAACTCAGATTATCGGGGCGGGGCCGGACCGCCGAGCTGGAAGGTTACAAACAAAAGCAGCTCCTGCAAACTAACATTTCCTAACCCTCCAAACCCATGTTTTTTCGTGGAAAATCAGTCCGACAACATGGGTCTTCGGAGCAAATGGTGGGTCACTGGACCCAGGGAGAGTCTGGCTCCCCGAGCTACAGTCCCCTGGGGGAGAGGACTTCGTATCCCAAGATGAGGCCTTCTCAGGCGGTGAGCGGAGCGGACGGCCGCCGCCCCGCTAT
The DNA here is from genome assembly GCF_036172605.1 of Pelobates fuscus. NCBI lineage: Eukaryota > Metazoa > Chordata > Amphibia > Anura > Pelobatidae > Pelobates > Pelobates fuscus. The sequence goes on along the minus strand of NC_086329.1, from coordinate 28,239,348 downwards.
CCTGCCCAGCAGCACCCGACCGGAGGCCCGGATCGGCGTGGATCTGGCCCCGATCCCCCCACTCTGGGCCGGCGGGGGTGATCCCGGTCCCGACCCAGTGGCCACGACAACAACAGGCCAACCAGGACCCGACAGCTTCAACATCGCGAGCCGTGGACTAAATACCCCAACTAAGATGGCGGGCGCTAAGCGCGCCGAAAGCACAGAGAGGGCCTGCAAAAAAACGCCACTCGAAACACTAAGTGCTCACAAGCACAAGCCTGCCAGTTACCCACTGCACCCAGAGGCAGACCAACACGAAGGCAACACAAATAATACCTTCTGGGATGCACTTTGAGACTCTGCCCCAGATCCATGGCGGGCCCGAAACAAGCAGAAGACACAAGGGCACAGCAAACTAGTACCCGCATCGCATGGAACCACGAGGCTGCACTTTGCACCACGACAGGAGACGTCGCAAAGCATACAGACTGCAGGACAGCCACCCCACTACACTGTCAACACCCCATCAGCGATATACACGGACCCCAGGGACCTCCCCTATCTCGGCAGAGTGTGGCATGGTGGGACAGAGATAACTGAGCTCCAGGATGCTGGGCTCCATGGGATAATACTACTCCCTTAACACAGCAACCGTGGCAACATGCACGAATCAAAGCTAACGTGAACTAACTTAAATTACTAAAGTAGCCTGACATGTGAACGTATGTGCGCATAATATCATTGCCTAGTCCAGGTCACAGGGTTCCAAGCAATATGGGGGGGGGGGCTCTCTCTTACTAGCTACATATATACTACTACCACCCCTAACTTGGGGTCTAACTCGCCACAGAGACACACGCCACCTAGTTAAATCTGTGCACTTAGATCCTGGGCTGGCTACCTTATAAGGCGCAATACCAGCGTCCTGTAATCCACTGGTTATGTTTTAAGATACTAAGCATTATCTTGAATTCATCAAAATTGTGATGTAATGCCAGAACACTTCTTATTTAAACATGTGTGCATAACTATACCTGATAACCTTCATGTCGATACATTGAAGTGCACACAGTCTATTGTTGAACCAAGCTTATTATAAATATAAAAATGTGCAAATTTCCATGCCACTACCTAACTCTTGTGAACCTTGCGGCATGCTGTTGTGGCGTATGTGATAACATGTAACCACCTGCACAGTAAAAATAAAGAATAAAAAAAAAAACTCAGATTATCTTAAAATATGCTAATCTCTCTCTAATTCATGCTAAATCCATGCCCCCTAATAGCAGTGTCCAGTGAAGAAGGAAGTCAATGGGCGGTGTAAAAGGGTGTGCCACTGACGCGGATCATGTAACCAGAACTTCCGAAAGGGCCAAACATGCCCAAAAAGGGGGCATGTCTGCCCAAAGAATTGGAAGGATAGCCTGGCATGAATGCATGTCAAATGGAAGGGAAGGATAAGCACTAAAATATCTGACTAGGGAAGGTTATATGTATAAAGGTGGCTGCTAACCCCAAAAGTAGGAATCCCTCTAGTCCTACTAATGGAAATGAAACACAAAAAAACAGAGCAAGTTAGGGGTAGTGCCAGAATATGGAGAAATATAGAATAAGCAGATACATAAAAACAATTAGGAAGATATAATATAGCACACAAGTATATTATGAAGTACCAAGAGAAATAAAAAAAAAGTCCAATATATAAAAGTCCAAAGTTATAGTATGGAAATACACTTGCAAAAATTGCTTGTCCAACAGAATGTCTGCATGATTCCTCAATGGGAGTTCCAGGGTAAGTTCAGCAGTGGAATCCATATGAAACAACTGAGAAAAAAAAGGAATAATAGGGTAGTATGTTCTATCTGAATAAGATATAGTCCTACTCACGTTTTATGGAGCTGTAACTAGCTCCAGTATGAATGGCATACAGTGGTACAATCCCCACTTGCAAGGATACGTGAGTGTAGTGTCTTTGTAGTATGAGGACCATAAAATATAAAAAGATAAAAAAGAAACACAATAGTGCTTTCTATATAAAATATTGGAAGGTTAAAATTAAATGAAGAACGTACTCACATTTGCAAGAACAGGCAAACTGTTTGATGGATAGGGCAGGGGTGGTATAATCACCACCAAGGATATCTTGAGAGTAGTATTCATTGGAGCTAAAAATCAGGCATTTTGAGATCTATGGAGCAATCATAGGATCTGTGAGGGGGGTAGCGTATCAGTGTGACTTTTATTAAACACTTCTTTAACCTCCCTATAATGTACAGGAATTTTGGTAGACTGAGGTGTAGAAGAAGGTAGATTAACGATACCCACTCTTTTAGGTGGTAATTAAAGGCTGAGAAAGTGGTCTCCCATCAATGGCCTCGACGGCCAGGGGTGATGATATCTCCTTGATGGGTAGGAAGTGTTTACTGGCAAATTGTATGTTGATAAAGTTTTCTGCAGCACCTGAGTCAATCAGGGTGTTACACGTAAAATGTATCATATCATAATGAGCAGCAACACTAAGGAGAAATCTACTTTGTGTAGTACCAGGGGATATATACATCCCCTAATGGTTCTTAGGTGTGGATTTTTTTCTGGACGTATGGGACAAGCACTTCTTATGTGTTCTTCCTTGCCACAGTATAAGCAGAGGCCTTCTTTTCTCCTAAACTGCTTTTCCTGTTGTCCCTGGCCCTTCTATACAGTCTGCATAGGTTCAGGTTCAGACTGTACAGAAGGGCCAGGGACAACAGGATTGGATAAGCGAGGTGCCACTGTCATATTCATACGTCTGGTTCTATTTCTAGTTATCTCCCTGTTCCTAAGTCGGTTATTGATATGCATCACATACGTGATGTATTCATTTAACCTCCCTGGTAGTTCTTTGGCTGCAATTTGTCAAGAATAGCTTCGGATAATCCCTCTGCAAATGCAGTGATTAATCCGTTATTAGACCAGTCTACCTCAGAAGCCAAGGTGCGGAATTCTATGGCATACTCTGAAACAGAACAGTTCCCTTGTTTGATACGCATCAGGGCAGTGGAAGCGTTGTTCTCCCTTCCAATTGGTTCAAACTTTAATATGAATTCCACAAGGAATTCTTGGTAATTATGGGCAATAGTCCTATCAATTGCCCAATATATATATAAAAATTGCTTAAATGTTCCATTACAATAAAAATACCTGGAATGCCACTTTAGGCAAACAAACGAGGACCTTTAACAAGGGGGTGTCTGTAACATGGCTTATTGAATAATAATTAAGAAATTGTTGTGTGTTGATATGTCGCTAAAATGTATAATGTTGATAATTGTGTATTACATATGATTATTTTTATTTGTAGGTGAACCTTACATTGTAAAGGAGCTTAGAGGACGTTTAAAGAACTATTACCACTTATGCTTCTTAGATTGTGACGGTGCAAATAATTAGCTGTGTCTGCACATCTTCATTCTATTACAACTTCAGTGATTTCTTTTTGCGATATTACAAGAGACAAGCATAGCTTCACTCTGGTCTGTACAAGATCTCAGATGTTATGTGTAAACTTCACAACCTTCTAAGTGTATTGTACAACGATTCTCAAAGCTACATTTATAATAGAGTTTGTACAGCAGCTGTGCACACGCAAAGCCATTTGTTGCTATATAAAATCATGAATGAAATTACTCTTCAAGCTAACATCAGAACTAAGTATTCTGTAAACCACATATAAGTCACTTTGTGATCTTTGTAGAACCTGAGGCTTACCATCAAAACGAGCAAAACAGCAAGGATATTTATTTTAATTATATTTCTATATTCTAATATATAAAAAGGTGACGGGGCTCCAGCCTGATAGGCTCCTTTGAAACACGTATCTGATCTAATGAAAATAACATTTAAGGCAAATTGAGGTCTGCACAAAACACGAGATCTGCTTGTTGCTTGTGGGAATCACATATCGGAATCATGAGCTTCTAATTCCACTGGAGAAGGTATCTCTAATCAAGGAATTCATTATTTAACTATCTATAGCATTTGTCATAGGATACCGTGCACCAATTGAGCCATGTGACCTTGTAAATTCTAAGTCTTTTGCCAACTGGAAAGAAACTCATTTGTAAGAATATAGGGTATCTCTTGCAACTTTCAGTAGAGGACCTAGATGTCCTCTTTGGGGGCAGCTTCAGAACTTTTGAATAGCTCAGGGATGCAAATCTGTGTAATCAAGAGATTAAATATATTTATGCTGCCAAGACAAATCAGCACTGACATTTGTTATGGAAAAAGTCCAGATCAGCAAATCTCGCTGAACAACCTTGTGCAAATATAGTAGCCGTAGACCGTGCCAGGCAGAAAGGCACCGGCCAGACTGCTGTGAGGTTAACCCGTTATTGGCAGCTAAGATGAAAAGTGAGCAACCTAGTTTGCATTGTGTAAATAAGGGGATTTTTGACACTTAAGCAGTTAATGGAATCTCTCAAAGTTGTGGTTCTATTCTTCTGAATAACGAAAAATCTGGACTGCCAGAGAACGCAGACTGTGCTAATTATAATACGTCCACAAATCTCTCTTCTGAAAACAGAACATTAGTCTCCATTCCTTGTTCATATTGTGCCTCATTATTTCAGTGAATTTGTCTTTGAGAGATGAGGCCGATGTCCTTCTGGCTCACTGTTATTCTTTCTCTCACTTTATATAATACAAGCTGTCTTTTTTGTCTGCGCCGTTCTCTCCTTTTCTCATTGTTACAGTCTTTTTGTGCATTTTGTTTTTCTTGTTATTGGCTACATCTGTGGCTGTTTTTTTTTTCCTCATTTCAATTCCCTATGTATTCTGGGAATGTGCCATAAAAAATGAAAAAAAACTGTCTCATAGGCATGATAGACCTGCTTGCTTTCTACAAAAAGATAAGCATGACTGGGCGATACAAGTAATTCTGCACAACATGAATTCCATGCTCCCATACAATAAAGAGTGTAATTATGATTTGGACTAAGAATAATCAGAGGCAGGGTTCTAAATTTTAACTCAGCACTATGTATATGTATGCAATGCCTTGCTGTGGCAAGTAACTCTTAAGGCCTGGCTAGTAGCATAGCACTTCAAATTTGTTTAAAACTACAAAACATGTTTAAATGGAGATGACTTCTGGTACAGTTATATTCTGGGTTCCAAGGTATGTTAAATCCAATCCTTCTTTAGGTTATATGACAATATAGTGTAACTAATCAATAACGCTTTCTGACTTTAAACTAGAATTGCGAGATAGTTTCAAAAATAATCATAATTCAAATTTAACATTACTGCTGGTAATGCCACTCAAGTTTAAAAAAAAAATTACCGACTTTAAAGCAGATGAAAAAACAAACACACGGTCAAGCGCTGGTAAGCGAACTGGTGGAGTAAAGTCGGCAACAGAGAACCTGGCCAGCATTCTCTCTTCACTGGACAATATAATTTGAAGTTATGGTGGGAGTCGCGCCACAGATGTTCTCATCATTAAAAGATATAAAAGATACAAAAAAAAAAAGAGAACTCAAAAGTGTAGTACCATCTGACAAATGAGGCGAATGTAATAAAGAAGGGCATTTACAATTTTAGAAGCAACGACTAGCTCTAATAAATGCGTCTAGGTGGTATAAACCCTGCTTGTAAGCATAAGTGCGTTTCTTACTTCATGATTGGTCCTCAGCAGGAAATGAAATAGAACAGCATTCAGGCATACAGTCTTCTTTTACATACATACAAAGACAGATATAATACACAAAGTGTTCCCTCTATACAGTGTATCATTAGGCAGCAACAAAAAAAAGAGCACTGTGTATTTACAGCAAAAATTATAGATAAGAAGTCCACTGTAAACAGTGTTTGACTGCTCACAAAAATTTTGCTTAGAGGGAACATTAGTCGTATTATAACTGATTTAAAGGGTTGAGGACAAGTGCTATCCACACATAACAAAATGATATGAAAGAGTAATTGGGTTTTTAAAAGTAATGAAATATACCCTAGGGGCAATATTTAACCATTTGGAACCATGTTCCAAAACGTAACTATTGCTGTATTCTACTCACTAAATCATTTCCTGTTTTCTCTTCCAGGAAGTCCTTGTAACGCGTTCACCTAAAAGACAAGAATCTGTGACAACGCTATTAATAATACTGTTATTTGTATTGTTTGTTTTGATCGGTACAGAGCTTAAAAGGTCCCTCTAATCACCATACGCACTTGTCATGATTATACAGGTTATAGATAGGCAGCTTGACACCTAAGGGTGTATTTTGTTTGTATTACTGTATTATTATTTTTTTGTCCCTGAAGAAGTCCACATATAGTGGAAGAAATGCGTTGGACCATATATTTTATATGTAACGGACCGTTTCAGCATACAAGGGGAAAAATGCGTTTAGGCGATAATCCCCTTTTCCATAGACAGGCACAGCTACTGCAGAACATCAGAACTCACGAGCTGGATACGAAATACACTCCGAACTGGAACAGCTGAACAAGAAAAGCATACAATCGGCTTACACTCTTGGCAGTCAGCTTACAATCCAATCCCCCCCAAGAACGAGACGACACTTCATTTTGAGGGTTAAGCAGGAACTAAAGACTGGGACACCCAGTCTGGCTTTTATTACCAACAAGTACATACAGGACACTCCCAGGGGGAGGATGAAATTAACCAATCACATGGATGTACCTCCCACACATTTCCTCCCCTTAGATTAGCACTTAACACAATTATACTGTACACCTTTTTCCCCAATTCCTGGATGTACCCCAAATACATATGCTACACCTCCAAAACAGGTATCCCCTGATAGCCCTTATTCAGGGGGACAACATATGCAAGAATCAGCCCATTCGGATAAATGGTTCAGGAGTTATGGAACTTTAAAGTATTGACCGACCGCATGGGTAAAGTATCCGAAATCAGTTCCATGCATTTTGGCCCTGCGGTCGGTCACAAACAAGGGAATGAAAACAGGCGAATTGCCTGTGTTATAGAGCCTGGAGAGGGTTAGAATGAATTCCCTTGTTTGTGGGGTTCTTTCTACCGAACGGCGGGTCATTCGGTAGTTTCCATACGAATTTCTGGAAGTATGGAGGTCTCAGCGGTGTTTGCCTAGTCAAGTGTCCGATTTTAGTTCCAGACACTCGACGGCAAAACACCGCTGTTCGGTAGTTTAAGATGGCCGCCGCCACGTGTTTGTTTCCCGAATGGCGGCCACCCAGAGGACAAAGGATACATTACACTGAGTGCCAATTACCCGTTTGCAACATTGTTGCAAACTGTAATTGGAGGCACACTTATTCCTGGGTGGTCTGGTTGTTCGGTAGTTTCACTCAATATAATAAATGGAGTGATTCTACCGAACAATCAGATGAATGCTGCATACATATCCCAGGTTAAACTTAATACACATATAATATTACAGGCAGTACACTAGAATATGTATCACAGTCTTAAAGGGACAGTAGTCCCAAAAGTCCCAATATGTCCATAGATGCTTTTAAAGGGCCAGCAGCTGCAATACAAATTATTACCTGCCCAAATATAGTTTCTAAAGTGCAACACGTCCAGGGGCCATAGTCAGCGGGCAGGAGGCCAGCAGCCAGGCCTCTCCAGTTCACAGTGGCGAAGCTGGTTTCGCCACATTTCTCCCCTTTGCCAATTAGACTAACAGGGTACCTGACTTTCTGCCGGTCAGTGCCCTGGTTAGTCCAGCAACCCACCCACAAAACAGAAATAACAGAGCAGCCCACCCACACTAACCGGTTACTACATCTGGGTGAGAAAGGATTTTGTCCAAGTTCTGGTGTTTCACCACTGCTGGGTGGGAGACGGGTAGGCTGCCTTGGTGGGTTGCTGAGGGGGCAGAGACCAGCGGTACTCTGTCCTGTTGCCAGCACTACCACGGGAGTAGTCTGGTGGGCGTCTGGTTGCTGGAGACTGGCTGTCTCCCCTTTAGGTGCACAGCTCGACTGCTGGAGAGGGAGACCGACTGTCTCCCCTTTGGATCCATCACACTGAGGGTGGGGAACAGGACCGACCGTCCCTATCCCTTGTGCTGTAAGTGCAGAGACTACGGTCCCATCTGCACAGTTGTGGGGCTTAACATCTCCCCTTGGTGGGTTAGGTTGCCGTGGGAGAGAGGGTGTAACAAGTTCCTCTCTCTGGATGGCAAACTGCCGCTGGGGAGAAAGGATGGCACCTTCTGCTCCCTGGGGTACACACGGCCGCTGGGGAGGAAGGACGACACCATCAGCTCCCTGGGGTACACACTGCCGCTGGGGAGGAAGGATTGCACCTTCTGCTCCCTGAGACACACCCTGCCGCTGGGGAGGGAGGACACGGCTCTCCTCTCCCTTTACTTCACACTGCCTTCCTGGCACATCACTTTGCTGCTGGGGGGCAGGAACAACAACCTCTGCCCCCTGTAACTCAGCCTGCCGCTGGGGAGGATGGACGACACCATCAGCTCCCGGAGACACACACTGCCGCTGGGGAGGAAGGACTGCACCTTCTGCTCCCTGGGGCACACACTGCCGCTGGGGAGGGAGGACACTGCTCTCCTCTCCCTTCCCTTCACACTGCCTTCTTGGCATATCACTTTGCTGCTGGGGGGCAGGAACAACAACCTCTGCCCCCTGTAACTCAGCCTGCCGCTGGGGAGGATGGACGACACCATCAGCTCCCGGAGACACACACTGCCGCTGGGGAGGGAGGACGCTGCTCTCCTCTCCCTTTACTTCACACTGCCTTCCTGGCACATCACTTTTCTGCTGGGGGGCAGGAACAACAACCTCTGCCCCCTGTAACTCAGCCTGCCGCTGGGGAGGAAGGACGACACCTTCATCTCCCTGGGACACACACTGCCGCTGGGGAGGAAGGACGGCACCTTCAGCTCCCTGAGATACAATCTGCCGCTGGGGAGGAAGGACGACACCTTTAGCTCCCTGGGACTTACTCTGCCGCTGGGGATCTGGGCCGACTGCCCAGCATCCCTGTAGGGCCGGTAGAGAGACCTCGGTCCCATCTCCACCTGCCTGTTGTGGTTCCTCATAGGACCAATCTATGAGGACCCCTACTTCGGGTTCTTCCTGCCGCCTCGGGGGGGGGCGGCTAACCTCCTCGGATGCAGCCTCTACTCTGCTGCTGTACCACTCTTCCTGCTCATCATACTCTTCGTCCATCTTTGAGTTTTGCTCAGCCATGACCTGGTTCCAGATCCCCTGGAATGTGTCCATGGATATATAACCCCCATACTGGGCCACTTGCTGCCTCACCTTGGCCATAAAATCATCTTCAGCGTCAGAGCCTTCCATACTTGTCTGCTCCAAGTCGCTGGATACCTCTGCTGCCAGGGGCGCTGCACGAATGCTAACGTTGCCCTCAATTTGTAACTCCAAGGAATTGGTGTTCTGTAGCTGTCCTTCTGGCTGTGGGAACGATCCCGCCGCTTGCCACCAATTGTAACGGACCGTTTCAGCATACAAGGGGAAAAATGCGTTTAGGCGATAATCCCCTTTTCCATAGACAGGCACAGCTACTGCAGAACATCAGAACTCACGAGCTGGATACGAAATACACTCCGAACTGGAACAGCTGAACAAGAAAAGCATACAATCGGCTTACACTCTTGGCAGTCAGCTTACAATCCAATCCCCCCCAAGAACGAGACGACACTTCATTTTGAGGGTTAAGCAGGAACTAAAGACTGGGACACCCAGTCTGGCTTTTATTACCAACAAGTACATACAGGACACTCCCAGGGGGAGGATGAAATTAACCAATCACATGGATGTACCTCCCACACATTTCCTCCCCTTAGATTAGCACTTAACACAATTATACTGTACACCTTTTTCCCCAATTCCTGGATGTACCCCAAATACATATGCTACACCTCCAAAACAGGTATCCCCTGATAGCCCTTATTCAGGGGGACAACATATGCAAGAATCAGCCCATTCGGATAAATGGTTCAGGAGTTATGGAACTTTAAAGTATTGACCGACCGCATGGGTAAAGTATCCGAAATCAGTTCCATGCATTTTGGCCCTGCGGTCGGTCACAAACAAGGGAATGAAAACAGGCGAATTGCCTGTGTTATAGAGCCTGGAGAGGGTTAGAATGAATTCCCTGGTTTGTGGGGTTCTTTCTACCGAACGGCGGGTCATTCGGTAGTTTCCATACGAATTTCTGGAAGTATGGAGGTCTCAGCGGTGTTTGCCTAGTCAAGTGTCCGATTTTAGTTCCAGACACTCGACGGCAAAACACCGCTGTTCGGTAGTTTAAGATGGCCGCCGCCACGTGTTTGTTTCCCGAATGGCGGCCACCCAGAGGACAAAGGATACATTACACTGAGTGCCAATTACCCGTTTGCAACATTGTTGCAAACTGTAATTGGAGGCACACTTATTCCTGGGTGGTCTGGTTGTTCGGTAGTTTCACTCAATATAATAAATGGAGTGATTCTACCGAACAATCAGATGAATGCTGCATACATATCCCAGGTTAAACTTAATACACATATAATATTACAGGCAGTACACTAGAATATGTATCACAGTCTTAAAGGGACAGTAGTCCCAAAAGTCCCAATATGTCCATAGATGCTTTTAAAGGGCCAGCAGCAGCAATACAAATTATTACCTGCCCAAATATAGTTTCTAAAGTGCAACACGTCCAGGGGCCATAGTCAGCGGGCAGGAGGCCAGCAGCCAGGCCTCTCCAGTTCACAGTGGCGAAGCTGGTTTCGCCACATTATATATATTCCATTTTGGAATATTGTTTTTAATATTCATTTGAACAAAATACAGACATTTTTATGAAGCTGAATATTCAGATTCTTTGATTTCGTTACGGACCAGATCTGCACCAGGAGAGTAACGTGAACAAAAGAAAAGAGGTAACCGCGCCTTGAAAATAACAGAAATATATAAATATACAAAAATGTATACGTACACAATGGTAAAGGTGATGGTATCTTATATAATTTAACCTCAAAGATAAAAAGAGAACATACAAGATAATAGTGCAGTATATCAAATACAATGAGTATGTGAATGAATAATTGAGAGAATCCTCACTCACATCTCCCAGAGCTAACAAGGAGCTCTGCCGTTGGTGCGCGTGGACGGAACAATCCCCGTCTTAGGATATATATGATGTGATAGATGTCTTGAACGTCTCAGATGAATAAGTATGTAAAAGAGCAAAAAATTCCAAATGGTGCAGTATGTACTAGTAAATTGATTGAAAATAAAAATAATAAGAATTGGATATTCACATTTACTAGAGCAGAACTTGCTCTAGTTTCAAAACGTAGGTGGTATTGTCCCCACCAGGGAGCCAGGTATATGTGGAAGAGCAGAGAATAATAGATGGTGCAGTATGTACTGATAAGATCAAAAAATATAAAATGCTCAAAATTCAGTACTTACATTTAGTAGAGCAAGACTTGCTCTAGTTTCTAAAGTGTAGGTGGTACAGTCCCCACCAGGGAACAGGATGATAACCAGGAAGTAAAAAAACAGAGTTAAAATATATATAAATAAAACATATATTTATTATATTAAAAGTAAATAGAAATAAATGAAATTATTGTATTAAAGTCTTTGCAAAGTCCAATTTAGTCCACTTGACGCGTTTCACCTGTCAAAGGCTTCTTCAGAAGTGTGCCACTTCTGTTTTTTTACTTCCTGGTTATCATCCTGTTCCCTGGTGGGGACTGTACCACCTACGCTTTAGAAACTAGAGCAAGTCTTGCTCTATTAAATGTAAGTACTGAATTTTGAGCATTTTATATTTTTTGATCTTATCAGTACATACTGCACCATCTATTATTCTCTGCTCTTCCACATATACCTGGCTCCCTGGTGGGGACAATACCACCTACGCTTTGAAACTAGAGCAAGTTCTGCTCTAGTAAATGTGAGTATTCAATTCTTATTATTTTTATTTTCACTCAATTTACTAGTACATACTGCACCATTTGGAATTTTTTGCTCTTTTACATACTTATTCATCTGAGACGTTCAAGACATCTATCACATCATATATATCCTAAGACAGGGATTGTTCCGTCCACGCGCACCAACGGCAGAGCTCCTTGTTAGCTCTGGGAGATGTGAGTGAGGATTCTCTCAATGATTCATTCACATACTCATTGTATTTGATATACTGCACTATTATCTTGTATGTTCTCTTTTTATCTTTGAGGTTAAATTATATAAGATACCATCACCTTTACCATTGTGTACGTATACATTTTTGTATATTTATATATTTCTGTTATTTTCAAGGCGCGGTTACCTCTTTTCTTTTGTTCACGTTACTCTCTTACAAGGTTGGGGATCCTTGTATTGGTTACTGCTGCCTATTTTTATTATATAGCGAGCGCCTAATCCACACATTTTTTCTGCACCAGGAGAGACCTAAAGAAGGAGATAGCCCTCCAGCCTATACCAGGGGAGGCACCCTAAGGCGCAACCTTTTCCAACACACTGTAAGTTCAATTACAAAAGTGCAGTTACATTGTATCCAGCTGTATCACACTATGCCTGGGTGTCACAGAGAGCTTTGGCCGCCGGATCTAGTGGAAGGAGAGACTACTTGACCGTACAGGACGGCATGGTACGTCGTAACGGCGTTAAGGCGTTAAACTAAACTTGACCAAAACTAAAATTCTGGTCTTTCCTCCCTCAAGTGTTGTTACTCCTGTGTCTGTCTCCCTCCAAGTCAAAGGTGCTACCATCAGCTCCACCACGCAGGCTCGCTGCCTAGGTGTTCTCTTTGACTCCGACCTCTCCTTCAAGCCTCATGTTCAATCTATCGACAAATCCTGTCATTTCCATCTCAAAAACATTGCGTGCATCCGCCCCTACTTAACGCCAGATGCGACAACGGTGTTGGTCCATTCCACTGTCCTTTCTCACCTTGACTACTGTAATCCGCTTCTCAGTGGTCTTACGTGCTCCCAAATCGCGCCGTTACAGTCCATAATGAATGCGGCAGCAAGGCTCATCTTCCTCTCCGCCCGCACCTCCCATGCCTCACCTTTCTGTCAGTCCCTACATTGGCTTCCTATAAAATATAGATCTCAATTTAAAATTCTGGTTCTTGCTTACAAATCACTACATAATGCTGCTCACACCTATCTATCCTCCCTTATACACAAGTATGTCTCGTCTAGGCCCTTACGATCTACTGAAGACTTACGCCTATCTTCTGTCTGTACTCCAACCCCTGATGCTCGCCTTCAAGATTTCTCGAGGGCTGCACCGTTCCTGTGGAACTCGCTTCCCTCCTCCGTTAGATGCTCACCCAGTCTCCACTCCTTCAAAAAATCATGAAAAACCCACTTCTTCATAAAAGCGTATCAATTAAACTGTTAATAGCTCCCGACTGATTCCTCTTCTGCAACTGTCACTAGTCTAATACTATCCTTACCTTTTTGTGTCATTTAACCCCACTCCCTCTAGCATGTAAGCTCATTGAGCAGGGCCCTCAACCCCTCTGTCCCTGTGTGTCCAACTTGTCTAGTTACAACTACATGTCTATACGTCTACCCATTGTAAAGTGCTGCGGAATTTGATGGCGCTATATAAATAATATAATAATAATAATAATAATACATCCATCCCAGGGTTCCTTGCACTACAGGCTGTATGTTCCAATTTCTTACATGCTGGATGCCGGATCCAGGTCATCCACATACAAATATATTGCAAGTGATGTTCCGCACTCTCAGTCTCCGTTTAAAATATAACTTTATTATTCACATAAAAGAAAACACTTAGTTGCCATAAATTGTCGACGTTTCAGTCCCTGATCGGGACTTTCCTCAGGACAGCTGTGGGACACAGAGGAAGGCTTCACAGCCGAAACATTGGGGTTTTATTTCTCATGCTCTTGGTCGGTATACCTTTTTGCATTTAGCACTTTACTTACATTGTGGTTTTGGTACTATATACTAGTTTAGCACTATACTATACACTTTCTCTCTGCTATAATGATATTGTGTTGTATTTTCAATGCATGAATAAATACTCTTTTTATGTGCAAAACTGTGGTGTTCCTTGGGATAATTTCTTAATTTTTATTACATGTATATATCTGGTATGGGAACAGATTCTCTTCCTTTAAGAGCACCCTGTACCTTATAAAACCACACACTTGGTGCTCATTTTTCAGTAGAGCTTTTCCTGTAACTTTATATTAGTATGTTACATTAGTATTAAACTGATAAAGAAAGGAAGTGTTGAAGAAACAGACATTCAGACGGAGAAACGGATACTGCAAATGGCTAACAGCAGTCCGTTCCTATGTCAGGGACTCTCTGCCTTCCAGTCCCCAGTATGAAACTATGTGCCCATAATGTTTTCTTATTTGTATACATTTCTATATGGCTGATTGTGTTCTGTTATTATTATGGCAGTATTTATTAATTGGATATTTGTTGTCTCTCTTGAGAAACAGAAGCCCGTCTACCTGGTCATGAAAGACGTACCAGGGGGCAGTCTCGAATCCTGCATGACTGGGAAGGGATGTCCGCCCATGGAGGAAGCAAGGTGAGTCATTATTAGCTCTAGCAGGTAGAGGAGGACAAGGAGTGAGTTTAACACATGAGACTGGAATGTAAGAGGTGATAGATATACCTCGCTATTTTCATATACCTGCTATAGTACTTCCATCCATAGAGATCCATCAGAGATACAAACTGAACTGATGCAAATGTACTAAAAAATGAATTTCTACTTCAATGTCCGCCAGACAATGAGCAATACAAAAAACTAAGGACTATCAGTGGGATATGTTCTGTACGGACTGATGGCAGATCGGGAAGCCCATGCTGACTTCAGGGTGTACCTCCTTCTACACAGTGCATACTGTTTCAAACACAAATTTCTATTCCTATGGATCTTCTGAAAAAAATCTTAAATGTATAGATTATTGATTTGTACATTTAACAAATCTCTTTCCTCCGCCAAATAGGAGGGGGAGTGGGGGGAAGGGTGTGCGTAAAACCATTATA
Organism: Pelobates fuscus; assembly: GCF_036172605.1. Classification (NCBI taxonomy): domain Eukaryota; kingdom Metazoa; phylum Chordata; class Amphibia; order Anura; family Pelobatidae; genus Pelobates; species Pelobates fuscus. Next base: position 28,224,337 of record NC_086329.1, on the reverse strand, counting down.
AGGATCATGTTTCCAAATTAAAGAACGGATGGTGTTATTAACATTAATAATAATAAAGTAAACTTTCATCTCCCATGTCCTGATTAATTTAAAATTAAAATTATTATTTTTTTATATTGGTAGCAGGGTGTTTAGCATGATGTATATACACTTGTATCGGGCTTCAACAATGCTGACATGTCACATTAATATGTTAGGTGCACTTTAAAGAGAGAGAATTTATGAATAAATTTAAATGTTCTGCCCTGTTAAATGTTATTTTAATATTTATGTTTGCGGCAGATTGATTTATGTTTCTTATATTCTTTTCCCCAGGTTTAACAGTTAGTGATGACACCACCCCCCTGAATACTGAGTACCGCCACACCCTCACAGGGCTGCGGGTGGTTTTAGTACTGTGGCACTAGACAGTGACAATAGTGACAGGACTGGCCGTGGTGATAATGATGCTGGTGTTCTAAGAATCATATAAATGGTAAGTATGAGCAGAAAGATAAACCTCTGTCAGGGGTTTATTTACTAAACAATGAATTTTTGTGAATTTAGAACAACACTGGGAAATTTGAGCCCAAAAAATGCTATTTGGACATTTTTTTTCAACTATTTTTTTTTTTAAATATGTAAATGTAATTATGATGATGCATGTACAAATACTGATGACACGTATGTAGGCCCTATTAACAGGGCAGGTAGGAATTCAGTCAGTGAATTTTGGATATTATGAGCCTCCTGTGAAACCCACTAGCGCCATTTTAAAATGTTGCGACAGTGGCAAATACAGCACTGATTGCAACCAGAATTTTACCAAAGAAATGTACCACAAGAAGGCATTATTGGAGCAAGTGGAGACCTAGTCAGACAGATAGCACTATATATCACTTCATGGATCTGTTTGTCTGTTATATCTCCTCCCACTGTCTGTGGAGAAAGCTGCAGTACACAGTCATATTAGGGGTAATGTTTGGTTACAGTTGTTGTTCAGTATTTTTTTTTTTATTAGACTTCCTTTGTTTTGTTTTGTTTTTGTTTTGGTCCACAAACTCCCTCCCTAAGTTGTAAAATGCAGTATTCCAGTAACACAGTTGCAAACCTCTTCAGAGAGCACAGCAAAGCTTTCTGGGAGTTGTAGGTCAGTTGTAGGTCACTGAACTGCAACTCCCAGAAGCCTGTGCTCTCCCCTTAAAGCATTCATTTACAAGGAATTAGGGGATAAGGTGAGCACTTTCTGTCCTGTTTTTCTATACATTTCCTGCTGTGGGCAGTGCAAAACCTGATACATTACAACAGAGTTGCCCTGAGCTCCTGACAATGTTAAGCTCTTTGGTCACATAATCTACCTAGTAACAGGCTAGGTGTGTGTGCGTTACCTGGGACCTGCTCTATTTAATCTAAATGATTTACAGGGTAATTTGCACGTTAATTTAAACAATGTGTTGCCAAATGGTATATAAAACATAGCAAATGAAAGCATGGGTCCTTTGTTGGTGCGTTCAGTGGTTTCCGAAGATTTACCTCACACCATTGGGAGGTGTGCATTCTAGGTGGGGCTCAGACTGGGAGCAGGGAGTGAAAGTAGTCTTAATTGTTTGTCGGACCCATGGTGCATTCAGTGGTGTATTCTGGATTTGTGCTGCCCTAGGCACCACTAAATTCTGGCAACCCCCCTATCCTAAATTTGCCCCACCACATCGTATCAAATACACTTTTTTGACTGACAGATGCACACCCTCATTGACACATGCACTGACATACACTCACTGACAGATACACAGTCATTGGCCCACACATACATTCATTGGCACACACATTGTTTAAACAAGCCACACTTTCACAGACACACACTGACACACCCACTCACTGACAGGCGCACACTCTGAGATACACATGCACTAACATACACTCACTGACCGATACACAGTCATTGGCCCACACATACATTCATTGGCACACACATTGTTTAAACAAGCCACACTTTCACAGACACACACTGACACACCCACTCACTGACAGGCACACGCTCTCAGATACACACATTCACTCACTCACTCATAGACACACACTTTACCATTGTGTGTGGTAAATTAAGTGTTGTATGACTGCGGGCGAAGGAGCTCATGGTCTAAAACCAAGCTGCAATCCCACGTCAAATTTATCAGTAACTAACTTATCCCTCAAATGGACAGTCCACAGCTCAAATTCCCCCCCCCCCCCCCCCCCCCCAAATACAAATTAGTAGATTCATCTCTATGAACACATGTATGCATTTAATGATGTATTTTTTTTTCCTGGGGTTATAACTAAAAAACTGCTTGCAAAGGCTGTAGAGCTCTTGTATGGAGATCCCTCCCCTTCTTCCCCAGCCAAGACTTTCTGTGGCTGTCCAATTCTAGACTTAATGCAGCCCAATGAGAAGGTGCTCTAATATTATTATTATTATTTTATTATTTATAAGGCGCCATCACATTCCATAGCGCTGTACAATTGGCTCTAGGCAATTTCATTTCTCTTGAGTATAGCTTCATTAAGGAAGTAACTGGACCTGTTGTCTGATTGTAACACAAGGTTAATTTCTAATAGTGCCAATGTATAATAAAAATCTGCACTTTTTGAATAATGTAAAAAAAACAAGCTTTTCACACATAAACCACTTCAGCAAATGTGCAGTGCTTTGATAAACCAGCAGATGGAGACAAAATTCCACAAGTAGGAACTCAATCTAGCATTTTACGTTACTTAACATGTAAAATCTCCACCATACAAATAATGTTTTATTTAAAAAAAAAAAAAAAAAAAAAGAATCTTCAACCCAAGGGAGATTTAAATCACTTAAAACATGCTCTCTGAATTAAACATTCATTCTAAGCACAGTACTACAGCTCATTGTACTGGTTGTGGTCCAAAGAGTCTATACGTGCTGTACTCCCAATTGGGGTAAAATATTTTTGAGCACTTTGGCTAAAAAGAGAACTGTGTAAGTAACTATAGCTTAGCCTCTCTATTCCTACACAGATAATATTGAAGTGACCAGTAGAGAATCTGGGCTCTAGATGTCGAGAGATCCCAAGTTTTCATCAAACTATTTGAAAAATAGTTTGGCTCACATTGTTTGTACACTATAATGGGCTATAGGGATTATGGTGCTTTGAGTATCCATTTGATTTAAAAATTTATATATATATATATATATATATATATATACACACAAAGTCTGTATTGTTTGTCCACCCATTTTACAGCGCTGCGGAATTTGTTGGCGCCTTATAAATAATAATAATAATTAACCCCCCCCCCGAAAGTGCCGCCCTAGGCAAATGCCTTGTTTGCCTCGTGGTAAATACAGCCCTGGACAGTTATATATACATTGCAAATACTGTAGCTCTGTCACTGTTTCAACCTTCCAGAGTCATCATCAGGATAAAACAATTGAGTAAAAATAGTCCCATAATAGTTAGGGGAAAAGTCAAATAGATGTAAAGATGCTGCTGGGATTCTTTAGCACTTCTCCTAGGTTGAATGTTTTGAGAATTGTTCCTCAAGTTTGAAAAAATAAAATTCAGGGAGATATTCACATAGTACTATATTCTCCAAATAATCTCTGTGAGCCTAGCATTGTTGCTGTTATTAAATATTTGCAGTGCCTGGAAAAATTACCAATTGAACTATGCGAAAATTGTCTTATTAGACGTACTTTTATTAAAGATTGTAAGCTCGTTTGAGCAGGGTCCTCATTAACTTATTGTTCCTGTGACCAGTGGCGTACATACACACTCCTCCCAGCTATCACACAGAGTCCGCGCGGGAGGAAACAGAGGAAGCAGTCAGAGTGGGAACTCTGACTCCCATCAACCTGAGCCACCACTGGACCTCAGGGAAAGTCACACTCCTGCATCTAAAGAGTAGGAAACAGGAGGGTGACTTAAAAATGTTGTATATGTATGTGTGTGTCTGTCTGTGTCTGTGTGTATGTGTGTGTGTGTGTGTGTGTATGTCTGTCTGTGTATGTGTGTGTCTGTCTGTTTGTATGTATGTATGTGTGTGTATGTCTGTCTGTGTATGTGTGTGTGTGTCTGTCTGTTTGTATGTATGTGTGTGTCTGTTGTCTGTATGTGTGCCTGTCTGTTTGTATGTATTTTTGTGTTTTTTGTATGTGTGTGTGTCGTGTGTGTGTTGTGTGTGTGTGTGTGTGTGTGTGTCTGTATGTATGTGTGTGCCCTTCTGTTTGTATGTATGTGTCTTTATATGTTTGTGTGAGGGTGGGTGGGGAAGAGAGGGGTGGGGCATGGATCAGTTTCGCACTGGGGCCCCCTGGATTGTGTGTACGCCACTGCCTGTGACATTTGTGATTGTCTCAGCAATTGTTAAGTTTCACCCTTTAAAATATTGTAATGCGCTGCAGAATAAGTTGACGTTATATAAATGCCAATATTAATACTAATAATTGAGACAATTCCTACAGTGAGGACACTGCTTGGTGACAATTGGTAGACACATGGAAATTTACTTGCATTCATGATGGATGCCATCTTGAAGTTGGCAGGAAACATTTTTAAAAAGTTTAACCTATACATCTGAAATTCTGCTGGTGTAATCTATAGATTTATTTTTTTATGTCAACTTTGAAACCCTAAAAAAAATGCCTAAACACATCGCAAATCACTTGCTATTAAATACAGCTGAAAGGGACACTATAGTCACCAGAACAACTAATCTTAATGTAGTTGTTATGGTGAGTATAGCGAATCCCTGCAGGTTTTTTATTGTACACAGGCCGTGTTTATATTGCTGCCTAGGACACCTCCAGTGGCCGTCACTCAGGTGGCCACTAGAGTTGTTTCCTGGGTCAGTGCTGATTCAATGCGTCTATTGGAGGAGATGCTGAATGGCCAGGGAGCAGTTTGGCTTCGCCCACCCGCCTCCTTGACTGAGATCAGGCCCGGACTGGCCATCGGGCAAACCGGGCAAATGCCCGGTGGGCCGCGATGGCCATGGGCCGAGGCCGGCAGGAAAGACCAAGAGATCTCCCCTGCCGGCCCATGCGCAGCAGCACCGGCCCCAAGATGGAGGTCTAACCCATCATGGGCCGGAGGGGAGATCGGGCAGTGAGCCGGTCTCCCTCGGCGCACGGCGACAGCTTCCTTTATCTTCTTCTCGCGAGCTCTGAGATTATCAGAGCGTTGCCATGGTAACCGGCGGCAACGCTCTGAAAAAACGGCGCTCGCGAGAGGGAGAGAGAGAGATGGTCTGTACCCTAACACACACTGCAGTAACACAAACACACACTGCACTAACACACACTGCACTAACACACACTGCACTAACACACACTGCACTAACACACACTGCACTAACACAAACACACACTGCAGTAACACGCACTAACACACACTGCATTAACACACAAACATACTGCTCCCCTGCACTAACACACACTGCACTAACACACAGACATACTGCTCCCCTGCACTAACACACTACACACACAGCACCCCCTGCACTAACACACAAACACACTGCATACACTCTATACCCCTACATACACACTACAGCCCCTGCATTAACACACAATACACACTCTATACCCCTATATCCACACTGCACCTCCTGCACTTACACACAAACACACTACACACACTCTATACCCCTTATATACACACTATTCCCCTGGCACTCACATACACACACTAAACACACTCTATACCCCATAAACCTACACTACACTCCCTGCACTCTCATACGTTATACCCCTATAAACACACACATTACACCCCCTGCATGCACCCACACTAATTTATATCCCCTATAAATACATATTCTGCACCCCCTGGACACACACTACACCACCTATGCATACATTACCCCCCCCTATACACATGTGCTCTACAGTTCCTATATGCATACACACACTAGAGCCCCTAGATACACTCACAAACACACAGTACAGCTCCTTACATGCACACACTCCACAGGCCCTATATAAATACACATGCTTTACAACCCAGAGACACACACACTACAGCCCCTAGCCACATGCAGTACGCCACAAACAGACCCCTTCACATACACAATTGCTCTACACACATGCAACGTCCAAACATATACAACAACACAAGGAACATCCCCACACATGCACAACACAGTGCGGTTCCTGTTTTGATCTCTGGTATCCCACTATTGAGGACACCAGAGACAAATCGCCAGCAAACGCAGCACAAACTCAACCCCCCCCCCCCCTCTCCCCCCCACAAAAACAACTCATGGCATTTATTTTAGCTCTGGAGGAGCGTCACATTAACATACTCATTTGGTGGGGGGGAAGGGGGTGTGCGTGTCAATGGTGGTGACATGACATGCCCCCTTTCTGGCCCCGCCCCTAATAGTGGGCTGCTCTGCCTTTAATTGCCCGGGCTGAATTTTTGTCCCAGTCCGGCCCTGACTGAGATCATCAGAATTGAACATCTCATCCAATCCAATGTTTTCCTATGGGAAAGCATTGTGTTTTGCTCAGATCATCAATTCTGATTATGTCAGCCAAGGAGGCGGATAGGGGTGAGGGTCAAACGTGAGGATCCTGTGCGGCGCTGAAAAAAGGTGAGTAAATTACCTTTCTAACCCGAGGTAAGGGGGGGCCGACCAACACAAAGAGTTGTTTTAGAACTATAGTGCCAGGAATACACGTTTGTGTTCCTGACACTAGGGTGCCTCATTAATAGCAAACACGCTGACTAAATTACATTTGCAAAGTATCTTGGTGTGATACATTTTATACTATTAAATAAGCGTGGTTGGTTCTAGATCGGCCAGCGTTTGTCCTCCAACATACTATATTTGAAACACAAATAACTTGCAGACATTGTATCACGTATTACCCAGCCCTAGGAAAAAAAGTTGGCAAGCATCATTACAATTAATATACTATATTACTCAGACCACTGGATTACAGGTGTAAATGCTAACAAAATATTAAAATCCAAATGAAAAGGTTAAAGTAATAAACACACATTTCACACACCCACTCACTGGAATAATAAAGTCTGTGGAAAGAGTGATATCAGAGGGAGAGTTTTATGCTTTTAGTCCAGTGCAGAACACGGGTAGTCAACGTGAATGATTATTCCGAAAAAAACAGAATGAGAGTCATCCAAAGAATAATATAAAACACTGAAATGATTGTCCTTCGCTTATTGCAAGCTCAATGTGCTGAAAACATTTTTATTTTTTACTTTACATAGGGCACATTTATTCATAGCGGCTGGAAGGTAGATTCTTAACCCCGGTTCCTATATAACCCTATAGATATATAGATGATCTCCCAGAGGAATAAAGCTGCATTAGAGGTGAGTAACCTTTTTTGACTCTAAAATCATGACAGAAGAAAATGCCCTCCTTGATTTAGATTTTTATTAAGGTCTCTGTAGAAGATGGGAGATAATCTGCTCCTGTGTGCTTTATAGGGAATTGAGAGCACCCTAATTGTTTCATTTTGCACATTACACAGTGTTGGTGAATAGTGTTGCCTCTGTTTATGGCGAAACTGAGTGCCCCATACCTTTGTTTTTAACCAACTTAATTAATATTTTTTTGGGGGGGTTAGGTGGGAGAGGATTTTTTTATTATTATTCTTTACAATGCATAATTATTAATGATGATGGGGGTTGAAACAAAATAAAGAAATAACAACAAATATAGTAAATATAAAGAACCATGACATGCATGTATCATACTTCTAAAACCAGTGTTACATAGTATCAATAAACAACTGTCACAGCTACACTGCCCAACTTACAAGTATAGGTCAGAAATAGGAAGACAAGGAGGACGTATTGCCAGACCTTAGATAGGCTGGGTGGGCTTAATATAGAAAAAGAGAAAATGTCTACACATAATGCTAGCCAAGATTACAGAGGCCAGGTAGGTCAATATACAAGCCACAATCAAATAACCAGAAAATCAGAGAATATATAATGCAATATACAAAGAACCGATAGGAAACCACAACAGGGCGAAGACTACAGGGCTGAAACATTATTTAAACATTACTTATTTATATTTATTGGTCCACGTCACCTCTGTGACCCCAAAAAGTGCAGGAACAGGGTCGCAGTGATGACGTGCCACACATAGAACCCAAAATGATGCTAGGCATCATATTAGTTTAAGTAAAGCATGATGTGTCCCTCTCCCTGAAAAAGATAAGGAAGATTTTGCCTCCCGTATTCAGCACATTCGGGAAGTCCGAATACAAGCACCGATCATGAAAGCAGAAAAGGAATGTGAGGTGCGGTTTCACGATTGCCGCGCAAAGCTCACAGGAATGCCAGAGCGGTGTGTCGATTGGATATGTACTATGACAACAACACACACAGCACCTACATATCGGTGATACAGTTACAATCAATCAATCATGTACACAATCATTTTTTTGTTTTAGTTATATTTTCAGTTTGGCTGGACTTATGAAAAAAGAAGATATGTCTGGCCAAAGTCTGACATATAGCAGTGTTATGTATACTATACAGTGGTAGAATAAAAAAATACATATCATTTCATGCTGGTTTTTATTAAATAAAAATAGGTGACAAGGCCAGGTCTTGGTTGTCAGAACGTAAGACCCCACAAAGCACCTCGTAGTTGGGTTATGTATTCATTGCAGACTGTAACAAATTAGTAAAAAAAAATCAATAAAGCCGACACACCCAGCTAACGCTGAACCAACTTTTAGATAACCAAAGGAGGTCTGAGGCCTAGTGCTACCCCAGCAACAAACTAAGTATCCCAATTGGCAGCCATTCTATTTAGTAATCAGTACTTCGCTTTACTTGAGTAATTCTAGGTGATTTTCCCCACTTCTTGTCAAAGGGCCGTTATTCTGTGAAATGTATAACTTTGGAAAGAAACATCAAGTGTTTTTGAGATAGTTTCACGTTATTGCTTATAAACACAGCAGAGCTAGGATAATAAGATTCTAATTGTGTGCGTTGTAAAGATACCTGGGTGTAGTAGCTGTAGTTAATAAAGAATTCTACTAGTATAGTGAATACTATGTGTTGTAGGTGGTATTTTATTGTGTTATAGAGGTTCTGTATTGGTCAAGGCCGGATCTGATATATAACTGGCATCTAGCAAGCAAAGTGACCTTTAACTATGTGTTTTAAAACACACATGCATTTTAATCACTTGAAAGAAGCCTTGCTGCAAATATATGAATTTATGTATTTTTTAACACGTTTTTCAAGAGGAATACATTGATGTGTACTTTGCTTTGAAGTAGCAGATCATTAAGAGGATTAATTACTAAAAAAATCACTGTTCTGCATAGTATGGGCATGAGCTGTACACAGACCAGGAAGTGACTCAGATTATTGTCCATGTATTGATGTCTTGGTAAAATGTATTCATGCATTGTGCTAGTTACACTACAAGCTAGTGTCCAATCACTCAGTCTTTATTTTGATGAAACATTTTGGTACTAGGCCTAGTGATGAGCTCACATCTGGGGACGCCGGGAAACAAAATCGGGAAAGTGGAACAGGACCCCAAAATAGGGGCTGTCCTACTGGAAGAGCGACAATTGGGCGACCTTGGAATGCCAGAATACTGTATGAAATTATTAGTCTTGGCAACTGGATGATAACAATGTCACAGCAGTGAAACAATAAAAATGTAAAACCATGTATCTTTATGTACTTTATCCTAGTTATGTCTGTATAATTAGCGAACGTACTGTAACTTATATAACGTTACATGTAAACTGTCAGATTCAATTGTTAGCGCTTTATGAAAACAACAGAAGTGTGAAAGGTGAGTAGTACATTAGTACATTGGCCTTCTATCTCTCTCTCTGTGTATATGTATATATATATATATAATGCCAAAATTTACTGGACTAATACGGCTAATCCAATCTACACTATATATATATATATATATATATATACACATACCAATAGAGTTGTGGTGAGGAAGAAAGTGTGGATGAAAACCCCTTCCACCTGAAGTAAGTGGATAGTTAATACATTGCTAAACACAAATACACACTCCAGTCAAGCCATAAGACTTTTTTTTCCCCACAGAAATCTCACCTTAACAGTGCTCTTACTACTGTAAGGGATTCTGGGTAGGCATATGCAAATTATATATTCTGTTAGTTTAATAAAAAAGATATTACAACATACCAATTTTATCTGTTTTTTACATCTACATCACTGGACTAATACGGCTACAGTCTCTAATATATATATATATATATATATATATATATACTCACACACACTGGTAATATGTATCACAATAGTTTATTTTAAATGCTAGTGTCATTATACTAATTCTGAAATGTTATTACAGTGTCTGTAACAAAAATTACATATATGATTAGGTAACTGTGCAAGGCTATAATTAGGGGAGATTAGTATAAGGGTGGAAAGGGGTCTGTAGCTTAGTTGTTGATTTTTTTTTTCGTTACAAATATATATAAAGACAAAATTAGTGAAGAAGTTTGAGGTTCCCTAGTTGTCTGGACTTTGTGACTCAGGTTTTTTTCTTCTTCTCGTAAAGGTATATCTAACAGTCACGTTCGATCAGTGTCACACGGTCGGGAATCAAAACGGATATTATCATTATTATAATTTTAAAAGGTAATAGTTTAAACAGTTTAAGGTTTTAAAACAAACCAGGGACACGTCTCAATCTCTTAAGTGTATCGTGCATAGCAAAGTAGGGTTTGGGATGTGCGGGATATTAGATTGTCTCCACCTGTCAGATGATTAAATGGGCAGAGGGTCATGGTCTACAGCTCACAAACCAGTGTACTAAAATGTGCTTTTTACTGTGTTTTTGAAAGAAAAATAGAGAGGAACCTTTTAACCATTAACTCTTTATTCATTGTGTTGATCCGTTTCATTTAAAAAAAGCTGGTGGAGCTTCCTTAAGAAAAGTGATGTGGGGAGTATTTGGTTGGTTTCAGTGTTGTAAAAGGGTCTTTCGTCCTACTGCCTATCTTATGTGTGTACATGTCTTATTAGGGGTCCTTATTGAAGGGAAGGGTCCACAAAGAGCCAAATCTGGGGTAATTGTGACAGAGGGTAGATTATGTGTTTTGAGTTACCATGTCATAGCACTCTAGAAATTTGAATAAATGAGCAGTCCCAGACACAGTGATAAATATTTGTGGCCGCTGAAGGTCATTTAAAACCAGTCACTGACTTTTTCCTTTTTAAATCATTTGAGGGGTATACAATAAGCATGGTGAAGTATTTTAAGGGAATTTCCTGTGACAAATGGCAGGACTTTGACTAGGTATGCATATTGTTTGAGAAGGTCCTTGATGGTCAAATCAGGGAAGTGCTGTAGCCTTTTGATGAGCGAGTGTTTAGGATATCCCAATGTAACATATCATAATATAAAGAAGAGTCGTGAGATAGAGTATAAGGGTACAGGTGTGAAATGTAAAAGTAAATCTATCGGATTTTACCAGTCAGCTTCTTCAAAATCTCATATTACAACATAATTTATAGGTAGGAAGTAGGCAAACCATCGGAGAGGAAGATACGGGAATTTCTTCTTGATTTTGGGTAATTGTTAGCACTCTCTTGAAAACATGGGTTGTTGATTATTGGCAAAAATAAGGACCTAGCAGGGTGTGCCCCCAGTTTTTGCGTATTAATCTCCAGGCTTTAATTGGAGATAGCAATAAGGGATTTGTTTCTATTGGTGGTGGTAAGGAAGATCGTGGAGTATGCAAGAGCGACAACAGAAAAAGAGGACTCACCAGCTCCAAATCTAAACTGACTTATGAGTAGCATCCTTCTCCTGTGATCCAATCCAATGTGTGTCATAGTCTACCATCATATTTGGCAAGTTTAGTCTACCATGAAATTTATATTCATAGAGTTGTGACAATTGTCTGGGGATATGGACTCCCAAGTATTTAAATTGGGAATTAGACCAAGTAAATGGGATATCATGAAATCACCTGGGTCAAGTGCCAGTCTTTTAAAAAAAAAAAAGGGCCGTACATTTTTGCCAGTTAATTGTGAAACCGGCTATTGTACAGAAGGTGGTTAGGAGATCAAATATCGGCTCTATGAAAGTATTTGATTGTTATTATGTTTGAAAATGTTTGATTGGGAAAGTCACAAGTAAATACAATATAATTTAGTATGCAGAAGTCAGGGTGTTAATAGCATAGAGCTTAAAAAGCAAAAAAAAAAAGATTTTATGGTGACAGCACTGCTGGTTGGTTTTGTGCCAAAAACAGGCGCAGCAAAACAAATGTGATTGTATTAGGCAATCAGATTTAAATATACTGCTATGTGCTTCTCATGAGAAAGAGGTGTATGAGGTGCCTGTCTGAGTTGGTAGGGTACCTGGTGGAAGAGTGGTAAGAAGGCTTGCTGGCCTAGTCACCTCAATTTTACTTAGGCTTGATTTTAGCACCCCTCTCCAGCTGGAGATGTGACAGCCCACAATGTGTAAGTTGGCGCTGCACCTCTGGTGTCAAGCGCTGCGAATGACTAGGAGTCACCGGTTCTGTCAACCCAGCTCCTCAAATTTGGGGGATGTCAGTCACCAACATGGTGTAAAGAGGTTCTTTAGAACATGGTGCAGCCTATTCAAGAGGCCTCGACTTTCAAGGACAGTGACCATGGGAATGCTGGGTCCGGAGGAAAAATGGACGGTCCACTTGATGGTTGTTGGTGTGGTGATGTTAAAAAGGCACTTGAGCCTATAAAATACAGGTTAGGTTAGCATTGATGTTGATTGTGCGTTCCACGTCGATTGGGGTTAGAGGGAGTTAGACTTAAAGTTGACTTAAGGGTTCCAACTTTGAACATCTTGTGAACTGAAACTCATGATTCTCAGCCAGGCAAGCTTTCATAGGTAAAGGAGTAAAAGTCAATAAAACGAACAAAACACAATTATCAATTCATAGGACCCTCCAATGTACTAGGTCTGATACAAGGTCCTCTCACCCCGCTCTAAGATCAGCATTCCATGTTCCAATGATTCAAATTAATGAAGTGTTCCAGGAAAAGTTATAGAGGATATATAAACAAAGTAAACATCTCACCTTTACTTACAGATACAAGGTATTCTAACTACTATCAGTCTCTGCCCAGGCCTTTTTAGTGCCAAAACACCTGTCTGACACGAGCACATCTCTAGGAGATACCCATATCAGCAAAACATACCACTGGGACCATATTGAAAACTCTTTTAAACATATATAGCTCTCAATTTGCGCTCTAAAACGGAGTGAATTTTCATTCAAATCATCCATGTCAGCATTGATCTTCTAAGATGTGACCTTTCTCAAGACACAACCAAACATCACCAAGGCAGTAATATGGACCATACCACGCCCTCTACTTCGCTTTAAATAAAACAAAACAAAAAACTAAAATAGAGTGTTAGATCAATTAATATATACATACAGTACAATATATATATATTGTACTCGGAGTAAGTGAGCATCCCAATGAGAACTTCTTTCTTTTCCTGTTATTATCAAAGGACTCTTTTCTTCATTCAGTTTCTCAACAGCTCGGAATCCAACCAATAAAGGCTATAACTGTGCAAACAGAGGGTGCAACAAGGAGCAGGGAACAGGGGGAGGGGAAGGAGAATTTGCTTCCTATCTGCCAGCGTTCATCTGAGGTTTCAGAAAAATAAAGTGGAGGGAGGGGGGGGGATTTTCGGGAAGTGGTTGTTATGTCAGAAGCTGGCACTTCCACACTCAGACAGGCCTGCTGAGGCTGCAGGATGGCACAACCACCGTTTGAACAAAGGCCGTATTCAGTGGGCTTTCTGTAGAGGAGTAAAGAGGCAGATCGAGGCCTGTTCCTGCAGGTTGAGGCTGAGAAGTAAAAAAAAAAAAAACCCATGTGGGACACATATTCACTGACCCAAGTTATTCGGCAGATGGGCCCCACATTTCAGGATGACTCGACCTCCAGCACACAAGGAACCCATTACTTTTCTAAGCAAACATTTAACCCATTGTACTGAGATTTGGAAAAGAACAGTTTTGCGTGCCCTCGATAAGCGTTCTCTGCTCTGCGTTCACAATGTACGATAAAATGAAGGGAGAAAAAAAAAAAGAAGAATTTAGATGTTTTTATAATTGTGTATAAGAAATCCTCTGTCTCTAATCCCAATTCTTTATATAAGAGATTATTTTGTTCCTTTAGATAATTTTTTTTTCTAGATTGTTTCTAGAAAACAAAATGGATCGACTTGAGTTTACGGGATACTACATTTTTATCCATGTTTAGTTCATTCGTTCATTCATTTATTATTTATTCATGACTTCTTGTGTTTAGTAGAATCTTTCTATAAAACTACAACAGAGGCTGTTCTCGAAAAGAAAATCATCCTCCCTATAAATTAATCTTTGGAAAGTTATATGAGGCCAGAAAACTTTCATGAGATCCACATGCAAATCATTAATTGAACATAGCGATAAGCTGTTATGTTGTTTCTGCAGTTTTTCTTGATTAGTCCAATATTTATGTTAATATTCCTTTTTATTTTAAAGGGACACTATAGTCACCCAGACCACTTCAGCTCATTGAAGTGGTCTGGGTGCCAGGTCCCTCAGGTTTTAACCCTTCAGATATGAACATAGCAGTTTCAGAGAAACTGCTATGTTTACATTTGGGGTTAATCCAGCCTCTAGTGGCTGTCTTCCGGACAGCCACTAGAGGCGCATCTGCGACGCTGGATGCAAATTTCGCATCCATCGCGCAGAGCGTCCATAGGAAAGCAATGCTTTCCTATGAACTGTAATAGAAAAGAGACTCAGGTAGAGAGACAGTGTCAGGTTGCTAGTGATAATTGGGGGGTAACCCCTATGAAACGTAAATAAAGTAGAAAATAGACCTAGATACTCGTACCCCAAAGTTATACGAAGCGAGGTGTCTTGTAGGATAAACCTCTATCGCTTCTCAGTATGGAGCGAGTATATATTTAGCAACCCATTCACAGTGTACGTAGATTAACTAAAATATAACCTTTAATAAATCATTAAAATGGTATTTGGAAATGTAGCTCTAGTTGAGAAAAAATATATATATATGCACAACAAAAACAAAAAAGGTTAAAAAACAAGGCTGTAACAGCTAGCCTTTATTGCTGTAAGGGCTAAATAGCCTCAGTCTGTTTGCAGCGGTGGTGGTAGAGGAAAACAATATATAATAGTGATAGTATAGAGGTAGTTCAATTGTCAAAGTTTAAACCCCTTCCTCCTACCAAAAATCTCGCCACCCTAGGGGTAAACAAACCCAAGTAAATCCAGATTTGTCCCCCCTCTTGTTTACTGCAAAAATGATAAAAATAGTCACAGCAGCTGGAACACTAAATAGTAATCAGCGTAACCCCCAGGGCTGAATGGTGACCAGAAGTAAAACCCTGGTCTACAACCTTCAAATTACTACTCTCTAGCAAAGAGAGTGGTTAGGCTAAGTGTCCCTGCCGCCGGATACACAGAAACAACTAACTGTTTCAATTTCAGTTATTCAAAGGGTTCTCAGGAGGGTAAAGGAAGCATTCTATCGGTCCCTAATTCCAAGCTCCATAAAGATTACAATCATAGGTAAACAGGTGTCCCTGCGCTAAAGAGTTTCTGGAAAATATTTATAAGAAAACTTCTGTCTGTCCCTTGTTTTCAATCTCCATCTTTAGCTAGTGTTTGGTCTAAAATAAACAGGCGTCCCGACGCGCGTTTCGCCAATACTTGGCTCGTCCAGGGGACGTTACAGCCTTGTTTTTTAACCTTTTTTGTTTTTGTTGTGCATATATATATATTTTTTCTCAACTAGAGCTACATTTCCAAATACCATTTTAATGATTTATTAAAGGTTATATTTTAGTTAATCTACGTACACTGTGAATGGGTTGCTAAATATATACTCGCTCCATACTGAGAAGCGATAGAGGTTTATCCTACAAGACACCTCGCTTCGTATAACTTTCCTATGAACTGTTTGAATGCGCGCGTGGCACTTGCTGCGCATGCGCATTACACTCCACTCGGGTGGGGGCATCCTCAGGGCATTATAGTATCAGGAAAACCGCTTTGTATTCCTGACACTGTAGTGATCCTTTAATATATTTATCCCTTTGGTAATCCCTTCTCACATTTTTTCCTCAGGGAAATTATTTCTGGAATATTCACCTTCCTTTATTTTTGTGCGTTTAATTTAATTACTTTTTTAATTGCAATTGTATTTCACCATTTTTTCTTTAAAGGAACACAGCAAGTACCATAACCACTGCATACCACTGTAGTGTTTATGGTAGCTGGGTTACATAGTTACATAGTTACATAGTTAGATAGCTGAAAAGAGACTTGCGTCCATCAAGTTCAGCCTTCCTCACATATGTTTTTTGCTGTTGATCCAAAAGAAGGCATAAAAAAAAAAAACCCAGTTTGAAGCACTTCCAATTTTGCAACAAGCTAGCAAAAAAAATCCTTCTTGACCCCAGAATGGCAGTCAGATTTATCCTTGGATCAAGCAGTTATTACCCTACATTGAAAGATTATATCCTTGAATATTCTGTTTTTGCAAGTATGCATCTAGTAGCTCTTTGAACATCTGTATGGACTCTGATAAAACCACTTCTTCAGGCAGAGAATTCCACATCCTGATTGTTCTTACAGTAAAAAAAAACTTTCCTTTGCCTTAGACGAAATCTTCTTTCTTCTAGTCTAAACGCATGACTTCGTGTCCTATGTAAAGTCCGGGTTGCCACCTTTAAAAAAAAAAAAAAAAAAAATACTGGCCATGCTAATCTGCATAATTAATTATATATGTGTGACATCATAGGACACGTTTTCACTTGATGTGACTTATTGTGAAAAAAAGTCTATGTGTGTATATTACAGTGTGTGCATACTTTGAGTATGTGACTATTATGTCTGTGTGCGTTATTGTGTGCAAATAGCAATGTGTGTACATCCCATGTATAATTGAGGTTAATATTCTGTCTCTATTTGTCTCACCACTCTCCCATAGTCACATCAGAGAAAAATAGCAGCCTTTCAATTGCTGGTATTTTTGTAATACAGGCAACGGCCAGAGAGCCTCAAATACCGACTGTGCTGGTAAAATACCAGCCAGATGGCAACCTTAATGATGGCACAAGCGCCCTGGTGCATCCCCAACTAATTTGTCAAATTGTTTTAGAATACCCTTTGTACCCATAATGCATCCAGTCTTCTTCTGCAATAGAATCCAAACTTAATGAGCTTTGCAGGTTTAATATAGGTCCAATACAGATCCAATACAGGCCTGTGCACATTGGCTAAGAGATTGCTCAACTGATGCTCTTAGCCAATGAGTGCATCTGCTGCGCATCCAAAGGCACCCAGCAGTTCTAAAATAGTCTAACAAATTATTCTGGGAGGGCATCGGGGCACTCCTGACACCATCTACGTCTGCAGCGGGCAATAGTGGTTATAGTGCTTGAAGCATTCCTTTAAATTTGACACTAGCAATATGTAGAAAAAAATATTTTGTATATGGTACTTGGGATTGCTTGCCAATGCATGATTTGACTTTGGAATGCATAGAAAAAAATGGATGCTTTAGTACTCTTACCCCATACCCTTAACCCATACTTTAACCCGTGAGTGACCATAGTTTTTAGGACAAATGTACTTAAACGCTGACTGAAATTAGACACTTACTAAGAAAGTATGAAATTATCCAGGAAAAAAAATGCATTGCTAAATGCTAAAATAGCTTTACTTACTAATACACAGGGAATCAGAAAACTTCAGTCATGAAGGTGGTTACAAATGTAAGCCCATCAAATAGGTTTAGACATTCAAACAATGTACAAATTAGAATATAGTGCAAAAGTTCATTTATTTCAGTAATGCAACGTAAAAGGGGAAACTAATATATGAGATAGACGCATTGCATGCAAAGCAAGATAGTTCAAGACGTGATTTGTCATAAGTGCGATGTTTATGGCTTACAGCTCATGAAAACCACAAATCCACAATCTCAGTAAATTAGAATATTACATGCAATCAATAAAACAAGGAGTGTACATAGAACAATATCGGACCTCTGAAAAGTATAAGCATGCATATGGACTCGTACTTGGTTTGGACTCCTTATGCAGCAATTACTGCCTCAATGCGGCATGGCATAGAAGCTATCAGCCTGTGGCACTGCTGAGGTGTTATGGAAGATCAGGATGCTTCAATAGTGGCCTTCAGCTCTTCTGCATTGTTCGGTCTCATGTCTCTTATTTTTCTCTTGGCAATGCCCCACAGATTTTCTATGGGGTTCAGGTCAGATGAATTTGCTGGCCAATCAAGCACAGTAATCCCACGGTCATTGAACCAGGCTTTGGTGCTTTTGGCAATGTGAGCAGGTGCAAAATCCTGCTGGAAAATTAAGTCAGCATCCCCATAAAGCTTGTCTGCGGAAGGAAGCATGAAGTGCTCCAAAATCTCCTGGTAGACGGCTGCGTTGACCCTCGACTTAATGAACCACATTGGACCAACACCAGCAGATGACATGGCTCCCCAAATCAACAGACTGTGGAAACTTCACACTGGAATTCAAGCATCTTGCAGTGTGTGCCTCTCCATTCTTCCTCTAGACTCTGGGTCCTTGGTTTCCAAATGAAATGCAAAAGTTGCTCTCATCAGAAAAGAGGACTTTGGACCACTGAGCAACAGACCAACAGACGCTTCTGACATTGTTTGTTGTTCAGGAGCGGCTTGACAAGAGGAATACGACATCTGAAGCCCATGTCCAGGATCCGTCTGTGTGTGGTGGCTCTTGATGCACTGTCTCCAGCCTCAGTCCACTCCTTGTGAAAGTTCCCAACACATTTGGATGGCCTTTTCCTGACAATCCTCTCCAGGCTGCGGTCATCCCTGCTGCTTGTGCACCTTTTTCTTCCACACTTTTCCCTTCCACATAACTTTCTATTAATGTGCTTTGATACAGCACTTTGGGAACATCCAACTTCCTTCGAAATTGCCTTTTGAGGCTTTCCCTCCTTATGCAGGGTGTCAGTGATGGTTTTCTACACAACTGTCAGGTCAGCAGTCATCCCCATGATTGTGATTCCTACTGAACCAGACTGAGAGACCATTTAAAAGCTCAGAAACCTTTTGCAGGTTTTATGGCTTACTTAGCTGATTAGAGTGGGACACTGTGAATGAGCCAATTCAAAGAACACAACTTGCAAATGTGAACTTAAATGACCGATAATCGGAATTCCTATTTTTTATGCAACTTCCTCTTCATGTATCATCACATAGGAATATAACTTCCTCAGAATATTTCTTTATATTAATCATGCTTTCTGAATTTTAACCACAAGAACAAACTTAAAGGGGAATTAATTAATAGGGGAATTACTGTGAACCACCTTTAGAATTACCAAAATCTGCTATTTAAGCCGTGGTCCCTGGGCGGGGAAGGGGTCACCCATGGTTAATGGGGAAATATGGCTACGTATGCCTTAATTTTCAAAGATAAAATTAATCTGTAATGCACTTAATTGAATTCAAGTGGTTTGCGAGTTACTATATGTAAATATGGATTAAGAGATGCTTCTCTTCTGACTGTAAATTGCTAAATGTTGAGAAAGTCTCTTTATTTTAATTGTGATTGCTATTTATTTACCACTTTGCCCCAGAATAGAACCTGCTTTTGCCTTGATAAAGCTCCCTCAAAGTTGGCAGATTCTAACTGACGTCACTAAAGTTTAATGTGTGTGTTTGGCACCCTTTAAATTTAGCTTAATTAATTGGTGCAGTGGGTAGTGGGACAGTCACCCTACCACTAACACTGGGTTAACTGTTGAGGAAGTGTCAGTTTAGACACAAAACGCATTGAACTGCCTTTGGATTTTTTCTGCTCTCCACCCCTTCTTCTGAGGTGTGTTGGGTGTTTTCTATTCTCTATTTGCAGTCCACAATTGGTCTTCTTCAGTCTTGTATCTACTATATTCTAAGAAATCAGCAACTATCGTGGAATTAACTCCTATATCTGTTGGTGTCTGACGAGTGTGATTCAAATTTCATTTTTTTTTTTGGTTACTACACTAACACACTAACCCTAAAAAAACTTAGTCCTATCCCTAACCCTAATATTATAAAACTAGGCCTAGCCTCACAAATTTATATAAAAAATACTTAACAGCGAAGCATGAATTGGGAGAAGATAATGCTATCTTAGACATCAGATTAAAAAACTTGCAGAACTTCTTAACGCCATTATTCCGTTAGTAAACTTTCACTGTTATGTTTCCTCTCTCAAGTTCATTGCCAGAAATGTTTTATAACTGGAGGTAAGTGGCCTTTCTAGCCTCTATAGACATCCTTCCTTTGCTGCTTTCTTTGTTAACCAGTAAATTGGCTGATAACTTACCTACTATGACTCATGCACGCGCAAATATTAACAACCAAACCAAAGCATGAATTGTGGAAAGCTCAAAGCAAAATTCACAGCAAACTTCTCCTAAGTTTTCAGTATAGTGACTTTGGCCTTAAATTTGAGAGTCACTTTAAATTGACTTTGAACGTCAATCAATTCACAATTTAGTGAATAACCCTGTGAGTGGTAACAGGACATCTAAATTCCGACAAAGTTTTCATTGCTGTTGCCATCTGAATATCTTGGAAACATCACTTGGAACCACATGAAACCCAGGAGCATTACTTATTCCATTCATTGATCAATACTCGATGCGTCTGAATTACTTTTTTGAAGCAAGCTCTTTTAATGCTGCATGTCCCAATAACTTGTGTCTGCTCCTCCAGTCCCATTTGTCAGTGACCTAACTGGAATGGATCCATTTTAATCTTGAATCTCAATGAGCTTGGCAATTCTGCTTCCCTACAAATTGATTTTCTACCATGTGACACAGATCCTCTACAACCCCACGGTATAAATTGAGGATGTGATACAACTTGTTGCCTCTTCCAGAGCAGAGCTGGAAGAGAGAGCAAGTGAAAGCTATGTTTTGGGCATATTGGGACATAAATTCCACTATCTCTACTCATCACCAGAGACTGGACCCCACCCTTGGTTAGGATTTACCATAAGGCAGCCGCCTAGGGCCCACATTATAGACAGGGGACATGGAGCCATGAATTTGGTTTGCCCCTTTAACCATCCCTAAACCGTTAATCTGCCTAGAGCGTGTGGGATCCTAATCCTTCGCTGTCCAACCCTCAGCTAACCAGACTGTTTTTTATACTGACGTTAACTGTAACTATGCTCTCCCAATTGTGACGATCAGTGTTGTTTATGGTTAAACCTACTTGCCTTGGCTTGCATAAGAATAATTTTTATTATAAAAATGATGTACTGAAATATGAAAAATGCACAGTCCTGTAGTGCCAAACAATAAAATATTGTGGAACAGTTATATACGTAAAAGTAAGATGCATACTTGCTAAAACAGAAAATTCAAGGATATAATCTTTCAATGTAGGGTAATAACTGCTTGACCCAAGGATAAATCTTACTGCCATTCTGGGGTCAAGAGGGTTGTTTTTTCCTAGCTTGTTGCAACATTGGAAGTGCTTCAAACTGGTTGTTTTTTTTGCCTTCTTTTGGATCAACAGCAAAAAACAAATGTGAGGAAGGCTGAACTTGATGGACGCAAGTCTCTTTTCAGCTATGTAACTATGTAACTATGTAACCTCTGGATATGACCCTGAGCATGTGCACTCGACTTCTTTGGTCTACCATGGCGAGGCCTGTTCTGAGTGGAACCTGTCCTGTGAAACAGCTGTATGGTGTTGCCCACTGTCTTTGAAATCTTCTTATAGCCTAGCCATCTTTATGTAGAGCAACAATTCTATATTTCAGATCCTCAGAGAGTTCTTTGCCATGTGGTGCCATGTTGAACTTCCAGCGACCAGTATGAGAGAGTGTTAGAGCGATAACACCAAATGTAACACACCTGCTCTCCATTCACACCTGAGACTTTGTAACACTAACAAGTCACATTACACTGGGGAGAGTAAATGGTTAATTGGGACCAATTTGTACATTTCCACTTAGGGGTGTACCCACTTTTGTTGCCAACGGTTTAGACATTAATGGCTGTGTGTTGAGTTATTTTGATGGGACAGCAAATTTACACTGTTATACAGGCTGTACACTTACTACTTTACATTGTAGCAGAGTGTCATTTCTTCAGTGTTGTCACATGGAAAGATATAATAAAATATTTACAGAAATGTGAGGGGTGTACTTACTTTTGTGAGATATTGTGTGTATATATATATATAGATATATATACTGATTATTGTATACATACAAAAATCAAAGGAGGTGCACTCCTTGACTTAAAAAATGTGTAACTGGTTTATTGTGCAAAACAAATAAGGATTGACGTTTCGACCTATACAGGTCTTTCTCAAGATCAAGATCATATATATATATATATATATATATATATCAATGTCTTGTTCCTATATTTTTATTACACAATACAATCTAAAAAATGTTTAAACTTTTGTTTTCATTAAGCCACCAGATGGCAACAAATTCATAGAATGGAAAATTATACTTTGTTTTGCACCTGTTGTGCCATGCTTTAAACGTTAAAGATAATAAAATATAATCGATACATTGTGCTAGCTAGACAGTGGTATTGTCTACATATTCTGAGACCTCAAGCAGATGCACATGCATTCACACCAATTCAAAACATCTAACATGCACTTACAGGCCCATAAAGGGACCCTATAGGCACCTAGACCACTTCAGCTCATTGAAGTGTTCTGGGTACAGTGTCCCAGTTCCCCTAAGTCCTGCAATGTAAGTAATTGTAGTTTTAGATGACAGCCACTAGAGGCACTTCCTGCTTGCTAGGTGATTTTGGTTGCCTAATTGATGTTGAACATCCAGCATACGTTAAATCGACATAGGAGAGCATTGCTGCAAGCTATGGGGAGGTCCTACAGCACTCGCCGTGCACGTGTATTAGCTACCCCGTTGGGTGATGGAGCAGGAGGCAGAGCGCCGACCCTGCGCCAAGGGAGAACAGCATTAGAATCAGATGAGTATAGGGGGGTCCAGAGGGCTCTATAGAGTAAGGAATATAAATTTGTATTCCATACAATATAGAATCCCTTTAATGGTGTGAGGTCAAGTAGCTCATTTTAACCTGTGGTTTTGGCCATCAAAATGCATAGGTTAAATCCGCACATACTGTAAACAGAGCTTGTCATCAACATGATAAACCAGAATGATTTAGAATCTTTATTTAAACATGCAGCTAAGTAAAATTACATTATAATTGTTATTTTATTATTATTTACCAAAAATATTTTACAAGAGATAAATGGTTTTACCAGAAAAAAAGGGACATTTACCCTACAATTTCATTGACTAATTCATAGCCAAAAATATATTCTCAGAGGTCAGTTTAAACATATAAAAGCAATCATAATGAAATGTTCTTGAATGTACAAAGCGTTATGTAAATACTAGCAAGTGAATACACCTAAGGAGCTATCAGGAAACAGAATAATGGGAGGATTAATAAGTGGAGAGAAGGAAATGGGAGGATTGTTCTGCAATTATTAGCATACCTGATGACTGGCTAGTTTTAG
This sequence comes from Pelobates fuscus, assembly GCF_036172605.1. NCBI lineage: Eukaryota > Metazoa > Chordata > Amphibia > Anura > Pelobatidae > Pelobates > Pelobates fuscus. The sequence goes on along the minus strand of NC_086329.1, from coordinate 28,200,735 downwards.
TCTCAGACGATCTTAGCTATGGTTTTTTTTTGGGGGGGGGGTTGGCAGTTATTTGAGGTGATGTCATTAAATTGGTGACAGGTTCCACTCGAGAATGTATCTCCCACTGATCTTGGGCAGATGGGGTGGGCATTTCCATGTTTTTTATATATTGGGAGCTCTATGTTTAGACTTTAGAGTGTTTTATTAGCTGACATTTTCATGGGTTCTTTGTGGAAGACCTTTACTTCCACCTACTTGAGTTGTTTTGACTCTGCAACCCGCCACAATATTTTAAAAATGCAGAATTGTATTTGTTTATTATTATTAAGCTTTTTTTGTATTATTATTTATTATTTCGCTATTTATTTTTGTATTTTATGAGCTTTAACACCTGCTGGGTCGATCAGTATCATAACCCTGACATTTATCTATCTGCTTTGTTTATAACAATGAAATGTTTTTTTGGGGAAAAAAAAGCTTGATGGTGTAACCGCAGCTGGTTCACCTATTTACCACTACAACGTCTTAAAGCACAGAATTTAGCAGGGCTAACCATACAGATATCTTAGCTATAATATTATATAGTTAGTAAGCGTCCCTCTATTTAAAATATAGAAATAATTTAAATTACAATAAAAATAGGGATTGTCTTGGAAGCATCGGAGCTTTGTCTTTTAAAATATTTTATTAAGTAAAAATATAAATATAGACATAAAAACGTAATAATCCATTACAATAATGTATAGTAGAGTTTATAAGATTAACGTATATGCTTGCAATATCAGTAAAATATAATAACATACCCGTCTAGAACAAGTCTAGTCAACCTCTCAGCCTTGGTAAGATGGAGTAGCATCTAAAATTCTCTCCTCTGCCATTCAAATATTAAAAAGTACACATGTTTATACCTTAGATTTTCAATTAGGTCATGTTAGGACCTACCTTAACTTGGCAAAGATACAAGACCATGAGTATTAAATGACATGCCTTGAATTCGTCATTTCACATGGGAACATCTTAATCAGTCTATTGTCACAACCTAGGTTTTCTATCTATGTTTAGACGTAAAACATGACTTAGGCAAGGCCTTGACTTGTTGTTACATTAACCTAGGACAAAATGGCGCCCTAAAGTCTGAGCACCCTATTCACCGAATATGGGTAGGAGGTCATGCATTAAAGAAACATTGTATGAGAATCAATATGTTCCATTTCTAATAATTTGTCAGTTTGTAATCCTTTAAAGACAACGTACACAGTTTAAGAAATACAACTTTTCATTCTAAAAACCTGTAATATTTGCATTTGCCCATAACAATGAAGTTTAGAGTTGTTATTTCTCTGTTGGTTTTCCTATTGGTTGGTAGTCAGTCTATTAAAAAAAAGTCTATTAATTATTAATTCCCTTATTCCATAGCGTATTTTAAAAGTATAACTATGTCAATAATTGCACTGGCATTATTAGTAAAATATAAAGTGAGTGCCTAGTAGAACTCAATATTCTACTCGAAGGCTGAAACCAGTTGGCTGTGTGTACGTATCTTTGAATGGAGTAACTTTTACTACAGGAGATTGGAGTTTGGTGTCTAATTTCGATCACGTAAAGAGTCTTCCATTACATCATGTATATTAGAGTATTCTACTCAGCAGTTATGAGCTGTTTTACAAAAAGTAATTACTGATAACATTGATGTAATATTTTATTTATTATGTATGGAAAGTGGGATTTTATATGTTTTTATTTAATAACTTTAACTGCGACAGGAACAATGGGACCCGTTTACCCAATACTATGTATCTCACTGAGTCTGTGTCCAGTTATTTAAATATTTTTTTTTGTCTGGCAGGGTGATATACTAATGGGAGAATTCAAAATGAGTTCAAAGTGAATTTTAAATTTAAGGTCAAAATAGCCAAAACTGGAAAACAATTATCTAGGACATTCTATGCATTCCTTTTAGCTTCTATGGCTTTAAACCGACAAATTATGCAAAGTCCCCCAATGGTGATATTACTGGTAGAGGTCCGGTGGCCAGGGGGCTGTCAAGGGTGAGTTTAACTTACCTGAAACTCATAAAGGAAACCTAAAGGGGGCTCGGTCTGAACGTAAAGCTGAACAGACGCAGCCTGCTTTGGCTCCTCTGCTCTTCACATCAAACTGTGTCTAACTCGCTAATTTAAGCCCAATTCTGACAACAACAGCAGCTAGCCAACATTGGGAATCTCCAGAGCATCACCCCACCTGAGTACTAATAGTAGTATATCTTTTTACTGGGTTAAATGGAATTCAATTACGGTCAATATGAGTATTTCCTAAAGCATTTATCTTTATGAAATGCTCATTTGGCAGGGGCAGGGGTGACAGTGACACTTTAAATTTGAAATTCAATTTGAATTCACCCCCATTATACTTACTTTCAAAAGGAAGAGTTTCCTTCTGTATGGTGCAAACAAATGTGTGCTTAAGCGCAGGACTTCTCTTTTTGTATTTGTATTTACTTTGTATCACACAGCCTGGTTACAATGCTGCTACCCATCCCATGTGTTCCCTATTAAGGGTTAATAAGTAAAGGGGTGTATATAAAAAATACCCCTTTCTGTCTCATTAGAGATATCTTTGCCAGAAGCTCAAGGAAGCAGGCTGAAGGGTCAGTGTTAGGACCCGCTTAGGGGGGTCTGCCTTGACGTTGGCAGGCGGGCATCCCTCCAATGGCCATTGGAGCAACTAAATGACCTCCATTTGTCTAAATATACATAGGGATTAAAGGAGAAAGCGCAAGTAACATTTTCTTTTCTATGGTGCAAACAAATGCTTGAAATTTGGAGGTGTGGGGGAGGGGGTATGCATCTCTAATCTCATAAAGGCCTTTTAGAGACATTTCAAAATTAGAGACATGCTACAGTTGTTGCAATGAAAATATGAGAGCTGATCTTAACTTTTTGGAGAATCAGAATTCACTGTTCATGCTTGTTAAATATAGAGATCAAAAGTTCTGTCTCCTCTTTCTAAAATAAAGGACAAACCCCACAGCTCATCCTAATACACAGATATTATTTGTGCACTGTACGTCTCAGCTTAGCATACAGCAAACACATCACAAGCATGACGTTCACATATTCACATATAATATATTTTTCATCACAGATGGTTGCAATGGTTTGCAATTGAACATTCATGTTTGTCTTATGATGTGCACACAAATATTTTCCTGTTGTTCCTTCTTTCTGTTCCCTAAATCTGACTAGTTTGTGACCCAAAATAAATCAAAGTGCAATTCATTATTTAAAGGGAGTTCCACAGTCGTGTTTACTCTGATACTGTTCATTTTGCGGATCATTTTACCAATTTTACAGACACTTCTCAAACAGAGCTTTCATTGTAAACATTTCTGTTTTTTTTTTTTTTTCTTTGTTTGCTTGTTTTTTTGTTGTGTAAAACCTTCCTGGTTCATTGATTCTTACTGGGGCCTTGATGTAATAAAGTAGCAAGTAGTCAGCAAGTAACAATGGAAAGTATTAAAGGGCAGGATTCTCGTAGAAGGGTTTACTGACTCAGTCTAAGAGCAATATAGATGTGTGGATCTTTTTGTACAGGTGCATTCCTGCCAACAGGTGGTCCTCTGGAGATCAGGTCAAGGTAGTAGGCTTGCTCAAGTTTCACCTGTATACGAAATTACTGTTTCAACATATCCCTACCATGTGCTCCAGCCAGAAATCTAAAACCACAAAACATAAATAACTAGGCAGTGGTAACTACAAACAAACACACACATCCCCTCACAGAGTGATCCCACTAAACTGCACAGCCACTTTACTCCTTTACGGAAAATGACAGCGAATAGGTAGAACCCACTGACACAGATCACCCAAAACGCACTCGCACACAGAACTAGACCTCCTTCTCTTATCAGCAATGAAATGGTTCAAGATTCTATTGATCTTGGACACACTTTTGAGCCAGAGTGAATTATGGTTGGTAGCGAACTCTGTATCATAAAAATAAATATGAAACTTATTTATAGCTTAAACTAAGGATCAATGCATTTTTTTATATAACAATATAACCTTCCTCGTAGTCCATCTTGTGGCTAAAACAGGCTATTGCGAGGCATGTGATAAACCTTGTTAAGGTCTGTACCTCCCCTTAGTCTGACTGTGAATTGCAATATTATGGAGGTAAGCTTTAGCATGAACCTGCAGCCCCTTGAAGACTTGTCCTATCCGCCTTTAGGAGAAACATGGAGAGTTCTTCAACAACAAAAAGATACCGCACTCTATATAAATACTGCTGTGAAGCTAATTCTTGCAAAAATAGATTTATTAAATATCTAAAGCAAATAGAATATCGAAAAAGTATAATTGATGACAAAATATATCTACAATCTTACCATAACACCTAAACAATGATAAATATATACAGAAAGCCCCCAATATAAACCGCAATAGATAATCAAGTAAAGTGCACAAAGGCACTAAATGATAGAGAGCCCTCTATCTGCTATATACACTGTACAAAAAAATTCATCAGTAATATAGAAAAAATATATATAGAAAGCAGAGAAAATGTCCAAAAAATGAAAAAGGAAAAAGAAAAAATAAGAAAAATGAAAAAAGTATTTACAGTCCAAATGTGTGTACACTGATGATTGTATGTAGCTATTGCTCCAAATGCTTAATGGTTAGATCTCACCACAGTTAGAGGCCAGAGGATTCCCTGTATCATCTGTTAGTTGTATCTGCGTCCAAGGGATTATCTCCGGTCTGTGCCAGGATAGAGGAACATGTAGTCAGTCCTCCTTTGTCCAGTGCGTCCTCCAGGCTCCTTCCTTGTTTGCTCGTTATTGTAGAGGGTCTCTTTACCTTCGATGGAATGCTGTAACAGGCGGTGGGGTGCTGTAACGGGCTGCGCGCTCGGAATCCAACGATCCCTTCAATGGCCCTGTCGGGAATGAGTGTGAGATGCTTTTTATGTCTCTTTTGCGCGCCCGCCCTTTCTCGCGGGTCGCGCTATGATGACGTCACACTCTGCTCGACATGAATGTGCTCCGTAGAGCGAAATTCTCCAAATAACTTTATTAACATATTTACATATTTACAAAACTCTCAAACCAATTCCCAACTATCCAAAAAAACCCTCAAATGTGTTCAAAATTAAAAATAATACTTAAAATCAAGATACTAGTCTGTTATATATTTATAGTTGTGAGTGGTTAATAACCAAAGGGGAAAATTATGTTGTAAGGTTCATAGGTCGTTTCTATTATGGTAAAATAATATGGCCGACATCCACTCCATATCCTTTTTAAAGAGACACAGTCCCTTTATTAAGTCCTCTATTTTTTAATCATAACTGTGTAATTTCCCTATTGTAGCACATCTGTGTAACTCAAAGGTACCTTTGTAAGCATGTAGTTTAAGTATGTCGCCAAATTAGTACATAATGTATTGAGTCACTGCAGTAGCCCCTCAGAGATAAATACTCCGCCTACTTATAAAATAGAGATGTACTCACCAGTGGTGTACCAATGAAATATATCCATGGCCATCCCAAATGTGGACCCCGTAATGACTATTCGGGTTGCGGACCAACATTGGTTAATTTTATGAGAGCCAGAAGAGAAGATAAGGGACCAGGCGGACCAATCATGGTCAAAGTCTGATGAAGATAAAATCATGATATTATAATGGTTACTCGGATCTGAGTACAGAGCATATAAGTTTAAACAATGTAAACCTGTATTATAAAAAATGTTTCAAATCATAATCCTCATTTAAACCCTGTGGATATAATGTTTCCAAGACACTAATCCACTTGGTCTCCTTACACAAAAGTGCCTTCTGTCTATCACCACCCCTACGTAGGGGCTTGACAGTATCAATCACTTGAAAGCGTAGTTGGTTTACGCTGTGACCGTGTTGAATAAAATGTCTGGGCACTGGTTTAGCATCTGTTCCCTTTTGTATAGCGGCCCTGATATCTCTCTTATGTTCACCAATACGTTCTTTGATCGGTCTTGTAGTTTCTCCAACATAAAGAAAACCACAGGGACACTTCAATATGTACACCACATAATCTGAGTTACATGTAAAATAGTCTAAGATCTTGAATTGTTTCCCTGATAGAGGGTGTGCAAAGTATTCACCCCTTATGATGCTATTGCAATGTCTACAATTGAGACATGGGAAAGTACCTTTTTTAGGTTCAGAGAAAAATCTCCGTTGTTTTTTGCTGCTCCCAATGTCGGAACGTACCAATCTATCTTTCAAATTCTGTGCCCTACGATAGGAGAACAGTGGGGGATTTGTAAACTCAGTAGGAAGATTAGTGTCACCCTCAAAGATGTTCCAATGTTTAAGGATAATGTTTTTAATGTCCTTACTATAGGGAGTGTATGGGGATATGAAGGGTATTCTCTCAATTTTCTCTGTTGTTCTGGTGGGGTTAAGTATGATGTTCCTATCCATAAGTTGAACTCTTTCCTTATGTTTGCTGACTATATCTAATGGATAACCTCTATCCATGAATTTTTTGCAGATCAGATCCAGTCCCGGTTCCACTTGACTATCTTGTGAGATAATTCTCCTGACCCTTAGGAGTTGGCTATATGGTAAGCCTTCTTTGAGATGGCGTGGGTGATAGCTCGAATATTCAAGAAGATTATTTCTATCAGTTGGTTTTGTGTAAATATTGGTGTATAACTTATTGTTGAGTAAATGGACACGGGTATCCAGAAATGGTACCGACTCTATGTCACAAGTTATCGTAAATTTAATATTGGGATCTAACATGTTCAAAGTATGGAAAAATGTATCCAATTGTGTCTTTGTCCCGCCCCAACAGACAAAGACATCGTCTATAAATCTCTTCCATGTAATGCAATTCTTAAATAATGGAGTGGTGTAAATATATAATTCCTCCAGTCTGTTCATGTACATATTCGCATAGGTTGGGGCTACATTTGAACCCATGGCAGTCCCTTTAATTTGTCTATAATACCTATCCTCGAATAGGAAGTAATTTTCCGTTAGGACAAATTGTAGTTGATCCAAAATGTATCTTTTTGTGTCCGGGTGTAATATTAATGTATCATCCTGGTCCAATGTCCATTCTACTGCTGCTATGCCTTCAGTGTGGGTGATCGATGTGTATAATGACTGGACATCTAGCGTGACAAGCCAAACCTCTGTGTGTGCCTCAATCATCAGATTGTCTATCAATTTAAGGAATTCATTTGTGTCTTTGATGTATGACTTCTGTTGGGGTACATATTTAATTAGGTATTTGTCGAGGATCACTGCTGGTGGTTGTAATACCGAATTCGTTCCACTGACTATGGGCCTCCCTGGTGGGGCTTCTGAGTTTTTATGAATCTTAGGGAGAGTATAGAAGTGGTATGGTAGGATATTTCTTATCCATGTATCTATACTCTCCCTCTGAGATTATGCCCTTCTCCAGCGCATCCTTATTCAGTGTACTTAAGGTGAGCTGTAACCGTTGGATGGGATTCCCTTCTATTTGTTGATAACTTGTTATGTCATGTAGTTGTGATCGAATTTCTCTAACATAGTAGTCCCTGTCCATAATCACCAGTGCCCCACCCTTATCTGCGGGCTTAATGACTATTGAATTGTCATCTTTCAGAGAATTGAGTATTAGCCATTCCTTCCTAGTGAAGTTAGGTTTCTGTTGGCAAAATCTACCCTTCCTTTGTCTCTTCTTCCTTAATTGCTTAACATCTTTCTTCACTAGATTAGAGTATATGTCAATGGACTGATTGAACATGTACGGAGTAAAAGTGCTCTTAGGCTTCAGACCTGTGTCTAGTGAGATGGATTGTTCCGTGGAAGAGAGCGTCCGTCGTGCTGTCTCCATTAGTATATCTGTATTTCCCGTTTGGCTCTGTGTGTCTCTTTCAGCATCTGCGACAAAAAAATGTGCTTTCAATTTAAGTTGTCTCAAGAATTTATAAATGGCCACATCATACTCATACCAATATGGGGATGGAGTGGGAACAAAAGATAAGCCTTTGTTTAACACTTTTTCTTCCTGTAATGTTAGGGGCCTACCTGAGAGGTTGTATATCAGTTTTTCCTCCTGTTGTTGGGGAGCTTCTCCCGCCTCCTGTCTGATGTTCCTCTCGTGGTGACCCCCCCCTCCTGATTGGTCTCTGTGATCGGTGGTTTGGCCTAAAAAAGTGGTTCCATAAGAGGAAGAGGCAGAGGAAGACGTGGATGGTGTATCTGAGTTCTGTCGCCATCTAGTGTTAGGTCCCTATCTGTCCTGAATTGTCTGTAATTATTGCGATACCACGTATATACCTGATCCTTCTGGTAGTCGTTAGTATCCCTTTGAAACTTCCTCTTTTTATACTCCTCTGTATCTCTCTGGTATTGTATCAATTTATCCTCTATGTCCTTCTTGAGTTGGAGAGTTCTTCATTCTTTACCAGGAATTAGTTGAGCTCATATGGAATGTTGACAATTGCTTCCCTTCGGAAATTCCTGCCTTAAAGATTCTATCAGTATGCTTGATATCCTAAAATACTTGATGTAGATGTAACAATAGCATAATAACAGGTCTAAGATATCATAATTGGCTCTCATAGAGTACATGTTGAAATGGGTGGTATTGCCTTTTTTTCAACTCCTAATCCATTTATTCCTTCATGCCAAATGGCACAGTCCATCAAGTGTGCTTTGTTTTGTAGTTTCCAAATTATCTAGCAATTTCAAACTCAAAATCCTATACCTACTTTCTCTGATAACCAACAGATGGAAGTGAATTATGGTAGTTGTAAATTAACAAGGACTGAAGGCCATTGTTTGACACACCTGCTCTATGACATCTAGATAGCTTTGCATGGAAAAAGAGAGCCTGGAGTAGCTCATTCTTGTAAATGTAGAATGCAGTGCTAATAAACAACTTCACAATAAACACATAGCATTCTCCCCAACATATTGTGAGTTTGGTGTTCTGCCACCATTATAGCATTGTGTCATGGTTCGCATACTTACCTATCTTCTTCTTTGGGCTTCTATTCTTATAGCATGGTGTCAATGAGCATCAGACACCATTTAAACGTACACGTTCCACAAGTTCATTGCACGAATGTGTGCTCCTCTGTCTTCTGCACAAGACTGGTTTCGGCCATTCATTGTGGGATATCTAGCATGTGTGTATCATGGAAAACGGCTGAATGGCAATCACATTGATACCCCACACCTCGGCCTTCTTTGGCATTCTGGGTTACTTCAAAAATTTTTCCTTCAATAGATCATGGTATACTCTTCATTTATGTACACAGCTTAACCATTGCATTTGTATGTATTTAATTGAAAAAAATTATATAACTAGGAGACATATCCATTTTTTACAACACATTTGGTCTATCTTCTCTTTAATTTTATAACATGACAGGAGGCTTCATATTTGCTTAAGTCTCTCTTTACTAGAACTCCACAGCAGCAAAACACCAGAGAGAAAACAACCAATCAGAAAACAGTAAGGAGCCCATATAACTCCCTTCCCAACATTCCATTCCCTCTTTCTTTGCTGCTCCGCATCAGTAACAGGTCAGAGTACCACTGCCTCCTGCTAATATTAGTTGGTGGCTTTGGATTTTATTGTTATATGATATGTTTGATATTTGTATATGGTGCTTTAACTGCCTTGGGGACTGTTTTTTTTTTCACTTAGGGGATATTTATATTTTTCTACTTTTCTACTTGCGACCTCTCCCTTTGGGGCTCTATCCCTTTAACTGTCCCCTCTGTCTGTCTGAGACCTGCCTAAGAAGGTTTCTGCCGGTCAGGGATCACCCATTCCCCCATACATGATAGTACCTGTGTTGGCACTTCTTTTTTCTTTGTGTAACCCTTTCATGTGCAGCATGCTCAGGGTTTCTGTATACTGGGGTAAAAACTAGAATATATGTACTTGCATTAACCCCATATAACACACTTATGCCTGTATTGACTATCTGGAGATCCACTCCAATAAAGTGACCCCTTTTTATACACCTTACATTCTGTGGTGACCTGGCCTACACTGTCTGTGTTACTTGTCACTGGTCTGCTTTATGTGTACACTATCACGGGCCTGAGCTGCATGTGCCCTATCACTGGCCTGCGCTGCATGTGCCCTATCACTGGCCTGCGCTGCATGTACTCTATCACTGGCCTGCGCTGCATGTGCTCTATCACTGGCCTGCACTGCATGTGACCTATCTCTGGCCTGCACTGCAGGTGTCCTGTCACTGACCTGCGCTGCATGTGCCCTATCACTGTATGTGACCTATCACTCGCTGTATGTGACCTATGACTGGCCTGCTTTGTCTGTGCCCATACGATTGGCCTGCTTTGTCTGTGCCCCTATGATTGGCCTGCTTTGTCTGTGCCCCTATGATTGGCCTGCTTTGTCTGTGCCCCTAAGATTGGCCTGCTTTGTCTGTGCCCATAAGATTGGCCTGCTTTGTCTGTGCCCATAAGATTGGCCTGCTTTGTCTGTGCCCATAAGATTGGCCTGCGCTGTCTGTGCCCTCTATTGAACCTGCCCTGACAGTACCCCTAAGCTATTATATGTCAGGATCGGGACAGGGATCCAACACGCAGAGTACAAACAGTAGCCAGATACGTATACCGGACCTTAGAATGGCCGGACTAACGTAAGTAGTACAGTATAGAATGGTCAAAGACAAGCCGAGGTCGAGGGTAACAGAAGACAGGTAAGCGAGAGACAAGCCGAATCAAGGGTAACAGAGATAAGCAGAGTAAGGTAAACAAGCCGGGTCAAAACCAAAAGGGATAATAGAATACACAAGCACTGAGTGACTAGAACAAGCTAGAACCACGACAGGGCAATGAGCTAATGAAAGAAGCTCTGTTAAATACCCTGTTCATAGCAGTAACCACGCCCCCAAGGCGTCCTGATTGGTCCTGCAGCCATTGACTGACAGGTTGTTCTGGGGGAGTGTCCTGATGACTACTTCCTGCCTAGATGCTGTAAAAGGCAGTCACTCCCTCGCGGCCGGCCTAGCATGACCGGATAGACCGCGGGGAAGGGAGCCATCAGACCGTCTGGATGGAGGAACAGCTAAGTCTCTACCTCTTTCGGAGGTAGAGACCACAGGTACCCTGACAGTACCCCCCCTCTCAGATACGCCCACCGGGCGGAATGAACCGGGACGAGATGGGAAGCGAGAGTGATACGCCCTGCGGAGACGGGGAGCATGAACATCCTCCTGAGGTACCCAACTCCTCTCCTCAGGACCATATCCCTTCCAATCAACCAGATATTGTACTCTCCCCCGGGAGATTCGAGAATCAATAATAGAGTTAACCTCATACTCCTCCTGACCCTCCACCTGAACGGGGCGAGGAGGGGCTATTGTGGAGGAAAATCTGTTACATATGAGTGGTTTCAGCAATGAAACGTGAAACGAGTTCGGGATGCGTAAGGTATTAGGAAGAGCTAAACGATACGCAACTGGATTGATACGGGTCAGCACCCTGTAGGGTCCAATATAACGAGGAGCGAACTTCATGGAGGGCACTTTTAAACGGATGTTCCTCGTGCTCAGCCATACCCTATCACCTGGAACAAAGACCGGAGCCGCCCTTCTACGTTTATCAGCGTGTTTCTTGACCAACATAGAGTTGTGCACAAGGATTTGTCGAGTTTGATCCCACAACTTCCTCAAATTGGCAACATGAACATCAACCGACGGCACCCCCTGGGAAGGGGAATCCGAAGGAAGAATAGACGGATGAAAACCATAATTCATGAAGAAGGGGCTTGAATGAGTAGAATCGCAAACGAGATTGTTGTGTGCAAACTCCGCCCAAGGAATCAAACCGACCCAATCATCCTGGTGTTCAGAAACAAAGCATCGTAAATATTGTTCAATTTTCTGGTTGGTACGTTCAGCAGCTCCGTTAGACTGAGGATGATAGGCAGAAGAAAAGTTTAATTTAATACCAAGTTGAGGGCAGAAGGACCTCCAAAAGCGGGAAACAAATTGGGAGCCTCTGTCCGATACAATTTGAGAGGGTATCCCATGTAGGCGAAAAATCTCCTTAGCGAATATCTCTGCCAATTCGGGAGAAGACGGGAGTTTAGGCAGGGGAATGAAGTGTGCCATCTTAGTAAACCTGTCAACCACGGTGAGGATAACAGTCTGTCTTTTAGAGATAGGTAGATCGACAATAAAGTCCATGGCCAAACAGGACCATGGTTTTTCTGGAACCTCCAAGGGTTGCAGGAATCCACATGGAAGCGTATGGGGTTGTTTGGTTTTAGTACAAACTTCACATGCAGCGATGAACTCCTCAATATCCCTCCGTAAAGCAGGCCACCAGAAGTCCTTAGAGATCAACGCGTAAGTTTTGCGAATACCAGGATGTCCCGCCATCTTGCTATTATGTAAACACTGTAAAAGTTCCAGTTGAAGAGCAGGAGGAACGAAATGACGGCCCGCAGGAGTCTGTTTAGGTGCTAGATGTTGCAACTTAATGATCTCGGCCAGTAATGGAGAATGAATCCTGAGATTCGTATTAGCAATGATATTGCATTTCGGAACTATAGAAGAAAGAACTGGTTCAGGTACAGTAGAAGGTTCATATTGGCGAGATAATGCATCGGCTTTAGAGTTTTTAGAACCAGGTCTGTAAGTCAGTACATAATTGAAGTGAGTCAGGAATAAGGACCAACGAGCTTGTCTAGAGGATAAGCGCTTAGCCTCCCCAATATAGGACAAGTTTTTGTGGTCCGTCAAAATCGTAATAGGGTGTAGGGTCCCCTCCAACAAATGTCTCCACTCCTTTAAGGCTTTAATGACTGCTAACAGTTCCCTTTCCCCAATGTCATATCTGCTCTCAGGCCCAGAAAATTTCTTAGAGAAGAAACCACAAGGGTGTAACGGTTTATCCACCCCTAACCTTTGAGACAGAACAGCCCCAACTGCTGTCTCAGAGGCATCGACCTCGAGCAAGAAAGGCAGAGTCGTATCAGGATGGACTAGAATGGGAGCCGAGGCAAAAAGTTCCTTGAGAGTCTTGAAAGCACCCAGAGCTTCCTTAGACCAGAACTTAGTATCAGCCCCTTGTTTGGTCATATTGGTAATAGGCGCAATGATAGAGGAGTATCCTTTAATGAAGCGCCTATAGTAGTTGGAAAAACCAATAAACCTTTGGATAGCCTTGAGTCCTTTGGGCAAGGGCCAGTCTAAAATAGATTGAAGTTTTACAGGATCCATTTTAAAACCCTCCCCAGAAATCACGTATCCAAGAAAGTCTACCTGAGACTGATCAAAACTGCACTTCTCCAATTTGCAATATAGACCATGTTGCAGCAGCTTGTGTAATACCTTTCTGACCTGTCTATGGTGAGTCTCAATCTCCTTAGAGTGTATTAGTATGTCGTCCAGGTAAACAATAACACAATCATGCTGAAACTCCCTAAGTACCTCATTAATCAAATCTTGAAATACTGCAGGAGCATTGCATAGTCCAAATGGCATAACAGTGTATTCGTAATGGCCATACCGGGTATTGAATGCCGTCATCCACTCGTGACCTTGCTGGATTCTCACCAAATTGTAAGCCCCTCTGAGATCTAACTTGGTGAAGATTTTGGAGCCCTTAAGACGATCAAATAACTCGGTAATCAGTGGGATAGGATAGGCATTTCTGACAGTTATTTTATTCAAGCCTCGGTAATCGATACAAGGTCTCAGCGTGCCATCCTTCTTCTTAATGAAAAAGAACCCAGCCCCGGCCGGAGAAGAAGACCTCCTGATGAATCCCTTTTCTAAATTCTCCCGAATATACTCCTCTAGAACCGAGTTTTCCTGAACAGACAAAGGATATACATGGCCCCTCGGAGGCATAGTGCCGGGTAGAAGCTTAATCTTACAGTCAAATGACCTGTGTGGAGGCAAAGAATCGGCATTCTTCTTGTCAAACACTGCCCTTAAGTCTAGGTAAAGGTCTGGTATTTGTCTTTCTGTGGACTGAGTAGGATTCTCCGGTATGTTAATATTAGCTAATGGAGAAACCTTGCACAAACACCGATCCTGGCAGCCCTGGCCCCACGAGAGTATCTCTCCTAACTCCCAATCGATAATAGGGTTATGTTTTTTCAACCATGGGTACCCCAGAACTATGGGAACGGAAGGAGACGAAATGAGCAGAAGAGATAAATTCTCCACGTGTAGGATACCCACATTTAAATTAATGGGTATGGTCTCACGAAAGATAACGGGGTCTAGTAGTGGTCTACCATCTATGGCCTCAACGGCCAAAGGTGTCTCCCTTAGCTGGGATGGGAAATTGTTCTTACTAGCAAAGGCTTGGTCGATAAAATTCTCAGCAGCACCGGAATCTATCAATGCCATAGCCCTTACTACTTCCTTCCCCCAAGTTAAGGAAACTGGTAGCAGAAGCCTGTGATCTTTATAATCAGGAGTAGAGGACAAAATAGAAACACCCAAGGCCTGTCCTCTAGAGAGACTTAGGTGCGAGCGTTTCCCGGGCGGTTAGAACAGTTCGAGAGTAAATGACCCTTGGCTCCACAATACATACACAAACCCTCTCTTCTCCTGTGCTGTCTTTCCTCCTCAGAGAGGCGGGTATACCCTTTCTGCATAGGTTCAGTAAGCAAAGATATCGTGGAGTCAGGACTTGGAACAGCGGGAGCTAACCTAAAAGAAGGTCTCTGGTTCCCCTCTCGAGTGTTCTGTCTCTCGCTTAGACGTTCATCTATACGAGAGATGAACGAAATTAAATCCTCTAAATTCTCAGGGAGTTCTCTGGTAGCAACCTCATCAAGGATTACATCAGATAGGCCATTCAAAAATACATCCATATACGCCTGCTCATTCCACTTGATTTCTGCCGCCAGAGACCTGAACTCTAGTGCATAATCCACCAGTGTTCGGTTCTCCTGTCTCAGGCGCAACAGTAATCTGGCTGCATTAACCTTTCTACCTGGAGGGTCAAATGTTCTTCTAAAAGCAGCTACAAATGCGTTATAGTTATAAACTAATGGATTATCGTTCTCCCATAGTGGGTTGGCCCATCTCAGAGCTTTCTCAATGAGTAGGGTGATAATAAATCCTACTTTTGCCCTATCTGTAGGATAAGAGCGAGGTTGCAATTCAAAGTGGATACTAATTTGGTTTAAAAAACCACGACACTTCTCAGGAGCCCCACCATAGCGTACTGGGGGGGTAATGTGAGAAGAAGCACCCACTGTGGCAACCTCTAGACCTGAACCGACAGGAGAAACAGGGGTATTACGTATCTCCTCTGGTGGTTTATTGGCACAAGCTAATAGAGCCTGTAGCGCAAGCGCCATCTGATCCATTCTGTGATCCATGGCTTCAAACCTAGGATCAGGAGCAGCCAGCTGACTGTTTGTACTTGCAGGATCCATTGGCCCTGTCGTAATGTCAGGATCGGGACAGGGATCCAACACGCAGAGTACAAACAGTAGCCAGATACGTATACCGGACCTTAGAATGGCCGGACTAACGTAAGTAGTACAGTATAGAATGGTCAAAGACAAGCCGAGGTCGAGGGTAACAGAAGACAGGTAAGCGAGAGACAAGCCGAATCAAGGGTAACAGAGATAAGCAGAGTAAGGTAAACAAGCCGGGTCAAAACCAAAAGGGATAATAGAATACACAAGCACTGAGTGACTAGAACAAGCTAGAACCACGACAGGGCAATGAGCTAATGAAAGAAGCTCTGTTAAATACCCTGTTCAGAGCAGTAACCACGCCCCCAAGGCGTCCTGATTGGTCCTGCAGCCATTGACTGACAGGTTGTTCTGGGGGAGTGTCCTGATGACTACTTCCTGCCTAGATGCTGTAAAAGGCAGTCACTCCCTCGCGGCCGGCCTAGCATGACCGGATAGACCGCGGGGAAGGGAGCCATCAGACCGTCTGGATGGAGGAACAGCTAAGTCTCTACCTCTTTCGGAGGTAGAGACCACAGGTACCCTGACATTATACAAGGAATTTTATTCTGGGGTCCACTATTACTTTGTCTCCCTACACTCCACTGCCGTTATAACTGGGTGACACATGTCATTTCTACCCCCAGGATCACACTACGGTCAAGATATGGACGCTCCAACCCAAGAGAGCCTGCAGGCCATGATTAACGCGGCCATGGCCGCTTCGGTGGAGAAAGCGCTTTTGCGCACACTACCACGGTCGTCCCAAGATAGGGATGTATCAGAGAATCAGCGCGCGCTGATAGATTCCGGTTCCGACTCACCAGACAGAGACCAAGCACGCGCTTCCAAGCGCTGCTGGAAGGGTGAAGGCCCTGATGTCAGGATCGGGACAGGGATCCAACACGCAGAGTACAAACAGGTACAGGATACGTATACCGGACCTTAGAATGGCCGGACTAACGTACGGAGAATATAGAGAATGGTCAGAGACAAGCCGAGATCGAGGGAACGAGAGGACAGGTAAGCGAGGAACAAGCCGGGTCAAGGATAACAGAGGTAAACAGAGTAAGTCAAACAAGCGGGGTCGGAACCAAAGGGATAACTGAAAATACCAGAGCACTGTGTGACTAGGCAGGCTAGAACCACGACAGGGCAATGAGCAAATGAGAGAAGCACTGTTAAATACCCTGGCTCAGAAGGGTAGACACGCCTCCGACGAGTCCTGATTAGTCTCCAAACAATTGAGTGACAGGTCGTTCCGGGTTGGCGTCATGACGTCGACTTCCGGACGTCATGCTACAAAAGGAAGTGACTCCCTCGCGGCCGGCGTTTATGTGACCGGGTGGACCGCGAGGAACAGGGGAAACAGGCCGTCCGGATGGATAGACGTCTAAGTCTCTACCTCTCCCAGAGGTAGAGACTTCAGGTACCATGACACCTGAGCCGAATACCCGAAAGGGTAAGGCTCCTGCAAAGAGACCCAGGCGGACAAACCCCGCATCCCCGACACGGGCACGCTACTTCCCCGAGGAGGATGAAGAGTTCGCCCTACCCGCACCCCTATCCGTACTGGATGAATGGCGGGCGGATCAATCCCCCTCAGAGGACGAAGGGGGTTGGGACGAGGAGGACCCGGAGGGGTCAGGTTATCAACAGGACGCGGGTGGGGATACCTCGTTACACCTGCAATCCTCTGTTGGGGAGGACGTGTTCCTGGACTCAACGGGTGAACCCCTGTTCGACCCGCGCACCATCCGACACCCCAGGTCTCCTGAGTGGTCCCTGCCCGAACATCTGGCCCAATTTGTTCACTATTGGGTCCGTAGACCCCTCGATGGGGCAGTTCGGAAGAGATTGAGAGCGGAGTGCCCTAGGCCCACCTTACCGGATAAGGTCGCTATGACGCCCGAATTCGACACGATGGTCTCCACCTATTTGACAGGTACCGGGCGCGATCCCAAGAAAGGGATCGAACGCAGTCTCCGCCTGGCGCAAGATAAGGTGCTTGACATGTTGGGGCCGCTGGCAAGGATCCTTTCCTTGGCGGACGAGGCTGTTTCACAGGGGTCCCCCCTGGACGCTGCAGCCATTAGAGAATGGGCGTTGCGCTCCATTTGCCTGCTGGGCAACTCTAACGTAGCGTTGTGCACAGAACGGAGGAAGTCGGTCCTTATGCGCATGGACGCCAAGTTATCTGACCTGGGGTCCAAAGAACTGGGACCGTCGGCAAAAGGGCTACTATTTGGAGAGCCATTCATCAAAGAGCTCCAGAGGCACGTCAACCTCTATGCCACCCTGAATAAGGCACAATCCTCCATGAAGAGGGTGTTCCGCTCTCACACCTCTCGGGTTTTTGGCAGGGCTGGAAGGCAGCGGGGTCGTGCCTCCAGCCGCTTCTGGCCATCGAGCCAGCGAGGATCCCGGACACCGTCCTTCTTTCCCAGCTACCATTCTGGGTCATTCAGCTCCCAGAGGTCGTACCGTGGCAGAGGGAACAGGTCACGCGGTAGAGGCAGACTTCCCACAGGTGAGACATCTTACAACACAGTTTCCTCACAGTTTTTTGCATGCCGGCAGGTTGCGTTTTTGTCTCGACAGGTGGCGGGACATTTCTTCGGATGCTTGGGTGCTCCAAACGGCCAAAGGTTACGTCATAGACTTCAATTCACCCCCCGTTCAGGAGGTGCCCCCCTCGACTCCAGTGTCGTCGAGAGCAATGCAGACCTTGATAGACGCCGAAATTCAGGCCCTTTTCGACAAAGGGGCAGTTCAGTGGGCGCCAGACGACGGAGGTTTCTTCAGCTCGATTTTCCTAGTCAGGAAAAAGACAGGAGATTTTCGCCCGGTCATAAATCTGAGGAACCTGAACGCCTTCATCTCCTATCAACACTTCAAGATGGAGGGCATCCATCTTCTACGAGACTTATTACGCCCAGGGGATTGGTTCACTCGTTTGGACCTGAAAGACGCTTACCTTTCGGTGCCGGTGGCAACAGGATGTCGACGTTTCCTCCGCTTCAACTGGAAAGGAAAGCCATACCAATTCACCTGCCTACCCTTCGGCCTCAGCTCGGCGCCTTGGTGTTTCACCAAACTGCTGAAACCTGTAACAACATGCCTGCGCTCCAGGGGCATTCGATGCCTGATATACCTGGACGATTTGCTTCTTTTCTGCGAGGACGCCTCCAGGCTGAAATCTCAGACGCTCTACGCGGTCTCCTTGTTCGAATCCCTGGGGTTTGTAGTCAACCGAGAGAAGTCGGCTCTCACACCGACACAAGTGGTTCAATTCTTGGGGTTCGAAATCGATGCGACTCAATGCATCCTACGCCTCCCTCAGGCCAAAGTTTCAGCCATTCGGAAAGAGATTCGCCGGATCTTACGTCAAGAGAAGATTCCGCTCAGGGTCCTGGCACGAGTGGTAGGCCTATTGTCCGCCTCGATCCAAGCCATTTACCCAGGTCCCCTTCATTACAGAGCCATGCAACGCCTGAAGGCACGCTTCCTACGCAGGAAGCCCTCATACGACCAACTGATTCCCATCACACAGGAAGTCAAGACCGAACTTCGTTGGTGGCTGTTACATATGTCAGCCTGGAACGGCAAGGCTATTTTCGGTCCGACCCCGGACTTTGTCCTGGAATCGGACGCGAGCCTATGGGGCTGGGGAGCGACCTGCGCGACCGCATCCACGGGAGGCCCCTGGTCGAACGCAGAAACTGCGTATCACATCAACTGCCTGGAAATGATTGCCGGCTCCTTTGCGATTTGGTGCCTGGCGGGTCACATGTCGGATTGCTGCATTCTGCTGAGAATGGACAATGTGTCAGCGGTGCAGTATATCAACCGCCTGGGAGGAGCACGATCACGGGTGCTGACGGAGGTGACGAAGGAGATTTACAACTTCTGCCTTCAACGCAATATCACTCTCCAGGCGGAATATCTCCCGGGCGTGTCGAATCTGATGTGGACTGGTTTTCCAGACACTGGAGGGATGCCAGCGATTGGCGTCTCCATCGACCGTTCTTTCTCGAAGTGGCACGTCAGAGGGGCCCTTTCACAGTGGATCTGTTCGCTTCCAGGACGAATTTCCAGATCTCGAATTACTTCAGCTGGCTTCCGGATCCGATGTGCGCGGCAGTGGATGCTTTTCTTCAAGACTGGCCGGCGCAGGGAGCCTATGCATTTCCGCCATTCACTATGATCTCCAGGACCCTTCTACAAGTGCGACGTCAACGGGTATCGTTGGTGTTACTGACTCCTCTGTGGCAGGGCCAAGCTTGGTTCCCGGAATTACTGGAGCTGTCATATCAGGACCCGCTTCTTCTCCCGTCCCCGCAATTTCTTCTGTCGGATCCTCGGGGCAACCATCACTCCCTCGTACTGGAGGGCCATCTTCACTTGGTGGCTTGGACTCTTTCCGGGGTACCTGGAATGTCGATGAGTTATCGAGATCAGCTAGAAACCTCCTCTGGGACTCGTGGGCCCCGGGAACGAGGAGATGTTATCTGTCCGCCTGGAACATTTGGTGTCGTTGGTGCATGGAACGGAGTATCGATCCCTTTACGGCACCTGTGTCCAGCATACTGAATTTCCTTTCCCACCTCTTCGATCAAGGGAGGTCATATCGCTCCGTTAACGTTGCCAGATCGGCCATTTCAGCGGCTCATGTGCCCCTTCAGGGGACGCCAGTTGGACAAGATCCATTGGTTTGTAGACTATTGCGAGGAATCAAACTGGCACGTCCTCCGACTCCTAAGTATACATCACTCTGGGATGTACACAAGGTTTTGGATTTTATTCAAGCATGGCCAGAGAATCAGGAACTTTCTCTACGTCAGTTGTCGGCCAAGTTCACACTTCTTTTATGCCTGGTATCCTTTCGTAGGGTTTCCGACGTCCGGGCTTTTGATTTTAACGCTTTCACTTTTTCTCCAGAGGGGGTGACTTTTTCGGTGTCGAGACGTACCAAATCCGACTCCTCTGCCGTTTTCTACCCCTTTTTTCGAGAAGCTCCTAAACTCTGTGTGGTTTCTGCCTTGTCTCGATATGTGGCGGTTACGGCCCCACTTCGAGTTTCTCAATCTGGACAACTGTTGATATCTTATGTACGGCCACATAAGCCGGTTTCTACCATTACCTTGGCTCGTTGGATCAGATGGCTTTTGTCGTTGGCCGGCGTGGACTCCTCCTTTGGCGCTCATTCAGTGAGGGGCGCGGCGGCTTTGGGTGCTCTGGTAGCGGGTGCTTCCCTGGCCGATATTCTACGTTCGGCAGACTGGTCTCGAGAAGACACATTTCGACAGTTTTACTTCAGACCAACGGAACATGCAGCTTTTGCCTTGCTGGCTGAGCGTTGAAACTGCAAATATGAAGCCTCCTGTCATGTTATAAAATTGTAGATTATGCTAGCTTTAGTGTACCTATAATCTTAATTTTATTAATGACAGGAGGCGAATATTTCCCACCCTTTGTTTTCCCGACCCTTGTGTGTTTATTGTATGATAGTTTTATATAATAAAGGAATATGTCTCTGGTCAGTGTGCATTGTGGTTATTGTTCTTTGATGCGTTTCTCTTCTACTTGGGCGGGATCTGTAGACTTGGTGGTGTTCAATACGTTTTTACACTGGGTGGCTGCATGTTTTTTCTGCGTACATTTCGTTGGCTAATCACAATTTTCGATTCTGTTTATCTTGTTTCAGTATAAAGGTCCCAGACTGTGCTCACGTCCAAGTTTTCGATTCGGTTGAAGATTCCTAAGAGGGTCGTTGTTTCTATCAGAATCGGACTATTATTGTTTTGTTATGTTTGACTTTTCTTTTGACTGTGTTCTGTTATCGCAGCTCGAAAGAGGAAATGGAATGTTGGGAAGGGAGTTATATGGGCTCCGTACTGTTTTCTGATTGGTTGTTTTCTCTCTGGTGTTTTGCTGCTGTGGAGTTCTAGTAAAGAGAGACTTAAGCAAATATTCGCCTCCTGTCATTAATAAAATTAAGATTATAGGTACACTAAAGCCAGCATAATCTACAATTTTGATCCTTGGCCCTGAAAAAAGGGGAATTTTGTCAAGAAATAGCTATTGTTTTCTTTTTACCTTTTCTGATATTTTTTTATTTTATACTGCTTCGACATGTTTAACCCTGGTATCTCATAACCATTAGCTTGTTTATGTTTCTCAACGATGTACGTGTCTTATAGGTATGTACGTCTTTCCTTTCCTTGTTTATTCATGTTTATTTTTTTGGAAGCATGCTATAAATACCCCTGCTGAATTTGCGCTCCAAAGTATAGTTTCATATTTTTATTCCTCAGTTGAAATGCCTTTGATAAATCACTTCCTTGTTAAATCCACGTCATGCAGATTCAGCAAAATCATACGCCACTAACCAGACTGAAAGAACTTGAGTAAAGAAACTTTTGTATATGGATTAGATTACAAGTTCCTTTTTTCCCCTTTGTCTTATCCTTCAATGGGCTTTGTTACCTACTGCGTCTATCATAACACATTGGTTTTTTTTTTTACATATTTTATATTGTTTGGTTTTGAGCTTGTTAGATGTGCTTCATGCAAACTGTTATCCTTGGCAAAGAAGCTCTCTGTCTTCTTACAAAATAAGGAAGTTAACTTCTTCAGAATCATTCTTACATTGCACTGTAACACATATTAATATGGTTTCCCAGTCATCGGTGATTCCTCTTTTTCCCAGCCGCAGTTAGACTGTCTGCTTCCATGCTCGACAGGCTTCCCTTTTCTAAAATATAGCTGAAAAAGGTTTAAAATTGCCTTTTATATGCTTTCTTCTACATTACAGTAGTTTATTATATGACCCCTACGTTTACACACAGAATACATTTTAGCACAGGCATTTTACTAGCTTTAAAAACTGGCTAAACAACAGAGCAACACAGGTGCACATATGCTGTATTAATCATTCTGTTTACAAGAGAACATACTAAATTCATAATTTCAATCTAAAAAAATCCAAATTATTTTATTTCATAGAATACAGAAAAATATGCAACTTCTTAACTATAACAGACATAATTTAAAAATACAAAAGATTACTAGTTGAATTAGCTTGATCTTAATAATCACTGCTTACTTTCTCTTTTGAGGCATGGTCCTGGAAATTTCTCAAATTTCATACTTTAGGTTGATTGTTGGGAAGCACCCAGATTCCTTACTTAAGAACTGGTGTTGTGAATCATTCGAATCACCCAACAATCAACCATGAATCCATATCATAAAATTCTGGATAGGATTACCATTTGTTCCCACACTGAATATCTGGACACGACATTAATTTGATTTACGTTTGTCTCGTTTGTCTCAACGGTATGATGTGATTGTTTATGTTATGTCTTTGATCTGTTAATATTATGTCTTTGTTTCCTTTTCTATTTTTCAAAATTTTTCTATATTTTTTCATCATTAAGATTGACTATATAGTCCGTGGCTTACCCAGTAGCTCTCAGTCACTAGCCTGTTTAGACAGGAGGTAAATTAAACCTCAATGAATTTGGTGATGTACCTGCATGTGCTAAGTTTATATGTTAATCATATCATTTCTAAGAATGTTATAAACTGGACTAGACTGTATGCTAATGCTTATCCCATTGGTCACTATGACTCGAGTTATTTATTCTGTATTGTGTTGTATGGTTATACAATATCACAACTGATGGAAATAAGAATCGGAAAAAAGCAAAATAAAAATAAAACAAATGTTAAAAATAGTTATAGTTAGGATTGTAAATGTGCTACTTAAAAAACAGTGAGATTTGTTTAAATGAACACTGTAGTCACCGAGACCCCTCCATCTCAATGAAGTGGTCTGGGTCCAGTGGTCCTGTCATTGAAAACCACTAGAGGTGCTTACTCCTCCAGACTTAGTAGAATTCTATCTGAGAATTAAATGCTGCATGGTATGCATTCGATTGAAGCAGCGTTGCATTTGGCTGCACATGCATACCTCCAATCCATTGCTTCTCTATGAGGAACAATTAATTGAAGGGAATCGCAAGACATGAACAAGCATGCTGACATCTTCAAAGGTGGTGCAGGTGGCAGGTGAGTAGTTATGACACTTAACTTTTTTAATAGCAAAGGGATGGGGTGGACAGAAAGTGGTAGACACGAGGGAACCTATACAGTAGTTCTGAAATAATAATTGTTATTTTTCAAGATTCACGATAAAGGAACAATGTAAGAACAATAGCTATATTCTGTCCAGATGTTTTTGTGCAAATTCACAAAAAATAAGGTGTTTTTCACAGAGTCCAAACCCATGATCCTTTGCTGGTGCGTGCATTACGTGGAGTTTACCCTTCCACATTATCTTTATAAATACTTCTGGCCTTGGATGGCAGTGATAATCTGGGGGCAGGTTAGGCTCTGTCAATCTATAATTGTTGTTGAAGACTAGACGTATTTATACAACTTTGAATGCAGAATTTGGCGACATTCTGTAGTTATCTTGATGATATTTTATTCATTTATAATGGTACCATACTCTCCCTTCAGGTATTTTCAAGTCACCATAAGCTGAAAATGTATGTATGTTACACACATATAATTAACAAAGATAAGGCAGACTTTTATTTTTTGTGAAAGGCGTGACGCTGTTTTTAAATAGTAACAATAATATCAAAACGGTATGTTTAGCTTTACCCTGTGTTTCAAATATATTCTGGGGTCTAGAAACTATTTATAATAGTTTTCCTTCTGTTGACTTTGGGAAGATCAAACATTGAGTTGATAGAATCAAACTTGTGACTAAGGCACTAGTTCCCAATCCAATCCTTACACACTGCACAAATAGAGAATTTGAACATTTCGCACTTCTATTCCAATGAGGATATTGTCAAAACCTTGGCCATTGCTGTGCATTGAGGACTTGGCTGGAAACCATAGCTCTAAGATACTATAGATTAAACCAAATTTTCTGGTCTATCTCGTGATCTGCAGGTCTTTCAAGATAATGTGACAAACCACAGGTCCCATATGTTTGTTCTGCTTTGACTATTTTTGATGGCATACGTTGCGTCCCAACTCACTGTTGACCAATATTTGCATGTAGAAGATTAAGTCACATGACATACAACTAAAATGTAGCACACTAAATATGCATGCTTTGGAATGTCCCAGAGATTTTCAGTTTTCCAAGATCATCATACAGGCAAACCTATCAAAATAAGTCTAGAATAAAGATTTAGGAAAACACTGATGAGCTCTGAGGTATAGAGAAATTATTCTACATAATACATTTATCATTTTTTAGTTGTGCTTTTAACTCTCATATTATTTAAGTATGATTGAGCATCACTGGCAGGCAGATATATGGCTCGTCTAAACCTCCTTAACTACCAAACAATGGTTCAAATTGTGTCACCCTATTTAATTTAATAACTATAGTTTTGATCTCTGCCATAGCTTCACTTGTGTATCTTTATCAATGCTAAAGTTGAAAGATGAAGCTGGACAATCACCAAAGCTTGGGGTACATGTATGTGCTTGTGTTACAGGTAAAGGTGTTGTGAGACGTGCTAGGGAGAACAGCCTGCAGACATATACAAGTTATATTTTGCTAGTAAAAATGTTATAGTTGTAAAAAGTTGTAGCTGTGGCTTTTTCTTAGAAGACGTGGACGGGTCTTGTGTCTTTTTTATGGGGTGGTGAATTGTCTCTTAAAACATGACTTAACAGTCATGTTAATGGAAAAAATCATATCTCGAGCTATATTTCGTGTATTGAAATGTACTGTAAATCGAAATGCACATGTAACATCAACTGCATAATTTTACCTTATGGACTGTGTAACATTAACTCTGCTAACCTGTCTCCGATGTATCTCCAATGTACATAATGTGTGTTATATCATATGTATTTTCGATAAAAAAAAACAATAAAATATTTTACAAAAAAAAAAAAAAAAAAGATTGTGAGTGATGCTTTCTCATTTAACAACTAATTCAATCAAGAAAATCAAGAGGTTAGAACTGCACCAAACGTATGTTGCTCAATAGCACATTAGAGACCAGAACCTCACAAAATTTAAATTCCAGTCTAGTCCCTTCACAATCAAACGAAAAGGCTGCACAAGCATGCCATTTTAGTCATTAGGTCATTTTCAAAGATACAATTGTTGTTTAAAATGTGGTTAAGAAGCTAGATTCATGTAAAGGGAAACCAGATGGGATTCTTACTTTGAAACATACTCAGAACGTGGACTGCATTTTATTCCACTTTAAAACATACAACATGTGTGTCCTTCAAACTATGTGCCACACAGGCAGGCCCGCAGGGTATTACAGAGTGATTTATACGGTCTAAAATGTTTTCCCTTTTTTTCTCTTCTTCTCGACAAGAGATTTTGTAAATTGTTGTACATTTTATAGTGAAGGCTTCTTGAGATAGGAGTTAATTACGGGAAGGAGGTTTAACAGCATTCCTATATTTTTTTCAAGGCATAAAATTATTGAAATTCTATAAAATTGTTATAAAAAGTAAAAGACTATACCTACATACTTAGATTAGTAATACTTACATCATTCCAGAACTGGTGACTCTTGTCCATAAAATGTTTGTGTACACTATTGCCCGCAGTATGCGTGAACAAGAGAGTTAGGTTAATCGGAATCATTTGTTGCAATTTGTTAACATTTCTCTTCATCTGAATTTCATTAGAAATCTGTTTTGATACCTACATTGAATAGTACTAAAAAATAAATAAAAAGACAGGGTGCCACTAGACTTTAGCCTATAAAACAGCAGGGACCCAGACATATAGCACTTACTATTCCCTCGCACTGTCATTGTTGATTACAGCGCTAATATATTGTTTTAATAAGAAATAACTGTTTTTCATGTGATTCATTTTTCAGTTTTTATAGCTGTAATTTCAAGCCATGGACCACAGTTAAAGGGACACTATTGTCACCAAAACAACTTTAGGCTTTTTTTTTTTTTTTTTATAGATCATGCTTCTGCAGTCTCACTGCTCAATTCTCTGCCATTTAGGAGTTAAATCACTTTTATTTCTGTTAATGCAGCTTTAGCCACACCTCCACTGGCTGTGACTCACTGATTGAAACGTTGTATTTTCAATCAGATATGCTTTAAAAGTTGTTTTATATGCTACTCTATAAATTGAAATTTAATCACAGATAGGATAATCCAGCAGGGTCTAGCAAGCCATTAACTGAGCAGGAGACATGAAATCCTAAATTAAACAACATTTGCAGGAAAGGAAGTGTAAACATTAGATGTCTTTTTACTGGAAGTCTTAAGGAAGGCTGTGTAAATCACATGCACATAGGGCTGCATAAAGAAAGTGATTTAACTCCTAAATGGCAGAGAATTGAGCAGTAAGACTGCAGGGACAACATTTATACACCAAGACTGCTTCATTAAGCTAAAGTTGTTTTGGTGACTATAGTGTCCCTTTAACTCCATAAGGACGCATGACATGTGTGACATGTCATGATTCCCTTTTATTCCAGAAGTTTGGTCCCTAAGGGGTTAAGGTCATGAATGACCATAACAAATACAGTCTGCCGTAGTGGCTATGGTACCAGCATTACCATAACACTGTCCCTAAGTTTAGTGCCAAATCATTTTTGAGCAATATATAACAAAAAAAGGTGGGTCCTACAGGAGTTTTAGTTGATTTCTTTTAAATTTTGTACTCATAAAATTGATGCTTACCCTTTAAATATTGATACTGTCTCTGTTGTGCTTTCAGTCTATGAAAATACAGACAGAATTTCAATTATGATCGCTGGAGAATCATCTAATAGAATGCCCTCAGTCTGCAATAAAGAGCAGTCCTCCTACAGCAAAATAAAAGCTAAATTATCCCACAAATGTAAACGCTTACTAAATGTTAATTAATGTGCTCATTTATATAAGCTCAATTTAAGTTGAAGAATTACTGTTTCTTTAACACTTGTAATCAAAATAATTAGAAATTAGTGTTTGGAATCCCGTGGGCACTTTGTTTGCTCTTCACACTCTAATCCATTAGTATGATCAGACATTTAATACAAACCAAGCCTTCACTAACATACTGGAAGACATCCAGGTTGGCCCATGTGTTCAGAAGTGATTTAGTGAGTCCGCATTGAGTGTGTATTCCCGCAAACACTGCCGTAATGATACTGCAGTGGGATAGCCCACATCTTATAATGGCACACAGCAGCTAGGATCTTGGCAGATCTAGGATCTGTGATGTGATTTCCAGAAAGCTTAAAGAGTAAATTGAGATATATATTTATATACAAAGGTTTCCCAAAGAGAGATTGCCACATCGGGGACCTCTCTTGGAATATTTATTTTTTGTCATTTAAAATTACCAGTTATAGCAGATCGTTGATGCAAATTAGTCTTAAAAATACTTTTATTACTTCCAAAATTACTAGTGTCACTAAAGAGCACCAAAATATCAATGTGTTCTTTGCTAGCTTCGTATTTATACACATATTTTGCTACTTTTTTTTTTTTTTCCTGTTACAGTTACTAGATTTTTCTTAGCAAAATCTCAGGAACGTGTTTGAAATTTTCTTTTTACTCTTTGCTGATTGGCTACTGGATGTGTTTTTTTTTTATAGGTATTATTCCTCTTATGCAAACTATGGGAATTACATCTGTTTTAATGTAAGCAAATCAATACGAATATATCAAGCCTATTTAATTAAAGAACTCTAATTATAAAGTAAATGTAAAAGCCATTAGCTTGAAATATGTAGAAATAACTTGAATCGTTCAAATGCATGTGCCATGGAAAATACACATTTATTGCCTATACCGTACTACTGCTAAACTGCTTAGATATTTTATTAAAAGGACAATCTGGACCTCTAAAGCACTTTAACTTGCTGATAAGCTTTATGTGTGAAGAGTGTGTCCTATTTTTTTCATTTTTGAAAAAGTGCAAATTTTAATAGAAATTGACACTTTTAGAAACTATACTGGTTACACCCCCCTGGCTTTTTAAGCAGACAACAGGTCCTGTTACTTCCTGGTTTGGTTAACTTATTTGCACTGAACTCAATAGGCAGTAATTGCCCAGAGTGCCTGCCTTGCAAAAACTTCTAATTGAACTGCATTGGGAAGTCTGTGATTGGACAGCCACAGAAATCTGGGCGGAGCTAGAAGGGGAGAGCTTGCAAAAGTGGCAGACACGAGATCTGCAGTTTTTAAAAAGCTGGTTTTAGATATAACTCCAATGAAAACATGAGTAATTAAATGCATGCAAGTTTTCATTTGGGGTATATTTACTAAACAGTGATTTTTATTTATTTTATATTTGGGCAGTGGAGTATGCCTTTAAATTTCTATTTTTCATCCAACAAATAGATTCTGCTTAGCCCCTGTGTCCTACCTTTTAATTGCAAAGGTTCATGAAAGCCATAACAACACAGATACCATCAGACGCCACTAATGGAGGTAAATATTTTGTCCAGAAGACTTAATTTTGACAAACTGATTTTGGCCTACTTTGCAATCCAGTGTTGGTAACCAATCAATAAAGTTTTCTAAATTTCAGACAGTATCGCACTGTCAGTAGAGTCATTAGTGATCACAATTCAGATTTCACTAATCTAATTTTAATGCCACTGAAGTCAAAATACATTATCGTCTTAAAACCGGGCATAAATGGTGATTCATTGTTAATCACAATGTAGAGCTTGATAAGAATGCAAATAAAATATGTGTCACCTTTGAAAGATATTAAATTGCACCATAGGTTTACGGTTACTACACACAATAAAGTGCATTGTTATTGCTAATAGGAAAGGTGTGTCATTACCATATCATATGTTATATGCATATTGCCCTGTGCATTTATTTAAGGTACTTTTAAACAGTCAGTTCATGTATAGTATAAAGCTGTATTTATCATTATGTTATCAATTTTGCTAGTTACATTTTGGTTACGAAGACTATATGTCCTTTTATTTGGAGTAACTGATCAGTGAGCTGTCGTTAGTTAAAGGAGCACTAAATGGTTAGGAACACAAACATATATTCCTGACCCTATAGGGTTAAAACCATCATCTAGCCAACCTGGTCCCCACGTGGAAATGGGAACACCGCTGGTTCAAACTCTCGGTCCCAACGGGCGCTCCTCGTGTTCCTCCCTTCACGCAGCGGCCGGGTCTGAAATCATTACAGACGCCGGCCGCTCCAAGTCAGAGCCTTTTAAGACTTATAGTTAACGCTTTAGTCCTTGACCATTGGGAATATACGTGTGATGTCACCCATGCACGTTCCAATGTCACATGTTCCCCTGCAGCCAACCCTAGAGAACCTAAGGCTATTTAAAAAAAATTTTGAACATTTATTAGTATCCTGTTGTGGTTTCCATTGTGGTTATACGAGAGTGCTTTTATTGTTATCATTTGTTGTGTATTTTTGGCTTTGGCTTGCTACTTGACTATTCTGACTTCTGTATCACTTGAACTTTGGCTTACCTACTATTTACGTACACTCTGTATACCTGACCTCATCCTGTCCTGTACTTTTCTTTTTTATACGTTAAATCCGGCCATTCTAAGGTCTGGTAATACATCTTAGGGTTTTCTTTATTTTCACTTAAGTTCTGCTTGTTGGGCATTTAGTGTATCCTGACATGATAGTGCCATTAAAGTGTGTCCTCTCTAGAAGGACTGCGATCTCTGAAACGTGAGTGTTTCCATCTGCACAGGGGACATTTGGCTGCTGTTAGGGACAAGAAAGCGTGCTACGCGCTAGGTGCATTCTACATGTCGGTAGTGAAGTGTACACTGTCTACCTGTCTTAGAGAGCTCCTCCTTTACAACTCATACACACAAACAGTTCAGCGAGGGCACTACTTTCCTTCTTAATGTTGCTTGGGTAGGCAGGCGGTAACTGGGAGATTGAGTCTGTATCAGTTGTTTAAATGGCTCCCCTTCTAAGATGGGAAAAGAAGCTCCCCATAATAGAAGCAAATAGCATGCCTATCAGTCAAGTCACCTTGTTTGACTGCTGTTTTGACATGCCCCTTACCAGGGCCAGATTAAGAGCCCAGAGGACCTGGTGCTGAAAATTATGATGGGGCCTAATTACAGAATCTTATCGATCAAAAACACTAAAACAGTTATACCTCTCAAGTGTCATGTATCTGATGGAGTTGGTGTTGGAGGGAAACTCAAAGGATGCAGCTATAAGAAAACACATACTCTATGCTAATCTCTCTCTAATGTATGCTTTCAAGTAAATCCATACCCCCTAACAGCAGTGTCCAGTGAAGCAGGAAGTCAATGGGCGGGGTAAAAGGGTAGGCCACTGATGTGAATAACGTGACCAGAACTGCCAAAAGGGGCGAACATGCCCAAAAAGGGGGCATGTCTGTCCAAAGAATTGGAAGGCCAGCCTGGCATCAGTGTCCCTATATATCAGTGTCAGTGTCCCTATGTCGCCCAGTGCCCTAGTCTCCCAGTGTCCCCATGTCTCAGTGTGTCCCGTGTCACTAGGATACTAGGGGAGACTGAGAGACATGGGGACACAGTGATACCCGGGGACACTGAGGCACTGAGACACTTGGGGACACCGGGAGACATGGGGGCACTTGTGGATACAGACATGGGGGAAACTGGGAGACATGGAGACACTGGGAGACATGGGGACACTGAGATATTTGGGACACTGGGAGAAATGGGGTCACAGACACTAGGGACACAGATACATGGGGAGAAAGACAGTGGGAGACATAGGGACACAGACATTTGGTGAAACTAAGACACTAGGGACACTGAGAGACATGGAAACACAGACACTGGGAGACTAGGGGACCCTGGTAGACATGGGGACACAGACACTTGGGGACACTGGGAGACATGGGAGCACTTGTGGACATAGACATAGGGACACTGGGAGACATGGGGACGCTGAGACATTTGGGGACACTGGGAGACATGGGGACACTAGAGACACAGAGACATGGGACACAGATACTTGGAGACATGGGGACACTGGCTGAGAGACATAGGGACAATGGGAGACATGGGGACACTGAGACACTGGCTGGGAGAATGTGGACACTGGGAGATGTGGGGACACAGACATTTGGGGACACTCTGAGACATGTGGACACTGAGAGACATTGGGACACAGACAGTGGGAGACTAGGGGACACTGGGAGCCATGGGGACACTGAGACACTGGGGACACTGGTTGGGAGACATGGGGACACCGTGTCCCTATGTCTCCATGTCCCAATGGGTCTCCCTATGCCTCACAGCATCCCCATGTGTCTCCCTATATCTCACAGCATCCTCATGTGTCTCAGCATCCCCATGTATCACAGTGTCCCCTAGTGAATCATTGTCCCCATGTTTCCCAGTGTCCCCAAGTGTCTCAGTGTGTCCACGTCTCCCAGTGTCCCCTAGTGTTTCAGTGTCCCCATGTGTACCTTAGTGTCTCAGTGTCCCCATGTCTCCCTGCTGCTTTCCCCCCATCCTTCATATACAGTTGCAGGAAAAAGTATGTGAACCCTTTGGAATGATGTGGATTTCTGCACAAATTGGTCATAAAATGTGATCTGATCATCTTCTAAGTCACAACAATAGACAATCACAATCTGCTTAAACTAATAACACACAAAGAATGAGATGTTGCCATGTTTTTATTGAACACACCATGTAAACATTCACAGTGCAGGTGGAAAAAGTATGTGAACCCCTAGTCTTATGACATCTCCAAGAGCTAATTGGAGCGAGATGTCAGCCAACTGGAGTCCAGACAATGAGATGAGATTGGAGGTGTTGGTTACAGCTGCCCTGCCCTATAAAAAACACACACCAGTTCTGGGTTTGCTTTTCACAAGAAGCATTGCCTGATGTGAATGATGCCTCACACAAAAGAACTCTCAGAAGACCTACTACTAAGAATTGTTGACTTGCATAAAGCTGGAAAGGGTTATAAAAGTATTTCCAAAAGCCTTGCTGTACGGTAAGACAAATTGTCTATAAATGGAGAAAGTTCAGCACTGCTACTACTCTCCCTAGGAGTGGCCGTCCTATAAAGATCACTGCAAGAGCACGGCACAGACTGCTCAATGAGGTGAGGAAGAATCCTAGAGTGTCAGCTAAAGACTTACAAAAGTCACTGGCAAATGCTAACATCCCTGTTAGCGAATCTTCAATACGTAAAACACAAAACAAGAATGGATTTCATGGGAGGATACCACAGAGGAAGCCACTACTGTCCACACAAAACATTGCTGCACGTTTACAGTTTGCACAAGAGCACCTGGATGTTCCACAGCAGTACTGGCAAAATATTCTGTGGACAGATGAAACCAAAGTTGAGTTGTTTGGAAGAAACACACAACACTATGTGTGGCAAAAAAGAGGCACAGCACACCAACATCAAAACCTAATCCCAACTGGGAAGTATGGTGGTGGGGGCATCATGGTTTGGGGCTGCTTTGCTGCGTCAGGGCCTGGACAGATTGCTATCATCAAAGGAAAAATGAATTTACTTGTGAGTGTAGAGCAAGAGGGGGGAAATGTAACTGCATCCTCCGTCAAACACACAAAAACAAAATCCTAAAACTTCTAAACAAAACATTCCTGGCTGCATTCTTGTGTTACTAATTGTTTTAATAAACTTTATTAACATTTCCTTTTAGAAGAGACTGGGCTAGGAAATGCTTGGATTTTACACACACAACAAAACTTAAACAGAAAGGAAAAGTAGGTACACTAAACAAAGAGAAATATGCTTACACCACAGAAATTAACATTTTGAAAAAAAAATGTTTTA
Source organism: Pelobates fuscus (assembly GCF_036172605.1). Taxonomy (NCBI): domain Eukaryota; kingdom Metazoa; phylum Chordata; class Amphibia; order Anura; family Pelobatidae; genus Pelobates; species Pelobates fuscus. The sequence goes on along the minus strand of NC_086329.1, from coordinate 28,167,501 downwards.
CATTTTATGCTTTTTACATTTAAATATTTTTCATGTCCCTGCAAAACAACTAAAAACAACTGCAGAGTTTTACAGGGATAAGCTCCCCTACCCTAAACTGACTCTACCGTCCTTGCTTCTACGATGACAAAAAAAAAATAATTAACTAAATCAAACTGTAAATGGAGATTGGAGAAAATAAACTTGCAGTGGCTAAGAAACTGAAAGAAGAATACTCTCTTATTCACTAGGTGTAGCGTTACTTACCTTATCCAGGGGCCGGCCGCGGTCCTCTCTTCGACAGCTTCAATAGGAAGGCGGGCATTGATCGCGAGAAGCGGTCACGTGTCCCGCCTGAATCTAAGAGCGCACCGTGAGTCTCGGGCGCGCTCTTAAAGAGACAGTGGGAGCCTAAATTGCCAAAAGGCTCCCATTGGCCCCTGTCATGCCACAATCCCCATACACTTACCTTTTGGGGTGTGGATATGACAGGAGCCAATCACATTAGTTTAGAAGCTATTTAAACTTACCTTTTTCCCTTAGTTCCTTGCCCTATCGTGGTTTCTGTTTCAGTTCCCTTTAGCGCTTGTTGTGTTCAGTTGTGTTCCTTCGTATTGACCTTGGCTTTGTTTCTGACTACGTTATCTCTTTATCCTTATCTGTTTTGTTTGCCGGCTTGCTGTTTTCTGTGTACCAGACCCCTGCTAGTCCTAGTTTATGCTGTCTCTTTGTGCCCTAGACCTCGGAACGCTCCTGACTCTGTACTCCTCTCATATACGTCGAGTCCGGCCATTCTAAGGTCCGGTCGACGTATCTCTCCTCTGTGTTGTCTTTTGTTGAGTTGAATCCTGCGTGTTGGGGTATATTTTCGTTACACTAGGCGGTTTTGGTTCTCATAAATATCTAAAATATTCTGTCCCTGCAAAATAGTTCAACTAACCTGCAGTGCTTTACAGGGCTAAACACTATTAGTAGCGCGGAGCCCCACTTTAAACTGAAATTACCTTCATTGCTTCTTCTACTACAAAATACAAATAATAATAAAATGACTAAATCAAAACATTGGAGAATGGAGAGACGAAATGCCCAGTGGTTAAAATCACCCTGAAAAGGCTAGTTTGTGACAAACGCACACTACTCCAAGCGTGCGTGTGGCTTGGTACTGGCAGTGACCGGTGTAAAATGTAATATTTGTCTGCACTAGACCGAGAATAATGATAAAAATCCCTCTTAACACCACCCACGCTTAATTATAATAATATAAATAATATCATAATGCTGCCAATAATAAGGCAATGTGTATTTGCAAAAATCTATTTTAGGGACCTTGCCGTTTTGACCTATAGAACAATTGATAACATAATAATAACATAATTAAATTATCAGTTGCACTCACAGGTAAACTTGATATAAAAGCCTTACGGGTGCCACCCTCGATAGTAGTAGAGGGCTTGAGTTATTCCCTCGGACTCCTCTCCAGACTGGTCTTTTTGTAACCAAAAAATGATTAGCCAGAGAATGCTTCCATAAAAATGGATATTTATTATATAAAAATAATAGTTGATAAGTATTAAAAGAGTATGGTCATCCAATAATAAGGCAATGTATTAACGGGGTTCCCTGGTCTTCCCAGCAAATTAGACTAACAACCCACAAAATACAGGTTAGCACAATATCTATGCAATATCTAATTATTAATAAATTGGTCTAATCAGGTAATGTGATTCTTTACCAGACAAAGGCAAAGACTGAACATAATAAAGGAAAATTTATTAGGAAAATAAAAATAGTCAAAGAGCATACAATTTTTTATTTTTTTTTAAACTGACAAACAAATTATTTACAGCAACAACCTTTAAAACTAAAAGGTAATAACAGAACATTTAATTATTCACTTAAAGATTAAAATAACAGTATCTTCTGTTTGGGGGGAGCCCAGGCAAGGAAAATAGTGATTTACTCAAAATTTGATTGTGGCCCCTAGTTTACACATTAGGAAATTAAGAGCTTACAGGCAGTCCTATTTACACTAAAGGTTAAGAATTGTCTAATGTTGTCTAATTTATACATTGATTAGCTGATAAAACACTCAATGAAAATAAAATACATTATCACTGGTCCTTGGTTGTGCTTGTCGGTTTGGTCAGAAAATGCTTATAAGACAAAGTTGCTGTACTGTCATTCGCTGCACATATTAGGAACGAATGGCGAAAACCAGAATTCGTTCAGTGATACATTTACATGGCGAGCCAGGACTTTACATTTTCATTCATTTGGATTTTTGTCTGAAAACAATTGCATGTGTCTACTTACTGTTTCAAACAGATGATCATGTCCTGGCTATTTGAGAAGAAATAACTATCCTGAATAGACGTTTTAAGACGCTTAGAGCTACTACAAATAAATATATTTTTGTCCTCCATTTTTCTTTAAATTTTTTATTGTACAGGACATTTAAAGAAGGTAAAAAGAAAAATGTTAAGATAAGTTAAATTTGTCATTATGCTTTGTTGATAAATGATATTCACTCTTGCATTTTCCACACGGTAATTGGTCTTTTATTACGATTTGCAAATAAATAGAATATGCAATTTAATTATTTTGTAAACAAATTGTTTACATTTTGTCGCATGTGATCACAAGCCTGTAGTACTTTATATTGCTAATAATATCATGTGACTATTTGTAATCATATGATTTTCACTTATTCAACACTTTTCTCATCTTTTCTCATGTGACCTAATGTGTGCTTATGCCTCCTCGTCTGTAAACACAATATAAATGTGTATTGTATACATGATATAAACGCATATTGTGCAGGATAGGATACCGCTAGTATCAAAGGGACACTATAGTCACTAGAACCACTAAAGCTTAATGTAGTGGTTCTGGTGTCTGCATATAGCATGTCCCTGCAGTGTTAGCACTGTAAACACTGCCTTTTCAGAGAAAAGACAGTGTTTACATTGTTGGCTTGAAACATCTCTAGTGGCAGCCATTCAAAAGACCACTAGAGGTTCTTCCTAATTCAGTGCTGCACAGTGTGCAGCACTGACGTTCAGCATCTCCACGCACTGCATGGAGATTCTGAATATTCCTTATAGAAGTGCAATGATTTAATTCATTAGGGGATGCTGATTAGTGCAGCATGGCAATAACCTCTGAATGCTTTCCTATGGGAAAGTATCATATTGGTTGAGATCATCAAGACTGATGATCTCAGCCATGGAGTCCTAGCCAGACGGGGCCAGCCTCGGAAGAAAGGTGACTAAAATCACCTTTTTACTGTGAGTAAATTCCCCTTTTTACTGTGATTGGACGGACGCCAGTCACCTAAACAGTTCGTTTAACACTATGGTGTAGGAATACATGTTAGTATTGCTGACACTAAAATATTCCTTTAAGCTTTTTGAAGAAATAAGTTTCGGGGGTGTACATAAAGGACGTCATTACGAGTAGAGTTGTAGACCGTTTATGGGCAGTTATCATGATTTTGATTTGGATCCTGCTGGATTCAGAAAGCCAGTGTAAAGACTAGGAAGAGAATTTGATGTATGACGAGTGGTGGGTGTTCCTTTAAGAAAAACCTTTCTTACTTTGAAATATTACTATGCATGTCTGTGAGTATCTAAATAAAGAATACTTGGTAACTGAGGAGTATTGGACCATTACATTTTTTTATATAGCTATTATAATGTTTTATACAGAATATGTTGATCCCAAAGTGTATTTTATATAACTTTTGACTATTTTATTTTTTAAATTCTTTATTTTTGTGTGCTGTTTAACAAAGGGTATAGTTACCACATGCAATAGTGAACATTATCATATATATCAGCATTTGATTGTCAACGCATATGTTGTAATTTGGCACAATTTTTATATTTTAAAAAACGTTGTGAGACCTAGGAAGTGGGTTGGTATAATATTGGGTATGGTTAAGCCATTTGGTTCGTGAGTGTCGTTCATTAGGTCATGAGCTGGTAAAGGAGGTGTGGTCCATAGTGGGTGGTTTGTGCTAAGTCAGCTTTAAGCTGGGGGTTGAGGTTTTGTAAGGAGAGATTGTCCCCTTCATGGATCTGTGGTACTCTCTGTGGTGACAGTCGGTTAGTCTTGGGAGTAGCTTGTCGGGAAGCCTTTTCCTTGGTCAGTATAAACTACTCTTGAGGTATAGTAGCCCTAACCTAGGGGCTGTCGGGGGGGGGGGAAGGTGTGTGCTGTGTTGCAGTACACATTCCTCTGGTGCACTAGCGTGCCAGCGCCATCCCTGGCATGCTCTTAGGGCGTCATTTGGGTCATGTTTTTTAAACTATGGAGATATCAACAAAACTTAAGTATTAGAAGGTAAAAAGTAATAGGAGAGAAACCGTAAGGAAAAGACAATTTGCAATTTCTAGCCTGTGAGCAGGTTGGGGTAGGGGACTTCTACCCCCATTCCCGTCATGTGGCCTGAGTGTCTATTCTCCGTGACCTCGGGGTGAACGGCTCGATCGTCTCTGGGTCCCAAGCGGGAGAGGCGTTCTGGGTATTCTTGGTTGGCAGACCCAGTTTTGGTAGTAGCGCGGCAGCATCGGATCCTGTAGCGATTTTGTACGAGTTTCCTTTGTGTGTAACCAGGAGGTGGCATCGGTTTCCCTACCGATACGGTATTTCCACTGAGCGTAGCTGGCTGGTGAAGTCGCTGAGGGTTTTTCTCCATTGGAGAGTGGCTCTAGTTAAGTCCTGATAGAGAGGCGTCTTGCCCTTGAGTGCCGACATTATGTGTCCCCTATCTTGGGGAAGGATGCATCGGACTATGACGTCTCCTGCGAGGAGTGTGGATGCCCTTGTTGGAGTGGGTAGTCGGTATATTCCGGCAAAGGTGAGTTTCCTTGCCACCGCGGGGGGAAGTATTGATTGCATGAGACGTCGCACATAGTGAGGTAAATCCTCCTTGGAGGCTGAGACAGGGATACCTCGGATTTTGATGTTGTTGCGTCTGTGTTTGTCTTCTTGGGCTGCTATTTGTACCTCCAAGTTTTGTTGGGTGTGTTGTATTTGGGAGAGGGATTCTTGCAGCGAGGTGATTTCTCTTTGGATCCCTTTCACTTCTCCCTCAGTGTGTACTACCTTTTCAGTGATTTGTTGCATGCTGGTTTTGAGGGTAGGTAGATCTGCAGCCAGTAGGCTTTGTATTTCTTGCAGCATGTTTTGCATATGCTGTAGGTCTTGTTTGGTGGCCAGTTCAGTGGTACCTTGCTGGGGCATGGGTTTTAGCTGTGTAACCCCTTGAGAGCTTTGCTCCACTGAGTTAAACTCTTGTGGGGAATCAGGGCCTTGTGTCGGTAGATTGGGCCCGTGAGTATCGGAGATTGCAGTAATGGCGTCCGGCCCGTCTCGCTACCAGGCTCCGCCCCCCACTTTTGACTATTTTAGTACTACCCTATTATCATGTACGTTCACTCCTCATTGGGTTTCATAGCGATTGCATGTGTATAGTAGGGAAGTAAACCTTACAGGGGTATCAGAGGGTCTATTATACCAAGATGGTTCTTGGAGGAGGCAGTATTTTTCCATAGCTCATCACAGGTGACGCCTATTAGTGAGTTGCTATTTTATCTTCAAAACTTGCAAATTCCTGGTTGCTTCCTTTTTTATCTGCTAAAGTAAAAATGTGAGTAGATGTGTATCAGTGATATGGAGAGCTGCTCTCCTTCATTTTCACTTGATGGTCCAAAGGTTGGAAAATGTGCCCTTGTCAGCTGGGTAGAATAGTGACAGCAATTGGTGGATACTATGGACAATTTTCTGTTTAATATTGAATACTTGGTAGCAGAATTGACAAGTTCACATTCCTCCATCTCCCGGTAGAGAATGAGGCACTGCATGCTACAGAAATAAGGACTGATCACCTACATGAGCAGAATTAATGACCAATCACAAACAGGACTTTTTGCAGAGATTGAACGTTACCAATGTTCTATCCATCAGGCAGATATAAAGAGTGAACACACAAACTAATATAAACTAATGAATGCAAAGACAAATGGGGCATACATTGTTAAAGATCATTTTAGTTTAAATGCCCATCCCATACACAAATTATTAGGGTCACAATGAAGCATGTGCATGTCTGTGAATGTATCTGTATGTGCAAGTACTGCATATATAACATTATTAACAAAGGGTGCATTTTGGACTGTAGCTGGAGTCCGTTGGGTCCTACCTGGGGATGTATAAATTAGTGCAGTAAGTAACCAGAATACCCAATGTTTTGCATCACTAGCCTGTGGGGGCCCAGGCCAGATTGCAGAGCGCAGGAGAGGGTCTGTCTGTCCCCATTGTTTGACTATTACCCGCTGCGATGAGGATACACATTCTGAGCTGTATTAATATGCTGTGTTTATATCAATAGATCAGTTCTTGTTCTACTACTAATGTATGGGCATGTGGGTTCTATTCACTGCTATAATCACTGTTATAGTGATGCTGAAGCAGCTGTACCAAGGAACAGAGATGAAGTGATGGGGAGACCCTGCTCTGGTCCAGATAATGCAATACCAGACAATGCTGTGCTATCTCATAATATCACCTGTTATAGTCTGTTAGGCTGTGTTATAGTCTCACATTATTTCTATTATTATTATTAAAACTTGCATTTATATAGCGCCAACTTATTCCACAGCTCTTTACGATATTATAAATGGGGGGAATTTTTAACAATAAATGGTACAATTACAAAATGTTACAGTAGCAATAGGTTGATGAGGACCCTGTCCAAATGAGCTAACATGAAAATTGTTACCTAAGACTGCCATGATGGACAATACTCCTCGATGGTCAGTCAGCTGATCCAGGTAGGTCCACTGCCTAACGTGGGGATTGTAATAGCCCACCACCACCAGCTTATCAATGTGCTAATAGAAGCCAAAAATGTTTATTAGTAGTAGTATTTATAAAGTGCCAAGATATTCCACAGAGCTTTAAATTCAAGAAATGGGTAAGAAAGGCTCTGCTCAAATGAGCTTGCAATTTATAATAGGGGTATATATATATCCTTTGGTGTCTTGCCCAAGAACATTTACTGGTAAGGTGGGCTGACTGGGATTATAACCGGAGTTTCTAAGTCACTATTAGCTCTAGAATAGAAGCCTAGAGCCTCATGCAAATACATGGCCTGTTATAGCAGTAAATGTGTCTAGAGTGATCTCAAAACCCCCTGCTATTATTAAAAAAACAAAAAAAAAAACAAGACGTGAGATATACTATAGATTTATCAGCGGCATTTAGTATTGATTATTGAGCATGTAAATCTATGACTGGGAGGCTAATTAACACAAGAGTGCAGTAATCAGGGCAGGATATGATCAATGCACGAATTTTTTTTTATTATTCTTTTATTTCCTCCTTGTGTAAGGCGAGAATTAACTTTTTAGGTGTAGGAGGCAGATTGGCAGAATTAATGCATGAAAAAAGGACTGATTCAAAAACAGCCAAATGATGCTGTAGAAACATTAGCCAAGCCACAGCAAAATAATATTTTTTTTTTAATTGTTTTAAATAGAACAGAAGAATATGATGTTTTTTGCGGTTTACATTGCCGGACACCTTAGCAAGAATTTGCATGGAGAGAAAGAAAACAAAATGAAGTAACAAACAAAACGATAAATATTCTATGTTTATCATGGTTGGTTTCGAATAAGATTAAAAAAAAAAAATAAGAACAAATCAATTAAGTTAAAGTATTGCAAAGTTTGTACATTGAAAAGTGTTGCAAATAGAAGATTTATTTTGGAAATCTAGAAAATTAATATAGAGTTTCCAGCAGTATGTGCATGGGTTTTTGTTTTTTTTAATTGATTGCACTGCCCTGTAGAATAGATACTTTACAAATTAAGATATTATTGCATATGGTATATCCATGGATACCTAAAACGTCTGCTTCTCAATCCATAGAACTTGGTCATTAATGTTGATATACCTGGTGCTGTGTGATAGGACTGTCCTTCAAGAAAAACTTCACATAACAACCCCAAAGAACAACAACAAAAAAGGACTTAGGCTGACAAAGATGCAGCTCCTGCAAGATTTCTACAGCTCCTGCAACAGGTTGAGGTTGGAATAGAGATATAGGTTTGGAAGTGATATAAACAGATAAGGGAAGCCACTGACAGAATGATGAGTGAAAGTGGGGGAGATAAAGAGGCTGGTGGTATAAGTAGGTTTGGTTTCAGGAAAAAAGAAAATAAGAAAAAGTAAAATCAAGCTTCTGGTCGGGAGGCATGAACGGGTAAGACCCAAATACAAGAAGATGATAAAAGGTAATGTTTTACCAGGCCTTAGAATGGCCGGACCTAACGTACCAAAGAATAGTCAGAATACTTGTTGAGGTCGGGGGGCACAGACTGGGACACAACGATAAGGGAAAGCCAGAAGTCAGGGACACCAGAATACAGGGAAGCCAAACAAAGCCAAAGTCAAAAAACAGAAATAAATGCTCAGGAACACACTCACAGACAACCACTAGGGAAACCACGACAGGGCAATGGGGAAAAGTACATTTGCGTTTAAATAAGTGGTTTACAGTTCTGATTGACTTAGTTTGGAAGTCATATATATTTAGGCCAAGTGAATTAGCAGAATGTTTTTAATGTATTTTGTTTATTTAATGATGCTGTTATTCCTTTTGTTGTTGTCTGGTATAGTCATAATATTAAGAAGCCTCTGCTACGTACGGTGGTTGCTTGCATCACTGCCCAATGCATCAATGCATCACTGCCCAATATGGGAGTGGAAGGAGGAACTAACACTCAAGAAGGAACGTGCCCACACACATGGCATGCAGGTGCAAAGCAGATGTAGTTGCTGCTAAAAGCGATGTGGATTGCAGTCACCTAGAACTGTCTCCATGGGTCCTGATGTTAGACACATAGACAAAAAATATATATATATATTGCTTCTCTTGAAAACATTTCTAAGTAGCTATCTCAATATCTGACAACCAACCATGTCCTTTATTTGATGATCAATATGTTTGTATCTTAAATGATGGCCTGTATTTGTGTAGGATATGTGATCGTCAGTCATGCAACTGTGTTTTTTTTTACCAGAGAGAGTGCCTTAGGTATAAGAGTTTAAAGGACAGAGGGGGTCTAAGCAAAAGGTGGTATTGGCAATTGTTAAAAGGTATGTTTTAGATTGTATCTGTTTGGATCAATTGATCTACGAGATTCAGAAATAGGTAAATTGTCGAAAGTCAATGTTTCTGCACAGTGAAGTGTATATGCATAGCCAGGGCTGCCATCAGTAATTTTGGGACCTCTACACAACTCAAGGTCTGGGTCCCCAGAGCCCACCCACAAATATGCAGTGTATGTGTATAGTGGAAGCAGTGTGTCTCTATTTGATGCTTACGCTTATAGTTGATGTATACGTTTGTGTAAGTTTGCATTTCTGCATAGGAGAGTGTGTGTGTGTGTCTCTTCCTGGCTTCGTTGGATACGTTTATTCTGCTTATTGTAAAATGGGGTTTCTATCTATATTTGGATGGATATGGACTGATATCGAGAAATCTATACATTATCTAGGAAGCAGCAGTGGTTGTAGGCTTCAGGTGCAGAGAGGGCCGCGGTTTATAGCAAATGGCTCAAAGACAGACAAAAACAGGACTGCACTGTAAGACGTCTGGCATCATAACCACTACAATAAACCATTGTGGCCATAGTGCTTGGTTTGTCCCTTTAAAATAAATTTGTTTTCAGCTTCCCCTAAACAATGCCTACATTCATAACTCTTTGTTCCATTCCCCTTTTTCCCTGGCTCAAGTTAAAAAGACCACATTAAATATTATTTAGCAGTTTAAGATAATATAAACTAAATAACTTTCATTTTTTATCTTAGTTTCTGATATCACATTTTGTGCAGTTTGATTATTTTCATATTGTTCCAATCTTTGTCAACATTTAGTTATTCTGAATTTATCATGCCTCCTTTGAAGGTCCTAAATTTAACCTTTGTCTGGAGAACCAGCACGTCAAACTGGGTTGTCAGTCGTCTACTCCTTGTTTCTAAAGCTGTAGGTTTTTGTAAGTGTAAGAATGTGTAACCATTTTCAAACTTCAGTATCCATGAAGATGCATAATACACCTATATGAGAATTGGCATTGAGTCATACATTTGGCAACTGTTTATAATTCTATTAGGGGAACAAATCTCAGGAATTATTTTCATGCATTCACTCATCGATACGGTAAATTAGGGGAAAGCCTGATAGGGGAATGTAAGAGTGGAAGGTAGTAGATAGGCAGTGCCAGTAATAAAGAGCAAAGTAGATAAAAAATAGAAAAAATAGTAGACAAAAATAATAATAATATAGTCTAAGTGATTAAAAGTCCAGTAGTAGAGTTCAAGAATGTCTTTTGGGGGACTGTACCAACCAACGAAAAATGTAGAATATGGGATAACCGCTCCTTAAGTTGAAGATGTTCTTACACTCCGTATACGGAAATAAAAGACAACTAATGGTGCAGTATATTCAACAATCAGATGTTATTCTGGTAAAAGTCTATGATCCTACTCACGTTTTATAGAACTAATGGACTAGCTCTAGTATAAAGTGCGTACAGTGGTATAATCCCCACTTATAGGATATGTCTGAAGGAAGGTCATATGAAATAAAAAGGAACAGCAATAGTGTTTTCTATTTAAAATCAGGAAAGCAGAAAATAAAATATAAAGTGGTTACTCACATTTACACGAGCAGGTGTACTGCTCAGTGTATAGGGCTTGAGTGGTATAATCCCCACCTAGGATTCTTTGGAGTAATGTCTCACTGGAACAGGATAAAACTCAGAAGCCAGGTAAAGTAGGTAAAATAAAATAAAAATTAATTTAAAATGTTTTTATTTTTATTTTTTAAAGTAAAATGGCAAACAATATCCAAAATATCTTTGATAAAATACAATACCCTTTTCTTCTCCAAGAGTGAGCTGTTTTAGAGAATTCCTGGAAGTTTGATTTGGATTTGCGGGTGCTACAAGCATACGGGAAAGGTCGGTCACAGATCAGAGGGACCAAGACAAGTATGATTAGCAATTAGACAGGGGATGTAGTTTCTAGATGCATTCAAAGACATCACACATGTTGCAAGCATATCTATGGTCATCCAATCGATCCATACACAGTGGTAATTGATTCATGCACTGCAATAATTTGAAACAGATGTTTTAAAAGTTATTTAATGTTGTGCATGTCTGCTTGTAGGTAAGATTAGCTCACTGAGGAAAGGTTCATATTCAAGTGAAACATTGGGGCTTCTTCAAGGGTGGTCTACGTTTTGTAGGTGATATAATTTGTTAACATCATATTTGAATTTTTTTGTATTGACGCTCCCTTCATTCATATTATATCTGATACTTGCGCAAATACAAAATGGCTTTGTTTTTGTTTGTTAAACTGGTGTGCAGGTCTTATTTATTTCTATTTATTTCTATATAATATGCTATTTTGTGGCAACAAGTCATATATAAATGTTTGTTTGTTTATTTATTTTTCGGGAAGCCTATGCAAGATTAAGAGCAAATATTAAAAGGACCACTATAGTGCCAGGAAAACAAACTAGTTTGCCTCCACCCTGAGGGTCCCACTCCCGCCGGGCTGAAGGGTGAAGAAGGGGATTAAACACTCACCTTTCTCCAGCGCCAGGCTCCCTCGGCGCTGGGGACTCTCCTCCTCCTTCGGTCGCCATCGGCTGAATGCGCATGCGCGGCAAGAGCCGCACGCGCATTTAGCCAGTCCATAGGAAAGCATTATCAATGCTTTCCTATGGATGCTGGCGATTTCTTACTGTGAAAATCACAGTGAGAAGCGCGGAAGCACCTCTAGCGGCTGTCAATGAGACAGCCACTAGAGGCTGGATTAACCCTATTATAGAAAAAAGGGTTAAACCTAGCTGGACCTGGCACCCAGACCACTTCATTAAGCTGAAGTGGTCTGGGTGCCTATAGTCGTTCTTTAACTACAAAGATACTGCATTAAAAGTCGCTTTTAAAAAAACCACAGTTTGTTTTTATATATAAATATATCCAATTACGGTGAATCTGCTAGAAAACAGCAGTGGACGCAGAAAAATAAAATAAAACTCAAATCATAAATCACCGTAATACAGTCTATCTCTCAGGTCGGTGTACTTTCAGGATTGAATAATAGCTTGACGATAAAGATCCTGTTTGGCTCAGAAAAGGGTATGACGTAACACGGATCAGGAGATAAAAGATAAAAAAAGAAGAATTTAAAGTAGGTAGATAAAACCATCCTTAAGCAGATGTATGCATAGTCAAAAAGCATGATTATTAAAAAGAAGGAAATATATTGCATAAGAGATATCTCAGGTTTATCTTAGTTGCAATGCACTTTGTTTGAATATACCAGTACAGGTATTTAATTGTTGATAGTACCTGTTTAAAGTCTATAAAATGTTTAGACTCATTGAGACCCTTTGGGAATAATGCCAAAAGTCAATAACATTTCGATATTGTCATCTACATCTATACAGAAAGACTGTAATTGTGTAATCTAGACGGGTGCATTCGGTTTCTCCTGAATTGCAAATCTTCTGAATTTTGGGGCGATTGGCAGGTTTGGTTGATTCATGACTCAGTGTTCCAAAAAAAAAAAAAAATAGATGACTGACGGTTAGGAAAAGTCCCTAAAACAAAGAAAGAAGTAAAGAAAAAATAAATAGTAAACAAACTGGTGTTTAAAAGCTTACAATTTGCCGACTTCTCAAAATTAGCCTAACGCTCAAATTAATGAATGTTGAACGAATATGAACCGAATTTGAAAGTAAAATACCTATTCAGTCATAATTTAGTCGGAATTCAGACAAAATCCAGAGTGAGATAGCTTCATGTCACTTGGAAGGTCCATCTACATGTATAGACTGTAACGCTATACTGCTCGCCAAGAAGGTCACGAAAAACGTTGGAATACTTTTCTGTCTACGCATGTTCTAACTTGATATTTCAATTACCGTAATTGATAAAACGTAACACTATGCCATGTTTATCATGACATGTGATGTGTAATGTCCATGTACAACTCCTGTTTGCCAAGAACACAGACGAGAGAGCAGGGTGCAAGGTTCTAGTGCCCAGTTTTCTCGTGCATTTTGAAAGTTGCTGGGGACCAATTTTTGCTGGGACGGTATCCCAAAATCTAAGACTGTCCAGGGAAATTTGGAACTTTTAGCACCTGTGCAAAGGTAACACTGCACATGACCCACTGTCATACCTCCTCTCGACTCGTGCCGCTCCAGTCCCCCCATCCATGCTGACACCGGCTCTCCTCTCCTGCGATGTACCGACCGTTGTCCGACATTGTGGGTGTGCGCGCGCACATACAATGACCAGCTAAGGGCATGCACCTTCATTGTCTTTGGGCCCCTTATAGGGAAAATAACCAATATTACATCTGGGATTGCACTCTATTTATATGTGTTCACTTACTATCCTAATTGGTTCCCGAGCCTATCAGCTCACACTTAGCCCTATTTATACCTCCCTTTGACATCCCTTCCTTGCTCTGTCGTGGTTTTTTGTAGCCCAACAGTGGGTTTCTTTAGTATAGACTTTTCTGGTTTCTGACTTGGGCTTTGCTCTTCGTTTATCTGTTCTTCTGGTATTCCTTGACCCTTGGCTTTGTTCTATGTTTATACTTCCATCTCCAATCCGGACCTTAGCCTGTCTGACTATTCTATACTTTTCACTGTACTCTATATATGTTAAGTCCAGCCACTCTAAGGTCTGGTAATATGTCTTGGTTTGTGTAGCAGTAAGAGCCTCCTAATTTGCGTGTTAGGGAGACACCCACCAAGACCAGGCTACTAACCAAAAGATGGAACATCTCAGCTTGTTCTAATAAAAGTTTCTTCTACGATAAGCAAATGGAAGGGTAAAAGTTTGGCATAAGTCTAAGTTTGGCATTCTTGATGCTAAGGTACCAATGCTATTGTGATTGGAACAGGCACATTGTATTTATCAGGCCTCAGATGAACACCACAATAAAATACTAACTGCAGCTATAATGCCTCCCTTCGGGTCAATGGGTGTTCAATATAGGTGTTTTTAAAATTTATTGTGGCATTTATTACATTTATTTCAAAAATCCATAAAGCTATTGCTATGTACAGAATTTTAATGTTCTAAAGTTTAAGTGATCACAGTACAGGTTGGTGGTGTTGTTATGGTGTAGGGAATATTTTATAGCATATTATGTCTCTTCATGTCACTACCGCATCATTTAAATGCGGTAGTGTTTCCAAAATGACTGTTTATCATCCAAAGGAAATATCAACTCATGCAGGTTACATATACTATGTAAAACAATTTAGGCTGTTCCAGATTGAAAAGTAGGTCTAATCTCCTCTAGAAACGATTATATCAAATTTGTTTGATGCTGAAGAACTTTTGCTTGGTTTTCATCTTGTCAAGATTCCATGTCTTGTAGATAATAGTTTGTGCCTATGACAATAAAAAATAATTTTGATTATACTTACTTTTTTTTGTGTCCAACTTTTTTCTATCCCACTTACTGAACAATTCTTATACACATATTATGCCTGATGCATTTCTGAAGGGGTTTATCAGGAAGACCTTATACCATATCAAATATTTCTGTTATCGGCTTTTAGATTGTTGTAAGGAACCGGTTTTGTAGTGCAATCTCATTGTAGTCAGCGTTTAGTTACCCATAACTTGGATTCAAGCGTAGATGTCAGGTGTACTATACATCAAGTCCACAAATGTTTTTTGCGCAATTAGGAGTCAGTTCTAGACTGTGTGGTCCTGATAACTATGAGATCCTTATCCTGATTGGATTGACATCCATGAGAGATTTCAGCCATAATCAGTGGTGAATACACAGTGGCTGGTATGATCATGTTTCTTGATTGTGATAACCTGGAAG